>NC_079416.1:6480312-6688044 GCF_026213295.1 Gadus chalcogrammus | reverse complement strand
TGGGTATATGTATCATAGCATGGTCAGGTCTGGGTGGGGGGGGGGGCAGGGTTGGAGAGTGGAAAGTGGGGGCATATAGACGAAGAAAAACATGAAAACCCCAAAAGTGAATAGGCACCAGTTAGAGGGGCCAATGGCTCCTGTTGGGGTCTATCTTCAAATGAGAGAGGGCCCCTCGCTTTGGGGAGAAAACAACGATATCAAATGGGCAACTTGCTCGACGACGGTGCAATAAATACAACGCAGCAAGGGCCTGGTCCGCCTCCCTCCCCCCTCCTGCAGGGGGGAGGGAGGGAGGGATGACCCCCCTGCAGAGATGCTGCTATGCACTGCTGCCCCCTGCTGCAGGCCTGGAAGGTCAGCACCTGGGAGAGGGGACCAGAGGAGATGGGGGAGGGGGGGGGGGGGACACAAGCACAGGAGAAGGGGTGGTTGTGGGGGGGTGCAGGATGTGGGACTGCAGGGGGGTCTGCCTCTCCTTCAGGGCCGGAATGAACGATCAATACAGGAAATGGTGAGCCATGAACACGACACAGAGCGCCCACCGCACACACACAAACACACACACACACACACACACACGCACACACGATGACCATCGCGGAAAACCGACTCACCTCCGACTGACCCGTGTTGGAGGACAACCTGTTAGTTAATCGATAAGATTAACTTTATTTATCCAACACCGGGGGAATTCACTTGTTATAACAGTGGCTCAAAAGTGGAGGAAAAGTGATTCAACAATAAATAAATACAAATTTAAAAATGGCCGCAGAGCAGAGTTCTCGAACAGAGACGAGGGAGGTGTGATTTATTAAAAGTTCCAAAAGGGAATTCAAGTCTCAACGATTGCACACCCCCAAATGCACAACGCACATTTGAGCTAATAAGCTAACATTGATGGTTGATTATAAAATACTGATGAGTTGTTTGAAAATAAAACCTATTGATTACATTTTTGCTCGGGGTCTTCATATCAGATCTCAGAGTCGAGACAGGGTTGGGTTGAGGCGTGAGAGAGCGTTGGAGCACATTCTGCGAGCGGAGGCCAGGGTTGACCTGTGCCGCCTGTAGTCATAATGTATCCATTCAGTTCACCCTGGCTGAGGACCATGTTGATCGATCATCTTAACCGATGGGTGAAATGAGTTTGAGGTTAATTTTTGCAGTCCTGCACATTAGTTATAATTAACCCCTGCTAGTTGTGGCCAGCAGGCCACAGACCCTCAGAGGTAAGGAAGAAGGAGTGATTTGGCAAGAGCCCACCCGGTCCTGGCAAGAGGCCATCTCACACACACACACACACACACACACACACACACACACACACACACACACACACACACACACACACACACACACACGTAAAGTAAAGTAGGGGGTTGATAATTTTTGATCAACATATACAATAATTATATCTTAGAATAACATTGAACATTAAAAAAATTATAATCTTTAGCCATTTATTTTAATATAGACAAATACAAAAGGCAAATTTGGTTTCTCTTAAATATGATCAAACCCAATATTATAATAAAACTACAAAGAGGTGTTCCAAGCACACTGTTCGTTTTGAGTAGTGTGGCAGAATACTATAATAATATATGTTGCTTCTCTCTCAGTAGCCAAAACCAAACATCATACACTTTGGAAGTTTAAAGCCAAAATACTGCCAAACCAGAACAATAAAGTGGCACTTTAATTAATAACAATACATATTGTTTTAACTCACGAAAAAAACAACCTACAAACAATCCATCATCGACAGATCACACAAGCAGTGCATGACAGAACCAAACCATCGCGTAACAAATCCTTTATAAACAAAGGCTAAAAGATGATCAACCAGGCAGCCGGGAAGGGGTTAGAAACAGAGCACATGAGGGAGAGGATGCAGACGGCGATGGGAAGGAGTCGCTGGTCAGTCTGTGGATTTCTTGGTCCTTTGTCGGGTCTTCTTGACCTCCGCTAGGCCTGGGGTCGTCTGCGTGTCCACAGACCTGGTCGTGACTCTCTTTGCTTTGGGAGCTGTGGGGGATATCAGACCACATTTTAATTAGAAAGAGCCCCTAAACCCATGAAGGGAATTGGGTTTATTGTTTTATAAAATCGGAGGAAATACAAATTATTTTAGACCCCCAGATGCAAGCATTTTTAACAACAACATGTATTGCTAGGATTATTAAACATGCACTTTTAATCATGATCCAAAGGGTCACGCACATGTTTTTCCCCACAGGAATTCAGACACAAGAATCACAGAAAACTAGTGCATGAAATGTTTTAATTGCACTTAAAATAACTCACTTTTCTTTTTGGGTGTTCGCCGTTTCTTAACAGGGCTGCCTTTGTCTACATCGGACTCTTCCTCTTCAACCATCGGCTTCTTCCTCTTCCCGGCCCTCTTCTGGGAGGGAGACAGCAACACAACGTTAGGGGAGGGTGCACGGCACGAGGACTGGGGTTAGTTGTGGCGTTATCATGGTTAACGAAATTTACTTTCGCTCACTTCCCATGAATATATGACCAGTGTTTCCCCTATATGCACCTAGCAGCGGCGGTATGCCGCTGCTGAAATATGACCGCCGCTGCTGAATTTCTTTTTTTTAACTAGAGAAGAGGAGAGCTTCATATTAACGGAGGAACTTCCGCAGATTCGGAGTTTGCGGTTCAATAGATTATCAATTAAACATCGTTGCGACACAATTGAGTGTAGTAACCCAGAGAACCAGCTACAATATTGTTTTCATCCAAACGGCTTGTTTGGATGAAATTTTTTATTTCTAAGAAATTTCTTTTTAGCAAAAATGTCACATACATTTCTTAGAAATATTTTTTTTATTTCAAAGAAATTTCTTTTTAGCAAAAATGTCAACATACATTTTTTTTAGCAACATTTTCAGTAGCGTCGCCATTATTGACTCTAGAGCCCCAAAACTTGCCGCCAAAGACGGCTCATCTTTGGCGAACGGTGAACTGCTTGGCTTCTAAGAGCAGTCGGCTTTCATCCGCGAGCTTAGGGACCGTCTGCAAAGTGCAAAACTGAAAACGACCACAATGGTAAAATTTCAATAGCGTCGCCATTATTGACTCTAGATCCCCAAAACTTGCCTTAGCCCACCCTATCGTTTCGTCCTCAAATCTAATATTCTACCGGTTTTTTTTACACAAGCAATGAGAGGATGGATGCTGTGTACACTAATGAACAGGCTCAAATGGGCTAGTGAAATCGAGCGCAACCTTCCTTCAGGAATCTCTAACCTGGGATTGGTGGGTGGGCGTCTCCTGTTACTCGGCAGCTCGCAACTCGAGCGCACCTAACATAGTTTCTGCTGTTTTGTCTGTCAAAGAGGCTAGCTAGTCTTTATCAGAAAATCCACGATTTCCAGCTGTGTTATAACATGACCTGGTAATAATAATACTATAATTTGAAAACCTTGACATAATCTGTCAGATGTCTATTAAATGACAGTTGACCACAAGACGATTCTACATATGCCTCTTCTTGAATTGCTTCATGTTTTAGTCGGCAGAGCCTTGTAATGCTGCGTAGCATGATAAGCATGATTAGGTGCAAGGAGCAGAAAAATATCAAATATATGTTGATATGGGTGCTAATTTTCTGTTGAAAAAAAATGCTGGCATTAGTTTATCAGTTGAGGGCGTATTCATTGCCATAACAACGTGAGCTAATCAACAAGTACAACATGTTCTAATACTATGAGACTCAGGCAAACGCCCTCAGCTGATTAAAAGTGTCAGGGGGGGGCGTGAGCGGCAGAGGGGACTTAGTGTCTTATGTATTTATTTATTTAATAGGTTACTTATTTTATTTTAAATAAACATAAGACCAAGGGTCAGAAGTTTTACAAGAATTTGATCTTACAAAGTCATGACAGAGGGACTTGGTGTCTTTATTCATGCTTGAAAGATGAACATATATTATTTTTTTTGAAAGGGAATAAGCTGATGAAGCTGACAAGTGACCAATGTTTACTTTTTAAAAATATTATAATTAAATGCAAACCCCTGTGAATCATTTGCTCTTGTTTCTCTGTTTTGAGATTCACACAGACTTAGCAGTCTTGTTTAAATGTTACAAATTGAGTTAATAAACTGAAGTTGGAAATAGTTTTAAGTTGTTGCAGATGTTATCTCCGCTATTTTTTGTTAAATAAATGTAAATAATGTTTTTAAAGATTATACTTGTAATATGTTCAATCTCTCCTTATTTCCCTGCTCATTAATATGCACTAATGTACTGTATGTATGTTGCCAGTAGACACATAGAAACCTCCCGGCAGTGTGCGCTTTGAGAGCACACAAAAAAAATTGCGCACAAAAAACATAACATTTCCCCTCCGCTGCTGCAACTCCATCCTAGGGGAAACACTGATGAGTAATAATTTGGCAAAGCTATGTCCGAAAGTAACCGAGACACACAGAAGTCCCTCCCTCTCTCTTTCCCCTCAACCCATGTGACTGAAACGGATATTGATCCCGGCAAAGACCCGCCCTCTCTCTCCCTCTCACCACACTTGAAACAGGCGACCCCTGTTCAGGGAGTACTGTTGTGAGATGAGAACGCCTTGGCCCGGGGTTAGGTGGGTTGGAAATGAGGACCTTGTGTGAATTTAAATATGAATCATACTTACAGTTCGTATTAAACATGGTTATAGCCACTGATTCTCGGTGTACTCTTGTTGGGAAAGCCCAAAATCAAGCAGCATATTCATTGTTGTTCAAATTTGATAGTTTCAAGGGATACGAGTGAACAAATCCATTTTCTTGGTCCATCTCTGTCGATGTGTCCTCATTATTTTTCTCGTCCTAGCAAAATAACTGTTTGTTTGTACCGGTCTGTTGACCCAATTATTATTATACATAAAGCATACAAATGGCAATTGCTTGAACTGCGTTTCATCAAAGGCGATGCAGTCCCTTTGCTTTGTTTTGAGCCTCTTACTGCAGTATCACCAAAGCCACGATGCCCTTTGCCCTTTGCCCTTTGCCCTCTGCTTGGAGCGCTGCGATTGTGAAGCTTGAACAAACCTAATTATCACTCTGCTGTCAGACTATCCTCCTAGGCCGACCTGGGCAGACCTGTTCACACATTCTGCTGATTGGCCCACGACACAGAACAGTGCCGCTGCTCACATCCCCTACCTCTCATGGTCTTAAGACGCAATACTGGGAGAGAGGAAGGGGGGGGGGGGGGGAGGTGTGCAAAGATTAAGGATCTGCTTGCATCAAATCAAGACCCCCGTCATCAAAAATGACGGTAATCGGTCAAAGCGCAGAGTTTCGTGAACTGCCTCGGCAAACTGCCTAACTGTTTATCTTCCAAAAAAAGATACAAAAAAATAGGAAATGAGCGAGAGCGATCTACCTACAAAAAAAATGGCAAGCACTTAAGGATAGCAATCAAATCCCCCCCCCCACCCCAACCCACCAGACCCAACCCTCCCCCCTCCCCACGGTCCCTTAAACCTGAACTATCATTCACCCCTCACGCCCTCCTCAGCCTTGCCTTCCATTTTTGACAATTGCTGACTGGCGACGGCGAGGCGGCGCCGTGCCGAGGTGAACAGATTGGCGGGATAATTACACACAATAAGCGGCGGTGGGGCCAGGTAACCCCTCGGCTGGCACCGCCCGCTCCCCCCGGGGCCCGCGGCCATATGCAGCGCGCCCCGCAGCACCGCTGTGCTGCTTACGCAGGCAAGCACATGCACACACACGGGCACACACAAAAACACACAGGCAGGCACGTGAACACAGGCAGGTGCGCGCGCACATGCACACACACACACACACACAAACACAAACACACACGCGCGCACACAAACACACTAGAGTAAGGGTTCTGAGACAAAAGATGGCTCATAGCGAGAGAAACTAAAAGAGGGAAAGTGATAGAAAGCAGCCCCAAGACGCAATGGGAAAGGCTAGCAGGAAGGGGGGGGGGGGGTGGGGGTGGTTATGGGAAGAATGAAATAAAGAAAGGAAAATAAAACGAGAGACGGATTAAGCGTTGATTGTCGCCACGGACCTCTAAGCCCCCGGGGATTAGTGTGTCAGCACATTTGTTGGTCACGTCAGCGGTGATGAACACACAGGTAGTGTGCTTGCAAGTACCAGTGTCAATACATGTACGTTTGCTGGGGGGGGTTATATCATACGATACTATGGGCAACACTGCGTGCATGCCTGTGTGCATGCGTGCGTGCCTTTGTGTGTGTGTGTGTGTGTGTGTGTGGATGTGAGGCTGACCTTGACGGGTGAGGTGCGGGGGGCGTCTCCATTGGCCGCGGCGGTGAACACCAGCTTGCCATCGTCTTTGGCTCCGACGGCCTTGAGGCCGGCCTGCAGGATGTCACGCAGGACGTCGTACTCCGGTCTGTCCGTGTAGCCCAGGAGCTTGATCTCCTCCAGGAACTTCTCCATCTCATCTGCAGGAGCACAGCGGCAGGAGAGCGGGAGGGAAGGACACAGGGTGAGAGGAGAACGAGGGCCGGCTAGAATAGGTCTGTGTGCAAACAAGCCCGGTGAAAAGATTGGAGGGAACGGTCAATGTCCGTCGTTCAAGCCAACATGGTGTGCATAGTTCCCATAATAGACTAAAGTTGCAGACCCCTGGTTGGAAGTCGTGTGTAAATAGGCCAGAAAAAGCTCTTGCCTTCTCCATTGTGAGCAATTAGTCAAGAATACAACAACTACTTCTTATCTTCAGAAAAATTTGTGTCCAACCAAATAAAAAGGAAACATTGACAGACACACTTAAACACTCATTATCACAGGTTTATCCTCCCGAGGACCCGGCTGCCTGTCTTATTCGGTTTGCTGTGATTGTCTTTGCCTCTCACGCACACAAATAGTATTAAATGACTGTGGTCCCGAGCATTGGAGCTGAAAAGCAGGAGTGACGACTCTTGCCACTACCAACTACAATCTCCCTCTCTCCCATGTCTCTTTCATGCTCTCTTCGCCGCTCTTGCCAGCCTTGAAGACACATCAATGTTGCCCGAGGGTCAAAGCGCCATGATAAAACAGGAATCAGTATGTCAAGGGTAAAAGAAATGCCGAAAAGCAGACAAAAGCAGGCTAAAAAATAAACCTACCTCTGCTGGCAGGGTCACACTTGTGTGCGTTTACTGTACACAACTGTTTAAGTATAGATCAACTTCCTAAGACCTTCGGAAATCATTACACCCGTAACAACAATATAACATTTTATAAGACAATATTGTTTAGCCAAACAATATTTAACTGCTTTTTCTTTAGAAAGACTAATGGATTATTACAGTGATGGTGGGTGCTTCAGTGAGTGAGTGAGTGAGTGAGTGAGTGAGTGAGTGAGTGAGTGAGTGAGTGAGTGAGTGAGTGAGTGAGTGAGTGAGTGAGTGAGTGAGTGAGTGAGTGAGTGAGTGAGTGAGTGAGTGAGTGAGTGAGTGAGTGAGTGAGTGAGTGAGTGAGTGAGTGAGTGAGTGAGTGAGTGAGTGAGTGAGTGAGTGAGTGAGTGAGTGAGTGAGTGAGTGAGTGAGTGAGTGAGTGAGTGAGTGAGTGAGTGAGTGAGTGAGTGAGTGAGTGAGTGAGTGAGTGAGTGAGTGAGTGAGTGAGTGAGTGAGTGAGTGAGTGAGTGAGTGAGTGAGTTACCTGGCTTGTCTTCGGATGGGAAACATTTGGACATGAAGCCCGGAATGTCTGCTTGACACCTGGGAGAAAAGCAGAGTTTAGGTTTCAGTCGGTCTGAAAAGGGTAGAGGTTCAGTATCTGATTATTAAGTTTGTTTAAAAAAAAAAAATGTTTTTTAACCATAAACATCGTCGCATAATGATACAAAGTTATTGCATGAATAATATTTTAGCTTGAATCTCTTCTGCAATCAATAAGTGACCCATCTCCGGGGTATATTTGAATCTGTCTGTAGGACAGGCTCACCAGGGCACTACAGTGGACGACGGCTGTCTGGGTCGAATCCCACTCAGAAAGACGCTCACCTGAGTTTGGCGTCCCTGACGTAGACAGGGTCCTGTAGGTTGTCCTCCCAGGGCAGGCGACCACACAGCCACTGGACCATACAGTAGGCTAGGATCTCCAGGTCACTCCTCCTGCAAGGGGCTGGTAGACCAAGCAAAACATCTTAGCCAGGCCACTGCAAACGCATGTGCATAAGGGTTTACCAATGAGATGAATGATGCATTGTTATGGCAAACATGATCAAACGAGACCAACAGAAAAACATGCTGGATATATTTTTTGGGGAAGGGGGGGATGGAATCCTGCATTTTAATGATTCCAAACGTGCCATTGTATTTCCTGAAAAAGACCACAACTAATGGAATAATTAGCAGCATACAGAAGGGAAAAGCAAAGGATGCGCTGTCTGATTGACAAACAACAATATTTTTCCCCTCCAATCATGAAAACGTCCCTCCATTGAACCATCAAAACAAACATGCACGCCTCTACAGAGTGGAGGCAGTTATTTTCCGAAAAAATAGGGAAATGAAAGAACGGCAATTTCAGACTTGATTCCATCACGCCATTTTTCTGTTCAATCTTCCTTAGGGCAAGTCAAACCAAAGGGATAGTATATGATTACTACAGTTTTTGGACGAAACTTGAAAATTATGCATCGCCACAGTATCAAAAACCTGGACGATGAAACCAAAATAAAAGGCAAAAGTCAACTATTTAAGAAATACAAAGGGGGTTAAAATAAGCAGGCGGGAGGGCATACCGACTCCTTTGTGTGCGTCGATGCTGGTGAACTCGATGGTGCCGTCGTGACACCTCTTGGGGTCTTCCTTGTACTCCTTGAGCACGCCCTCAGGGCTGTACCTATAGGCCAGCCCGTAATCCACCAGGTACACCTGCGCACGCACACACACAGTTTTAATGAAATAAAACCCAGCATCTTTCGGAGGCAAGCCAGGCCCTTTAAAAGGGGCCAATAACTTCACTAGCTAATGAGTTCCAATTCAAAGATTAAATCATCTTTTAAGCGCCGGACTCTTGTGTTGTAATATGGTGGGAGTCTCGTTTGCGCAATCAAACCCGTATTGCTATTTACAGAAGCTTAGCCACTGTCAACAGCATGCTCACTTAACACATTTGGCTACTGCCTTTGACAGACACAAATGGAAGGAAATGAGAGGAACACAGACCAAAATAAATTACCAATTACTACTAAACATTTCCAACAAGTACTGAAGAAGCTATCAGCCCCCCGTGTTGAAAATCCCACGGGAGCAGATCCGACATGCTAATTGATGTTTAAAAATAGCCTTTTAATAATGCCACCAATGATACATTATTAATCTCCAAATTAAATATTTGCTCCTGCCTCCACCTTGTTTGCTTCGGAGAAAGAAGAAGCTATTTTCTTCTGAAACGTAATAATCCCTGAATTCTAAAAGGGTTGAAAAAGATTATAACCTGTGGTACACACAAACGTATACATAAACAGTAATACATGCATCACCCAAACATTTCTCCATAATTAACCTGCACCCCAAGATGTTCCTCAAGGGAACTGTGATGAATCATTAATTCAGTTGCCAATACTTTGTAAAAATAGCCGTTTATGTTCCATAATATATCAATATATATTTATATTAAACAATAATAATCAATAAAATGAATTGATCCATTTACTCCGCCCGCCCTTGAATAACATTGTTTTAATACTGTATATTTATTGTGTCTCCCAATGTCTACCAAACATTAATTGATTAATGCTTTTTTAATTCTATATAAAAAGAAAAAAATAAGTTAGGTTATCATTACAGCGAAGAAACTAGTGGGTTACCACAGTGGCTGCTGGTACCGATGAGCACCACAGAAGTTCCATCTCCAAACGAGGAGTACACCAGAATTGGACGTGGTGTAGAGCACCATATGAAGTGCTTTATTTCTGCATCCATACTAAGACACTGGCTGCACTGCAAAGCACAACCAACTGCAGAGCCAGAAAAGCAAAGCACAGCTTTTGGCTTTAAGTCTGTTCCTTCATTGTTGCCGAGCTCTTGCCAATTCCAAAAACTCATAAAATTGTAGTGTAATAGACAACAGCTCATTCTTTGTTCTTAAAATCCAGGTCCATTTCAAATATGATATCATTGATATGATTGTAATATAGTTCTCCTTTACCGTTTTTATGGGTTGGATTTTTTTTTACTATTTTCTCAATTCCGATGAATCAAGATCTGTCTTTTGCCTTGAGTGTTCAGAAACCGGGAGGGGGGGGGGGGGGGGGGGGGGGTTTAGTCGGGAGATCAGATTCCGACGTGGGCCAGGACAGCCTGCATTGTGACTGAACACTATATACTGGTTCAGTCCCAGGGGGGGGGGGGGGGTTCCGGTTGAAAGCGCCTCACCTGGTGCGGGTCTTGATGGCTGAGAAGCAGGTTGGATGCCTTGATGTCCGCGTGGACGTACTCGTGCTCATGGATGTACTCCAAAATGTCCAGCTAGTTCAAAAGACAGGATAAACAACATTTAGTTTGTCTTATTCAGAGCCATTAACTTATCATCTTTGCCAAAGGATTACAGTTGAATATTTGCCTGCTGGCTAACACATGTACTGAAATGCTGATTAATCTGCACTGTCCTTTAAATAAATAAATAAATAAATGAAACGAAATTAACGACACTCAAAAATTCAAGGCATGCACAGCAAAGCATGCCATGTGGCTGTAATGGCCAAAGAGCGGGGTTAACAAGCTCCGTAAGAACGATCCATACTGACATGGTACACTATGCTGCAGCCGCGCAGGTATAGTGAGGGGGGAAAACGCTTCAGTCAGTATTAAACTAGAACTATGTAAATCTTTCTCTGCATCAATCACTTCTGTTCAGAATGATTTGAATTTATGTGCAATAGTAAAAACCAGTCGCTGCTTCGAAGCGCTTGGTCATTTAAAAAAGGTAAATGGCCGACTCACGCCACTTCCTCTAATGCAAGAGTCTCGGCGACACGCCTCCCATCAAGCCATGTCCGCCGTGGGCCTCCAGAGAGCAAATTGATTTAAAGTGAATAAAACCCTGGGGTTGATGAAGCCATGGGCGGATGGGTTTTATTCTTTAAAACACTCATAATTTTTAACAATTTGTAGGCGGTGAAAAAGTTATATAGTGTTTGCATGTATAAATTATGATACCATGAGGGGAATTGCAGTACGAGTAAAAAGATCAAATGAGGACGGTGTACTTACTACCACACAACAAGCTTAGCAATTTAGCTGGTTTATTATGATTGTGATTTATGCAGTGCACACAGCGCTTAATCGCTACTACATACTCCTTAAATCTAACTACAACGAAAAACCGGTTGGCTTTTTGTTTTGTCAATAGAAATGTAAAGGATTATACCAATAATTATAAAAGGATTCAAATGTCTCCAACATTTAAAAGCAGAAGGAAAGAAACATGTGATATTACATATATAATGTTTTAATCACAAACCAGTCGAAGGCCGAGCTGCAGGACCACTTTTCTGGGGAACTTCTTTCCGCCCTCTTCAAACTTCTTCTGCAGATCCGTGCCGAATCTATCCATCACCATGAACCTATACCTGAAACAGAGGGAACACGGGCAGGGTGAGCTCAAGGATTTATTGAGCCTGGAACATAGAGCTAGTTCATAAGAGGCTAGTTCTGGGGCGGCATGTGGCTCAGGAGGTAGAGCGGGATGGCTGTAACCGGAAGGTTGCTAGTTTGCACCCCGGCTCCTCCTAGCTAGAGTGTCAGGGTGTCCCTGAGCAAGGCACCTCACCCTGACTGCTCCTGATGAGCTGGCTGTCGTCTTGCACGGCTGACACCGCCATCGGTGTGTGAATGTGTGCATTAATGGGTGAATGTCAGTCAATATTGTACATCGCTTTGAGTGGCCACTGGTTAGAATAGCGCTGTATAAATGCTGTTCATTTACCATTCTGCACCAGCCTGTTACTCCTAAATCAACAGCAGGATGTATCTGCAGCCGAGCTGATGGTGATTGAGTGTTTGATCCAGAGATTATACATGGATTTTGGCTTTTGTGACTTACTTTTTCCCTCCTCTTTCATGCAGACCGGAGCCCAAGTACTTCGGGACCCCCAGATACTTCATCTTGTGAGACTTCGTCCAGCTCTGGACTGCATTACCGTGGGGATTGAAAAAAAAAAAAACACCCATAAGCAAAACAAATCTGTAAAAACTGACAATCAATAAGAGTGTGGATAACAATCTATATCAATAAGGAATAACGTGTATACAAATTGTGTTGAGCAGTTGCAATTAGTAAGTATGGCTAAAACTTGTGGTGGCCATCAACAAGTTGACAGGATGGCAGGAGACATCGAGTGAGGCCGCGGCGCTCTGAGTAACACGTGTTTAATTCCTCTGAGGAGAGGGGGCGGAGGGGGTTGTGGCCCCCGAGCTAATCTGCTGCCGGGACAAATATTTACCAACAACATGAGACGATTCTGACATGAATAAAATATGAGCCTTTGGTTCCCTAGTAATAAAACAGTTAATTGTCAGGGGAGATTGACATTTGGATTGTTATTATATAAAATGCAAAGTTGTGGCCTGGGGGCGACTGGAGCAGCCAGCAAGAGCACCCCGCCCCCTCCCCCCTATGTGCGTTGGCCCCCGACGAGGCAGAGCAATGCCATGTTATTGTTTTTTAATTAAGAAAGTTGCCCGTCTGCTTTGTTTGTTTGTCCGGGTGGTTAGAGATGATCATATCTATGTGTACACGAATGGCGAGGTGATGTGCGTGTGATGAGGCTCACTGAGGTCAGACTTGGCCGCTCTCATGTAGAAGTGGAGCTCGGAGAACAGCGGCCCGTTGTCACTCGGCTCCTAAAGTGGAAAAACAAAATATCCCCCGTTGTTGAAATAACTTTACATTAAAGCACTTACACGTTTCCAAAGCTGTCCAGCTTCCAAAGCCCAGTTGTTAATCACAAACAGTCAGGTGATTTGATAAGACCCCAGAATCCTGTCACAGCGTGATCCAGACATCACAAGATTCCCAAATTGTGATGTCATGGCCGTTATTTCTAATACATAATTTTGTTCAGAATCTATTACAACCTTGCTGTCAATAGACAATAGATCAGGCATTAATGTCCCCTTACTGCTACTGTGAAGAGCACTTGCATCATTTCTGAACCCATGTTAACCAATGCAGCGGTCCACACTGACGGTGTGTCAAACGCCGCAAAGCAACCCAGGAGAATAACCCTAGATGCCTGGGGTTAGTTTACGACTGCACCCCGGGATCTCCCCACCCAAGTCATCGAAACAGCATGAAAATGTGCTGCACAAGTTGCAGAATGATTGCCAGGCACAATCATCTTCCCTCGTGGCAATCCCTACACAGCGTACTCGGCTGTTCTTGGGGTCTCCCACACTACAGGATATCAGGTATCAGAAAGATGTTTAATAATTGTGATTTCAAAATGGTTTGCCACGTTTGGATTTTGGGATGTAAAAAAACTCATCATAAAATACCCCACTACAAAGCCTAATCGAATAAAAAAGGTTTTAAAAAATCTGGGCTATGCTTTCCCGAGTTTTGGGGGGAAATATGGCAATTTACCCTGGCTAAATCAGGCTAATTAGCCTGAAGTGAGTATCAAGCGTGAGACTTACCACTTTGATAACATATTTAGCTTCTGCACCAACAGTATTTGCAGAGTTTTCATTTGCTGGAAAGAATGAGAAAACAAACTGTATTATTCCAATGATATTAAGATAACAATCTGCATTGTATGTGTTTGGGATGTATAGAAAGTTCTATATGCTGTTCAAAACAATACGATTGTGTGAGATGTCTATGCCAACTGTTGTTTTACCCAGCTATTTTTAAGGAACACATTTCATATCAACATAAAGAAGGGACCTTATGTATCCTCTTACCCAAATAAATTAGGCCAAAGCCCCCCTGACCAATTGGTGAGCCAAGCTTCCATGATTTCTTTGCATTATCCATCAGTACTTCTCCTGGTGGAAACTCCTCTGCCAGCTTTCGCTTCGCTGGACCTCTTGCTTTCCCTGCTGTTTTGGCTTTAGGCGGCATCTGTATCACACAAGGGCAACATTTGATTCAGGTTTACAGACACCTATTGCCATTGTGTGTAGTCATCCCCTTAACGTTTAGACACTAGCCAAGAGTCTAAAGTGTAATGTTGTATGCACAATGTGCGTAAATAGTTTAATAGTTTATTTTAAAATATTTTGATGTCGTAAGTACAACGTCGTATCGAACAATACACTTATAATGAGTGTACCCAGGAGTGAGTAACTCACACGTGTATCTTAGGAAATGTTTGGAGAGCTGCTGCTGAAAGCAAATATGGCATGATGTGTTCATCTGTAAACGTGATCTAGCTACCTCATCATTATGACATTATAACAACAACGTCACTCCCGTTCAGAGACCAGACAGCTCTCAACCAAATCCCAAACACCACAAGTTAGCTTCTCATAGCCACACTAGCTACCACTCAAATTCATTACACTAGCTCTGACCACAAAATCAAACAAGGGTTATATCGCAATGCCAGGGTATGTTCTGACGCCAGGCTCAAGAGACACATTATATTATTACACAGACACATTATTATCAATCCGAACATCATGGATGTGTGGCCGGCCGGCGGTGTTTTGCTAACGTCGCTAACCTGCTAACCACTTTGTTTGCGTTATTTGCTGTCATTTTTAGGAGACTAAGGAAAGTATAAATCGAGCTCAGGCAAAGAGAGGTTTTCGCAAGATCTGGTGGATGTCATACGGCAAGAACACAACAAACCTTCGCGTTGTTTTGTCGGAGTGTCGGGTCCCTCGCGTTTGCTGAAGCACTGCTGACCAAACTTCCCGCAAAACTAGTAATCAGGAAGGAACGTGACCACCGTTCGGCTCTCCGATTGGTCAGGGTGGTGCGACGTCATGGGGACAAAACAGAAAGCAAAACCAGTTATCAAAAGAAACCGGGCAGCCATCCGGCTCTCCCTATCTTGTCCATGCCTTTGGTCAGACGAGCGTGACGGTAGTGTGACGTCATCCGGACAAAGCTGAAAGCGGAACTCTTTTAATTATTTCAAACGTACCGTACTTAACGTTACAGTTTAGGTCCTCTTTAAACGCCAAGTGGCAAGGATAAAAAAAAATAAAAAATTGCCAAAATGGAGGTCAGATGTTTATGTTTTCATTTAAGAACAGGTTAGCTATCTTAGTTCTTGCACATAAAGATTTGCCTTAACTTATTTACCTTCATGTTGGAGGTACAAAAAAACTGAATTTGACAATGTGAGTCTGGCTGTTGAGTCGATAATAAATATAATAAAATGATATGTTAAATGCAGTTATTGAACAAATTATGTTCATCTGAGCAAGTTGTGGAGCATGGTCCAACATAAAGGTAAATAAGTTAAGGCAAATATTTTATGTGCATGCATTAAGCTAGCTAAACGAGCTAATCTGTTCTAAAATAAATAATATTATTTTAGGCCTGTATTTATATGACTAGATTACTCTCTGTAACTTAGCCTTTACAATCAAGCCCAAAAATTACCTAATAGCAATCATAAGAACAATAGCGGTGTAAATAAATCAATGAAAGTAAGCCATACATGTTATAGATGTGAAAATGTTATTTTAATGTTGCATTGTTTATTAAACAAAGAAAGAATTTAAAACTTTGCCAGGGTATGGCTGCACATACAAAATGTAAATAGGTAGATAAACATATAGTTTTAGCTTGTTCTTAATCTGTCACTTGATAGAAGCATATTGGATTTCAGTTGCAGCGCTGTGCACCCCCTCATGAATAAGATATACTTGCTTTGTTGTCTTGTCTTTCCACAAAGTGTATTCTAACAGAGCCTCAGACTCAAGGCCTTTAGCTTGCCTGCGAGTTGCAGCAGACATTTACCCTGGCCCTCAAGTTATTTTTCAACTTCTCGTACCCATAGTGCCTTGGAATTAGATTGGTGATTGTTAGCATGCCATGTGTGTAATGTGAACTGACCCTGTTGCTTTGAGAAAAACAACTACAGCTGGGCAGTGGAGTTGTAGGAGAAGGATGGCCAGGTGTAGCGACAAGGAGAAGGATGAGGAGGAGGAGAACTACGATGGGCCAGAAACAAAGAGTAGCAAAGGGGAAAGGCACGTATCTTTCCCGCCGGATGAAAAGATGGTGTCCGGCTTCGCGGAATACACAGACAGACATGGTAAGCATTTTGTTGCTCTTTTTTAATTTATGTTTTTTATTGTCATCTATCATCTATGTCATCTATGTATATGTTCAGTTGAGACCAGTCCCTGCTCCTTTCTGACAAATCAGGTACACACTTCTCGTTATTTGTTGAGGGACTCTGTCTTTCATGTTAATTATGGATGCGTAAATGCAACAGTTCTCAATGGCAGAGAACGGTACGGAGGGAGGGAGCAGAGAGAGAGAACTCTTTTGGGGGGGGTTATTTTCTAAACCATGCTGCGTTCTGCTCTCTCTCTTTGCAACTCAAATCTCCCCTACAGCAGCTTTAAGATGTTTTTGCTTTGCTCGTCTGTTTGATGTACAGGTAGATCAAATATACAAGCAAACTGTGTTGCATAATCATCATCCATTCCAACACATGTCAAGGATGGAATACGTTTTGAGAAACAGTTTAAGCCTGCATTGTGTAACCTTTTTCTGCAGACAAATACAAATGTTTACTGTTCTACACTAACAGAGTGGACTGAACAGTGGATGGCTGGGTTTTTATATTTCATACACTTTTGAACAAACATTTGTTTGCAATGAAAAGGTTACATATATGTTTGGACTCATATGTCTGTGACAGGATGGCTGGGTGATGCGGGTTTAACGGTCACATCTTGAATGGGCTGTAGGAATGGAAAACCATCTCTACTAATTTTAATCTTGCAAATTTTACCATTATCCATTTACTATTCATTCCTAGTGTGCGGAATTTAGTGGCTTCTTGCAGTTTTTTGCAGAGGCCACTCTGGGCTTCCCTAACCCTAACCCTAACCCATTATATTATATTACTGCCTAGTCCTTTCAACTTAATGCCACAACAGTCTACACACTGCACCTCTAACATTAACACCTGAAATAAGATTTCCTCACATAGAAGAGGATCCCATTGTTAGTACCTGTTATTACATGATGTTTGACGGAAGGAGGAGGGAATATTGTCATCAAAAGACTCTGCATCTCTTGGTTTGTGTAATCTAAGAAGTAAAGACACTTTGTAGAACACTCAAAGATTCAAAAAGAAGTGTTTCTATCTTAAAAAATCTCCCTACTTTTGTATGCTTCTGGAAGCTCGTCCCATAAGCCAATGGTTGATAAATAGGGCCGCCTGATTGGCTTATTTATAACGCAGACAGTCATTCATCCAGTCGTCTGCCCTTCCTTACTTCTCATCGACGGCCATCTTCCCTCTTTTCTAGTCTGCACGAGTGCCTACCCAGTCGTACACACACAGACACACACACACACACACACACACACACACAGATACACACACACACACACACAGGCTGCACAGTTTACCGTATGGCACTCTTCGAAGCTCCCCTAAGCGCTTTTTCACTTCAATACGACGCCGGTGGCTCACTGGGACGCGGAGACATTAAGGCAGTAAATGAGTGTATTTTTCCATTTTAGTTGACAGCTGCCTCACCTTGACAGAGGTAAGCCTGGCCTACCGCAGGAGCTGTGACAGACACCAGGTGGAGCCCAGAGTGTGCATTCTGGAGCAGCTCAAGGTAGACTTGTTTGAACTTTTCTTTTTTTTCTTTTTTTTTAACCATCACATTTGCATACCTCTTTTGAATTATCAATGGCTGTTTGGGAGTTTGAGGGTGATGTGCTATCAGGTGCTTCGTGCTTAGTCCAGGTCAAAGTCTGACTATATTGTTTTTTAACAGGAACAGAATAAGAAAAAACACATTTAATACTATGACTCTTGACACCCATAAACACATCTAGAATAAGTCATATTTAATAGGTTTTTTTACCAAACTGCTCAGCTTAGGTCATCAGGTCTTGATATATGTAAACATCTCAGAATGAACACCTTATGCTAATTAAACCATTGTATGGCAAATTGATTGTGTCAAGGTGAATCTTGGCATCAATGTTGTTGTACGCATGTTGTTGATAGTGTGACCTAAACACCAAAAAGCCTTTTAGTGTTGAGTTGCTGTTCATTATATTGCACTTTGGTGGAGCGTCAAGCTGATCACAATTTGAAACTGCTCAAAACACCCCATCAGGTTCTTCATGTGGTTAGTCTAATGGTCTTTATCCTCACGCAAAACACTTTCAATTCACATTTTATTTGTATCTCATCTGGTCCAGATTGTGGGCCTGTGGGCGAATGTAATTTCTCAAAAGTGTTGTGATATTACTCTGAGGTTTGATGATAGGCTGAATAAACATGCACTCTTAGATAGGTTCTGGGAGGCAACTACTATAGGTTTATAACTTCACTAAAGATGATGATAATTTCTTAAGAATTGCTAATTGTCAGTTATACACTGCATACACATAATATAAATCCCAAAAAATAAAAGTCCCATGTACTCCCAACTCAATTATGCCCATTATACCCAGTAGTACAAATACCTATATCTTATGTGGTTGACTTCAGGATTCCGTGTATATCTAACCTGTTTAATCTGACAGTAGAACGTAGACAGCTATGGATAAAGCCTCAGACCCCAGCCCCCATCGTGAAAAATTGAGAAATGTTCAGACTATTGGTCTTAAAACAATTGTATCGAATGCTTGAGTGTCGGTTGTGCAGCGTCAGCGGGCGTGCTCATAAAGTGACTCTCTAGCGTCGATAGAAACGCCCGTGCAAAGACAACAAAGACAACAAAGACAACAATAAATGAAATATGCTACCGCCCTACACGTTCACACCCTCTCAAGTGCACATACGCACACACACATGGCACCTTGAAAAAATGTAAAAGCATACTTAATGAGGGTAAAGCGGCGAACAATAAATCACACTGAATTCATTCCACGGCAACAGAGAAATAAATATTAACTGGAATGGTTTCACTTTGAAAACCTCCCTGACTCTCCAGTGATGACACAGTCAGGGTGTGACAGACACATATCCTTCATCGTGATGTGCCTCACACTCACACACATGCGTTGTGTGTGTGCCGAACATGCACACGCACGCATGCACACACACACACACACACACACACACACACACACACACACACACACAGTTTCGTGAAAAAGCCAAAAGAATGTCTTACACATGTGCACGCACACACACGCGGACACACACATCACAGTCAGTATGTGCATGTGCATATTAAAATCTTTGGGCAATTTAAATCATTTCATTCAATCAGCATCAATCAGGCTTAGGCATCTCTCGCCCAAACAGGGAGAGGGAGGGGGGCTGAGAGGGTTGTTGACTGCGATGGGTTTAAGTCAATGGGTTTGCAAATAATAGTACAGCTGTAAATGAAAACAAATACAAAGTTGTGTGTGTGTGTGGTGGGGGGGGGGGGCGCAGTACACAGACTTACACACACAGAGAATATAACATATTTTGCTGTTTATAGTTTACATAGGCTAAACCCAGGACGCGCTGAGAGACACACACACACATCAAACGCACACTCGGACGCTTAAAGGATAAAACGCTTGTGCACATAAACTCCTTCACTCTCCCTCTCTTCCTCTCCCTCTCTTTTTCCCCTCGCTCCCCCCCTCAGACATAAACACACACACGCACGCTAACACACGTACAAACACGTACTCACACCCCCCACAGCATGCTTGCACTTGAAACCCATACTGCACCATTTATAATTCATTTTATGTACTTACCGACTTTACTTGGACCGGCCATGTTAAAGAACAACCCTTTTTTTCGAGGCCCCCCTCCTCTCTGCATACATTTTGGCAGAGATCAAGGGGAATTATTTGTGTGGAAATTAGAGAGTTAGCAGTGCTTACATTAACTATAGTGCCGGCGTATTATCTCCGAGGTGCTAATGAACCCAATTGCATTTGAAAACGAATGTAGGTGGTCCTCCTGAAAGATTAAAACATGTACGGTTAAACAGTAGCTAAGAGGGCTGATATTAAGAGCTTCAAAAAGAAGCCTGCATGCAAATTAATCTATAATAAGTCTGTGCACAAGAAGAAAAAAAGCGTAAGGGCATATTTATTAAATTAGGTATTTCCAGGCAAAGGCAATTCTCCCAGAGGCCGACCACTCAATACTATTTAAAGCGTTGGAGTTAGTTAAATATACTAATAACAATGATAATTATTATTATAATGATTATTATTATTATTAATATCGGACCCATGGGGCTTTGAAAACGTGTCTCATAAAAGTGCTCTGCTTTTTGGTGACATCTTCATAGGCGGGGTGAGCAGTGTTGTTCTGTGGAGTATGCGGGGGGGGGGGGGGGGGGGGGGGGGGTCTTGAAGCTCATCCACTGTACAGATGTCTGAAGTCTGTGTCTCTGAACCATGTTTTCGTGATCAAATTTAAGCTGCGATTAGGATTAAGGGGCACGCTGGCGCCCAGGTTCCCCGCGGCGGCGGTGGGAGCCCGTACGGCCCCGCTATCTGCCGCCGCTCCACCGCTCAGTGCGTGACCAAAGCACGGCGGGCCTCCACAATGTATCTCTTATTGAAGACCCCATCGTCTGAGTGACGATCGGGTATGAATTGCTTCTTAAATAGATCAATAGATTGATAATTAGATCGAATGCTACTTGATGTGAACCAATTATGTTAAACTGTGTGTATTTATCGCAATGTTTTAGGAAATAGACATCCCTAAGGGGAACACAACTGGGATTGTTGAGTTGCCCTGTATGTCTGAAATTATTTAAAAGAAGTCAAGCTGTAGCTGCACCGACGATTGTTTGCATTAACTGGTGCCTGTATTCAATTATAGTACAGTAGTTAGGGGATTGTTTGCCTCGCAAGTTTGACCTTAGAGTGGACTGTGGAGAAATCAATTACTGAGATGTCTTTCAGAATTTTCTAGTTTAAAAAATGTATCTGTAAAAAGATGCCCCCAACATGACAACCCTATGCTCTTAAATTCAAAGAGTCCCAATTTCTATTCTAGTAAATCATATTGTGGGGCTGTAAATCCCTTGGCGGGGAGGGGAGGAAAAAAAGAAATAACTCCAGAAATTGGAAAAGACAAGAGAAAATCTGTTTTTGTAGACCACCGCTGCTTGCAGAGCCCCTTTGATTAGCAGTAATGTTGCACGGCTGAAGCCTGCTGACGCCACAGTGACAAACCCCATCCCTGACTACCAGCTCCTCACACACACACACACACACACACACACACACACACACACACACACACACACACACACACACACACACACACACACATATACACAGAGGCCCACACACACAGAAACACACACACACACACCCTAAGATTGGCTCGCATCTCGCCTTGCCTGTGTAATTTTAAAGGAACTTTTTTTCCCTTCCTTCTTCTTTCTTTCAAATTAAATACATGCTGATTGTTATTGCCGCGCCGCATGTGTCTCGGAGAAGTCGTCAGCGAGGTAAATGTCACTAAGTAAGTGGCACACTATTTTCCTCTGCTGGTTATTAGCCAGTTCCGCATACAAAATAAAAAGTGCCAGGAGGAGAGTGTCGGCAGAGGAGGGGACGGAGGCGGAGTGCGCCAGAGTGGTTTCCCGCGCGCCGGCTGAATGCCGAGCTTATCAGAACACAGCAGGGGGGACCGGACATATGTCGCTCCTCTCATTACAGGCCGAGGCAGCGAGAACAGGGGTGGTTAGTGGCGCATTTTGAAACGGCGTTAATATATACGCCGAGGCAACCGCTTCGATCACGCTCAGGGGAAGAGAGAGGAAGGGAGGGAGGGAGGGAGGGAGGTTCTGAAGGCGTCGTTAGCCGGGATGAGGATCACCGCAGGGACCCGGTGTACCCGCTCCCCACACTCACCGGCGCCATTTTAGTCAAGCTCTGGCAAGCATTGTGTCATCAACACGACAACACATGCTCCGTGCAGGCGACAGAGACAAGGGTGAGACAGAGAGTTTGAGAACAGGAGCCCCTCGCTCTTCAACGTCGATTATTTAGCTTTCTCACAAAGCATGTAAAAAAACTAAAATTAGGAGGAAGGCCTCTGTTTTGTCCTGCTTTAGTTTTCACAAACTAGTGGTGAGCTGAACAGCTGTACTGATAGTGCACTTAAAGTGGACAATTAGGGTGAATTGAATTTGCACAGTTGGGTGGTTGTACAAGAAGCCTGTAATGGCTTTTGCAGAGTAAGCTCAGAATATAAGTATTCTAATGTATGAGTAATACAGCCTCGGTAGCAGTAAGGTGATACTGTACAATAGTGGGTAAAATTTGGCTTAAAGATGTTTTTTTGGCAACACAAAATGGAAGCGTCTGACAGCAAGAAATCTGTTTCATTGCAGCAAACTGATATTTAGAAATGTACAATATATTTGATATAGTTATGTCAGGAAAAACATATGATATTTTATTTATTGTGTCGCCATGTACAAACAAACAGAATGACAGTTGGAAATATTGTCAGTCAATTAAAATTAAAGTTTCTTATTTCGTCCCAGCTTTTTGTAGGGACTGCCGCTTTAATTGCTAATTGTTAACAGGGAACAAATATATTTGCATATTAATTAGCTCCCAATTTACATTTTTAATTTGCCTTCAAAGGGTGTGAGATAAAAAGGTTGTGTTATTTTAAATAATTTATCCTTTCATTGCGTAAAAGATGCTGAACGGAAAAATGCGAGTGCTAAGAGCTTTATCTGTTGCAGATGTATAAAAAATATATATATATATATATATATATATATATATATATATATATATATATATATATATATTCTATATGTGTGTGGAGTATTTCCTACAATTAATTTAATGGGCTGGGAAAAGGAAAAGCCTCACTTTTTAATACAAAGCCACCCAGAGCG
This sequence comes from Gadus chalcogrammus, assembly GCF_026213295.1. Classification (NCBI taxonomy): domain Eukaryota; kingdom Metazoa; phylum Chordata; class Actinopteri; order Gadiformes; family Gadidae; genus Gadus; species Gadus chalcogrammus. Next base: position 6,665,038 of record NC_079416.1, on the reverse strand, counting down.
GCAGTGTGAGGGAGGTTCTGGAACCCTGGACGGCTGAGGAGGGGAACACACCAGAGAGGACTTCTGTAGAAGTCAAGTTTAAAACCACATCCTCCGCCTCCCTTTTTATTCCCTCTCTTTATGCTGGTTGAGAATGAGAGAGAGAGAGAGAGAGAGAGAGAGAGAGAGAGAGAGAGAGAGAGAGAGAGAGAGAGAGAGGGGGAGAGAGAGAGAGAGAGAGAGAGAGGGGGAGAGAGAGAGAGAGAGAGAGGGGGAGAGAGAGGGGGAGAGAGAGAGAGAGAGAGAGAGAGAGAGAGAGAGAGAGAGAGAGAGAGAGAGAGAGAGAGAGAGAGAGAGAGAGAGAGAGAGAGGGGGAGAGAGAGAGAGAGAGAGAGAGAGAGAGAGAGAGAGAGAGAGAGAGAGAGAGAGAGAGAGAGAGAGAGAGAGAGAGAGCATAGCCTTTTTCTTTGGTTACATTTTGTCCTCCCCCCTCTCCCTCCTGACACATCAATAGATGCAGCGCTCGGGCTCCTTCGTCTGTCGTCTTCTACGTGAGGCTGCGCCGTGCGTCTCTCCCCCCCCCCTCCCCCCCACCTGCACGTCAGCAAGCAGGCGGAGAGAGGGGGCACAAAATTCGCAAGTTCGGAAATTCATTAGGATGAAAAACAGCCGCAATTCTGTGTTTTTACGCGGTGAGGGAGAAGTGCTTCTTTCTGTGTGTGTGTGTGCGAGTTTGTGTTTCTGTGTACTGACGTTTGTCTCCTATCTCTATTTCCTTTGGTGTGTGTACATGTCCCTCCCATCTTTTCATGATTGTGTGTGTAAGTGTGTGAAGTTTGTCTCTTTGTCTCTTTGTCTCTATCTTTCTCTCTTTCTTTGGGAGTGTGTGTCCCCTGTTGTTTCATGTGTGTGTATGTGAGCATGCATGCATACTTGTGAAGCAGTGTGTCTAAGCCTCATTTGTGCTATCCCTCTGTATGTTGGCCCATCACAGAATGTGTGTGTGTGAGTGTGTGTGTGTGTGTGTGTGTGTGTGTGTGTGTGTGTGTGTGTGTGTGTGTGTGTGTGTGTGTGTGTGTGTGTGTGTGTGTGTGTGTGTGTGTGTGTGTGTGTTGGGGGGGGGTGTGTGTGTGTGTGTGTGTGTGTGTGTGTGTGTGTGTGTGTGTGTGTGTGTGTGTGTGCGCATATGTGCCTGCGTGTATGTGTGTGCGCCTGTTGACATGTATCTGAGGAAACGACTCTGCATATGTGTGCGTGCACCTGAGTGCAAACATATTGATTGTACAAACTGAACACTATTCATCAGAAGGTAAACAACCAAGCACAAAGAAAGCACAGTCGTCTTAAGGCTATCATTTTGTCATCCTGAGTTTTGGCATTTTCTACTATATTCTGTATAATTACTGTGATGCATTGCCCTTGTGGTGCATTGTGTACACCTACATGGTTGGATACGTCTCAACTCAAACATTTGTTTGAGTTCAATGTGAGCGTGTGTTTGCGTGTATACATTGAGATTGTCTCTGTGTGTGTGTGTGTGTGTGTGTGTGTGTGTGTGTGTGTGCGTGCGTTCCAATTACACACAATGCAGCCTCTTGTAAACATAAACAGTGCAATTTACTTCCCATTGATCTCTCTCTCTAATTCCTTCAACCGGAAGAATATAAAACATTCATGTGTGATGTCCTTTTGTGTCCTCTCCTCCTGTTCCACCCTCTCTCTTCTTGACTTCCTTTGCTCTCCGAGGCCCGAGAGAAGGAGAGCGCTCTCTTCGCAAAGTTCCTTTGAAGACAATGAAAACCCACCGAGTGGCGAGATGCAGGCGGAGCTCATGTGGAAAACACAACTTGCAACGGTGCGACGTCTGCAGGGACGCACCGATGAGCATTTGCCGCCACGGACCCCCACTCTCGCCGTTCCTCGTTTCATCTCAGACACGCCTGTTTTCATTTCGTGTTTGCGGTCTGTCGTCGGGCTTGTTAGGGGGTGCCGCCGCCGCCGCCGCCCCCCCCCTTCCCTTGTTCTCCGGTCCTTCTCACCGTTCTAATCGTAAGCGGAGTGTTAAGGACAACAGCGCCGACACCAACAAACGACAAGGCGGCCACTCACTCAGTGGTTTATTTATTGATTGTTTTGTTTTTTTGGTCGCCACCATCCGTGCAGTCGTGCCTCTGCCGGTGATTGATGCAGTCAAATTAGATGTATGTGGAACGTCGGCTCTGGCAAATGAGCACATCAACTGATGACCAGCTGTTTCTAATTATTATACACTGGTTAATTAGGACACGGTGTCACCAGCGACGGAGGCGGTAAACTGTGTGAAATTCATAATTCATGCTTGCAGCTAGCCCCCCCCCCCCCCCCCCCCCCCCCACCACCACCACCAGAACAACCCCTACCCCTCGCACCATCAAACATGCTGAGATGACTGGTGTGGTGGGGGGGAGGGGGGCAGTGAGGGGGGTTGTAAGAAAGGCTAGGTAAAGTAAGAAAATAAGAAATAAATGGCTGTAGTGGATGCGTCAAAGTCGGGTGTGCACGCATGTGTACGGCTGTTGTTGTCAATCTCTCACACCTCCTGTGTCCCCCACCCCACCTCCTCGTCTCTCTCTCTGTTTGCCGTCTTCATTCCGTCTCTCTTGTCGTCCTCTCTCTCTTTCAATCCGTCAGATGGGGACTTGTGTAAGGGGAAGGATGAAACGTCTGGATCTGGGAGGTAAGCGCAAGAAGGGCAGCCATCTTCAACACACGCACACAAACCTACACAAACACACACACACATACTTTATACCTTAATTGTTTGATGGAGAAGACTAAGAGGCTAAAATAAAACAATGATGGATGGTTCAAAATGTGCTCCGAACGTTACCTACATTAAACAAACTAATAATGCCTTGATGTCCCCAAGAACCTGAATGGAACTTGTAGCACACGCACAAACACACCCATACAAACTCACAAACACACACACACACGCGAACACACACACAAGTTGTGTGATTGTTAAGATTGATGGGGGGAGGGGGTGGGAGGGTCTGTTCCCCCCCCGCCCCATCGTCGTTCCCACATTGTCACGCGCTGATGACATCTGACTGGGGGTGAAGCGCTGCCCTCATTATCTTGCCAGCACAGAGCGGATTATCAAAATGGGATTTTACATCACACACCCCACTCCAACCCTACAGTTAAGTGATTATTGTTATGGTAGAAGAAGAAGAAAAAGGAAGCTTAGGGAGGTTTCTTTTTTTTAAAATCATGCAGAAATCTTTTTTTGCTAATAATTATGCTAATGACATATTACATTAATAAATTATCGGCAAACACACTCCCGACACACACACACACACACACACACCGCTTACATCTCTTGTGGTCCTGGGAGCGATACAGATTCCTTTGCCCTTCTTGTCCAAGAAGATACAATTTCACCCACGGAGGCAGAAGCTTGCTGTTGGAGAGAGAGAGACAGAGAGACAAAGGGCATGCATAGCGATCATCAAAGATGCTTTACGCCCAAATGTGCTTTGTTTCTAAAAGTAATCTGGAATTAAATGATCTGACACTCTTTGATATCCAGGCTTGACTCTGCGTGCAGATCCTTGGTTCGCATCATCATTCATCTCAACATGTTGTGCTGGGACCGCCACCACTGTCTTTGCGAACAGGAGAGGCAAAACCCCCCCCCCCCTCTCAAAAACAAAGATATTGAAATAGATCTGTGTCTCCCATCAATCGTTTCTACTGTGGCCTCCCACCGCCATTTCTTAATGACGACGAGAAAGGCTCTACTCTCAACAGACACTAATGAAAACAGAGCGTTAGTCACAGGTCTTACGACTTTTAATTGTTTTATTGTTTTTTAAGGGCAGATAATGCATCATGCTAAAATAAAACAGTTTCCGACGTTGCATGCCATCGGACCCTGTGTATGCCTTTCACAAATCCTGGAAGAAAATCACAGGATTAAAAGATTATACTTGCAGTTGTATTAAATAAATGAAGACATTCTCAAGTTGTTTGGGGCAACAAATCAATCACATCAGGTTAAAAGAGGAAGACCTGTTGGATGTTATTTAAGTACTTCCGATGACATCTTAGATTGTGCTTTAAGTTCCCAGAAACATGCAACTTTTTGCCCTAGAATATTTTGTCTAAAAAACACATTTAATAAGAAGTGATGAGAAAGTGTTTGAAGCCATGCCATTTTACCTGTTAGCAACCCCCTCTCTCTCACACACACACACACACCCACACCCCTCTGCTCCAAATTATCTTGTGTTTGATTGCTTTCCTCTATCAAGGTGAGCGATTAGACCTGGGTTCCTGCGAGGCACTGGAAGTCGTTCTTAAATCGCTATGCTTTGATTTCATCAATCTCCGCGCGGCCCGACTAGAGGAAAATGTGAGTTTTATGAGCCCCCAAACTTTTTCCCCCCCTCACTCACTCTCTCTCTTTTCTCAATCTTCCGCTGCGACTCCAACGCAGTTTCATATTCAGTCGCCTTCTCTTCCCCACCACCTCACCTTCTTATCAGATTACGAAGCCCTCCCCCCACCCCCCTCATCTCTCCCTGCCTCTTCCAAAAAGAACTTCATAACATCTCTGTCAAATTTAAGGCCCCTTTGATTTTCTTTCATTTGTGTGTGTGTGGGTCTGTGTGTATATATATTTTTTCCTTCCCTGTTCCTCTCGCAGGGAGCGTCATCCTTGTTGGATATGATTTCATACTATGAATCCACGGCGTACCTTGACCTGTCTGACAACACCCATGTGGGGACGTCCGCCTGGAGGGCCCTCGCTCATTTGATAAAGCAGGTGGGAGAGCTGGGGGTTCTTCATCTACTTCGTCTTCTACTTCTCTGGTGGACTTTCAATAACTTGAGTTTTCCTCTTCTCCACGGGGCGGGTTTACATTAAAGAAAGTGAGTTTGCCGTGGCGCAACATGAATTTAAAATAAAGGTGGCTTGTGAGATATATATACTATATCTATACTACACTCAAACAGCGAGTGTTTGTGTGTATGTGTGTTCCTTTTGAGTTTTCCCTGCTTTCCTGACATTTTCCATGGAAATTGCAGCGAAAGTATTTCTGGATCACTGCACAAACATCTTTATGTATATGCAAGCATCCACACACACCACATACACATATATCAGTGCATACTTCATTAAGAAGATGTCATTAGCTGGAATTAACTGATTAGCCATGAGATGGCATGAGAAATTATGGCTCGGATTTTCCCAAAAGTCATCACTGGTGACTGACTTCCCTAGACACCTTTCCAGACTGAAGTGAGTCTGAAAATTAATATAAAATATAAAAAATAACCACTTTTACTTTTCTTTCACTGGGTACGTTCATCTCTCCGACAGGTGGTGTCTTCAAAATCAAGTGACCCCCGTTTTCACAGGGTCAGTTTTATGTGATACAGATTCTAAACATCAACATTGTCCGTATCTTAAAATGTATTTGAATGCACAAGTAAAGGCAAGGCAAGGCAAGGCAACTTTATTTATCTAGCACTTTTCATACACAAGGCAGACTCAAAGTGCTTCACATATAAACATTGTCATACAATAAAATAAAATAATAGATAAGTAAAATAAAACATATGCAAAGAAATTAGTAAAATAGAAAGTTAGAAAGGCATTTCAGTATTAAAATAGAAAATAAAGGCAAAGTAAAAAAAGCTTTTTAGAAAGTGCAATGTATTTAAGATTTAGCAGAAAGCTAAAGCAAACATAAAAGTCTTCAGTCTTGTTTTAAAGGTGCTCAGAGTTGGGGCAAATCTTAAATCCTCAGGGAGTTTATTCCAGCTATTTGTTGCATAGTAACTCAATCCTGCTTTCCCATGTTTCGTGTTTACTCTGGGGATAATTAACAGATTGGTCTCAGAGGATCTTAGTGGTCTAGAAGGCTTATGTAGTGGAAGCATATCAGTTCAATATTGTTTGCCTAAACCATGTAGGGATTTATAGGTTAGCAACATGATTTTAAAATCAATTCTCTGACCTACAGGAAGCCAATGTAACGATTTAAGAATTGTTGTAATATGTTCACATTTTTTGGTCTTTGTTAGAACTCTAGCAGCAGCATTCTGAACAAGCTGAAGCTTCCTCAGAGTTTGTTTTGGGAGACCTGTAAGGAGACCATTGCAGTTATCAAGCTTACTAGTGATAAAGGCATGTACAAGTTTTTGTAAGTCTTCGGTGGACATGAGCCCTCTTAAGTCTTGCTACATTTTTAAGGTGATAATATGCAGATTTTGTACCTGATTTGATGTGACTGTCGAAATGTAGATCTGAATCCATGATAACCCCTAGATTTCTGGCTTTGATTGAGGTTTTCAGGGACAGAGAGTGAAGGTGTTGGGTTACTCTAAGCCAGGGGTCACAACACAGTGCCCGCGGGCACCAGGGTCGCCCGCAAGGACCATATGAGGCGCCCGGAGGCCTGTTCTAAACATAGCACAACTCATTCTAGAACAACTCGTTCCCACCTTTTTGAAGTATTGTTGATACTTATTGTGAGAAATCATTAACATGATCAGTGTCTTCACATAGATGACAGGGCTCTAGAGTGTCACGCATTCGGCGTGAGACACACTCAATTCAACCCATGGACACCTTCACACGCCACACTTCGTATTTCTCACTTAGAGAAATTACCAGGATAGCGGCCACCAACTTGCGCCGCTATTTAACAGTGGAACAGGTAGGAATCAAATGGGTTCCCCGTACGTAGGGTGACCAGACGTCCTCTTTTGCCCAGACATGCCCTCTTTTTGCAACACTTTAAAAAAAAAAGTGTCCGGGCGGATTTTCAAAATAGTCCAGGATGTTATTAAAGCCTCATACATGTTCACATTGAATTTGCGTTGCGTTCCTCTGGGTCGGTCACAAACTAGTTAGGCTACACCCTCCCCTACTCAGTTCTGTTTGCTTTGCATTGGTGGAAATTAGTAGGGGGAGTGGTTAAGTAGAGCCTTCAGACTGAACGGTTTGATTTTAGGGTTACCGTCATGTTTTGTATTTATCTTTTTACCATTATTGTTTTATAGGGACAAACTTTAACAAATTTCTCATACAGGGGATTGATAAAGTTCTATCTATTGAACAGAAAGAAACACTTGGTCATACTTTACACACTTCACAACAGCATTGGCCTACTGAATGCCACAGATATATTTTAAGCATTGGACTGAATGCCACATAAATATATAATTATGTTTTTGCACGTTTGCAACGTTTAAAAGTTCAGGGAAAAGTATATGCCTCTACTGGTGTTGCTTAGGCCAATATCCTTTTGAGACAGTGTTGTTTCTGAATATTAGTGTTAAGGGCCAATAATGCTTACTATCATAAAACTTGAGAGCCCTGAGATGAGTATCATTAATCATTAATAATAATACATAACTAAAGGGAAACTGAGCAAATTTGTTATTTCAGAAGAGTGCATCAAACTGGGTGCCCTTCGTCTGACTCAGTACCCATGAAGTAGCACTAAGGTTCAAAAAGGTTGGTGACCCCTGCTTTAAGACTTTCCGTTTTAGAACCAAGTACAATTATCTCTGTTTTGTCCTCATTTAGGTGAGGGAAATTTCGGCACATCCATTCTTTCACTTGCTCAATGTACTGGCACAGCAGATCTATGGGCCGATAGTAATTTGTTGATAGCGATACATAGATTTGCGTGTCATCAGCATAGCAATGATGGTCAATATTGTTATTTTGCATGATTTGCCCTAGTGGGAGCATGTAGATGTTGAATAAAGAGGGTCCTAAGATCGAACCTTGTGGGACTCCACATGTCACGTTGGTTGATTCTGATACAAAGTCGCCAATGGAAACAAAGTACTTCCTATTTTGTAGGTAGGACCTGAACCAATTTAAGACTGTGCCTGAAAGCCCCACCCAGTTTTCTAACCTGTCCAGAAGTATTGTATGGTCTACAGTGTTGAATGCAGCACTGAGGTCAAGTAGCATTAGCATTTAGGTTTTGCCAGAGTCTGTGTTAAGACGGATGTCGTTTACAACTTTAATAAGGGCGGTCTCAGTGCTGTTCAGGGGTCGAAATCCTGATTGGAAGGTGTCATAGCAACCAGTTGATTTTGCTGTAAACAAAGTATTGTAATCAATAATTTGTGATTATGTTGCTGTAAACAAAGTATTGAAATCAAAGTTCGCAAGCAGAACTTTCTTGCACCCTTGTCATCCCACCAAAGGTATATTCAATTCGACGTGGACTCGCCATCGAGGTCATTTCAATGGATCAGCTGAGAAGAAAGAAATGGCAGGCAGAGGGGAAATAAATTAAATGGAATACAATTTTCAGCCTGCCCGTTGAGCAAAGCAGTTTTGACGGGCAAATATCTATCTCCGAACGGAAACCATATACAGTCACTCTGCTAATATCCTCCCCTTCAGACTGCCAAATCTCCTCTGTGTACGAGCAGAATCAGCCACCACAAGCATTGATGATAGGGTCGCGGCCATTTTAGAAAATAGGCATGGCTAGTTCTGGCGGGACAATCTCGTCATGTGCCCCCTATCAGCTGACGGCTTTTCGAACCAATCAAACGCACACTAATAGGCGACCTCAAAGACACACTCAGCGAAGTTAAGTGTGCTGAGCAGAATTTCGCCCCACCACCACCACCACCACCCCTGCCTCCACCTGCTTTGGTTCTGCTCTGTATTGTATGGCTTGAGATATTTGATGTCACTCATGTGGGGTTGTATAGTGCTCCCTGCATGTGGTTAAATGTTGGTATGCTATTGGTTTTCTGTACCTGACATCTGTGTCCTTGCTGTAGGATCCTCTAAATCCTACAGCAAGGAGCCCCAGAAAAGAGTGGAACCATACTGCTAAACTAAATAGTATTACCATTGCATGCAATGATGGGTTAGATCTATGACATTCCTGACAGATAGACTCGATGGAAATTGCACAGAGGACACAAACCCCACTCAGACCGTTCTCCCCAGATAACGGTAAAGAGTGACCGGTCATTTAAAGACAAAATTAAACAGCCAAGAAAAGGGATGGAGGGATAAAAAACACACAGGTTAGGAATTTCAAGTGTCACAGTCAAGTTTTCTTTTCCTTTTGTTTTCCTGAAATGTGCTTTTTTCCTACACTCGTCTGTTTGAGCACAACAGGCCAAAACACAGGAACATGGACTGTTCTGTATCTATGAATTTATATGAGAGTGCGTGCATTTGTGTGTGAGAATGTGTACGTGTTTCCGGCAGCAGGCATGCGTCAGTGCATTCTGTTCATCTGCTCCCTGCTCCACATCTCCACTGTATGTCAGCGAGGTGGCTGAGCACATGCTTTCCAAACCAAGCATGTGACGATGATCATTGAATCACAAGAAAGAGTGTGAAGGGTGGACCAGACACGTCCCTAAGGGTGCCACTGCCTCTTGTTAAACCTCCATGCGTGCCAGAAAACCCAAGAGAAAAAAGAAGAAAGACCTTTCTCCAAGACCTTTCCCCGTCCTCTTTTTCTCCTCCTCTTAAAGGTCCCTTATTATACCACCAGGTGTGAGTGTGATTAGCCATTACAAGCCATTTTGAAAATCTGCCACTTCCTGTGTTTTAGTGACATCACAAGTGGGCGTGTCCACCTTGATGTATGCTGGATGGATCACTCTACCAGCCGTCCCGGTGGACTGTAGCCAACGCTGCTCATCTATCCGTCATACAACTAGGTGGATAAGCCCACTTGTGAAATGTCAGAAGTTGCCGATTTTCACGGCTAATCACGCTCCCACCTGGTGGTATAATAAGTCACCGTTGACCCCTTTCCCCTTGAAGCTTCCCCCAGCCTTTTTCGGGGTCTGACTCTATCCACCAGGCCTAAGTGAAGCGTTTGAAAAAGAGGTAACACAAATATATTTGAGCATCTGTTAATGTGAACAATGTGTGTGTAATGTGTGTGTGTGTGTGTGTGTGTGTGTGTGTGTGTGTGTGTGTGTGTGTGTGTGTGTGTGTGTGTGTGTGTGTGTGTGTGTTTTGTTCTTGTGTGACATTACATGTGTTTTATGTAGCACCTTTTTCTGAGTGCAGCCCTGCATGTGTGCATAATGAGAGTGTGTGTGTGTGTGTGTGTGTGTGTGTGTCAGAGTGTGTGTCTGTCCAGGCTGGACCTGTGCAGCGTGTCCATGGTGGCCCACGGGGCCAGGACGCTGTCTAAAGCTCTGCAGACCAGCCACCTGGCCGTCCTGCACCTCGACAACTCCCAGCTCAGCGGCACTCCCCTCTTCTCCCTGGGTATGGACTGCACACACACACACACACACACACATACAAACCTACCCATAAACGAACACACGGATACACACACATACACACATAGGCGTCACAGACAGCCACACACATGCACGCACACATGCGAACCCACGTGCATGCCGTGGTTTGTGTGAATGTGCATTGGTTGTACACATTCAGTTTGGATTGGGATACCTTGTAAATGTGTGTTTGTCGATCATGTATCCATCTGTTTAGCTTGTGGTTTGAGTTCACATGCTTTTTTTTTGATTCACGCGTCTTTGTTTGCTTTGGTGCATGTGTGTGTAAACATATATGTGTTTGTGTGTTTGTTGTGCATGTGTGTGCATGTGCGCATATGCATGCACACAGAAAAACACACAAATGTATGTGTGTGTGTGTGTGTGTTAAGTGACAGGCAGGTGTATGTGTTTGTGTGTTCAAGTGCTCTGTGCATATGTGTATATGCATGTGCATATGTGTGTACGTATATTTCCAAGTGTGTGTGTGCGCGCATTTGTGTTTGCGGGTGTGTTCGCATATGTCCGTGTGCACGAGCATGTGTGTGTCTATGTGTGTGTGTGTGTGTGTGTGTGTGTGTGTGTGTGTGTGTGTGTGTGTGTGTGTGTGTGTGTGTGTGTGTGTGTGTGTGTGTGTGTGTGGATGCCCGTGCCCAAGTGGACAGCGGGAGCAGCTGCCAGAGGACAGGGCGAGCGGGGAGAGGACGGAGGCGGCAGATTTTGGCCCCCTGACCCTCGCAGTGGGTCTGGCCCCGGATTAGAAGGCCTAATCTCCCGCCTGTCACTTTACACACCGTCGCACACATCCACCGTGGCCCGGCTGACCGGGGACCAGAGAGGCGGACGCACAGTCCAACAAAACACACACACGCTCACACTGACCGCACCATCGTCAACAAAACACACAGACCGTTCCACAGTCCAACAAAACACACACACGCTCAGACTGACCGCACCATCGTCAACAAAACACACACACGATCACAATGACCATATCATAGTCTAACAAAACGCACACACTATCACAGTGACCGTTCCATATTCCAACAAAAAACACACACACTATCACACTGACTGTATCATAGTCCAACAAAACACACACACTATCACACTGACTGTATCATAGTCCAACAAAACACACACTTTCACACTGACCGTACCGCTGTTGTCAAACACAAACACACGCACCCCCACACCAAACACACACATCCAAACACACACACACACACACACAGGAATATTAGCATTTACAAAAAAAATTAGGACGGAAACTTGTGTTACAGTTTATGCATTTTTATGAACACCAACACTCTCGCCTTCATACAATGTCGGGCACATATGTACTTGAACCTCTTGAAGGAATTTGTAGTAAGAGCTTAAAATGAACAGAATGAATGTGTTCTACTTTTGTGACATACATGCATGACAGCATAAATATGGAAAATAGGGATTGGCTCAAATCGGGGATGAAAACTTCTTAGCAGAGCACTTTTCTGGCTCATTTTATAGGAAAGCGTTTCATTCTGTCCAAGGGTTGTTGTGTGTGTGTTAAATATATATATAAATAACACGGAGACTGACAGTGTCACGTCTCTTCCCTGTGACCTTGATCGATTGGCTGGTGTTTTATCTCCGAGCGGTATCCGTGGTGACGGAGGTGTCCCTCTTGCGAGCCAGCGGGGGGGTTTGGCGGTGCTTGTGGACAGGCAGGAGCGATGCCGGGGGAGGGATGCACGGGTTGGTTAGTGGAGAAGGGAGGGCAGAGAGTGACCCGTAAAATGAGTCTGATGCAGACAGAGGCACAGAGGCACGCGTACATAGACACACACACACACACATACATCTTGAGGGTATTGCGGTTGTGTGTGTGCAAGCAGGCCTTTGTGCGTCCGTACACAACACACCAGGACTCAGATGGAAGACCACTGGGATGTATATGGATGGACACCTCCACACGCATATGCATAAAAGCATGCACACAAACAGGTTCACTAAGGAGAGGTATGTACACCAGAGCACAATAATAAAAAACTAAAATACGATTGGCTAGGACAGTGCCTAGTGCTATCAGCAATAAATCTACCCCACACAGAGCCAGAGTCTCAAACCACAGAGGGCATGAACAAAAATAAATTATTCCATAACATTTTCATGCCGATGCTGATAAGCTAGATCCAAAATGGAGACTCCTTCCCATCCAGCAAAAAAAAACAAGACTTCTGAATCCCTTTGATGTTCAGGGTGCGGGTGTCCTCTCTGACCCCCCCCCCAACCCTAACCCTCCCCCCCCCCCCCCCCCCCCCACATCCCAACTTCCAACCCCGCTTTCATCCCTTACTAGTCCACCAACCAACTCATTTCAGCCCCCTCCCCACCCAAACCACCTCCACCACCACCACCACCCCCCCCCCCCCCCACCACCACCACCACCACCGCCCCCCACCACCACCACCACCACCACCCGTCCCCTTCCCGTCCTAGCAGGCGGTCCCAGCTGCAGATCATTGCCTTCGATCGGTAGGGGTGTCTGATTGCCGGAGTGGTGGGCGAGGACGCGGGGGGGGGTGGGGGTGGGCTGGGGCCGAGGACGGTGCTCGCGGTGGAGTCGTCCGGATCAATGCCACCGATTCCACCATTTGGCTCCCACTGTGCTTGATGACAATGTTGGCATTCCACATGCAGCCCGGCCGGGCCTGATCAAATCTACGCCTTCGATCCGCATGAGGGGGGGGGGGGGGGTTCGGCGGGCGCCCAGGCAGAGTAGACACATGTGCACACACACACACCCACACACACACAGACACACACAGAACATACAGTACACAAGCAAGTACATAAGGCAAAACACAGCCAATACCCATTTGCACCAAATGAAGACCTTTCTCTTGTTCTCCCCACTCCATATATAGCCCCCCCCCCCCTGCCAATCCCATCCCAACAGCCCCAGCAAACCACACACACACACACACACACACACACACACACACACACACACACACACACACACACACACACACACACGCGTGCATGCTAAAAGGTTATGATTAAGGTCACAACAATTAAAGGACAAACAATGACATTTCAGGGAGAATAAGTTGAAATTAAATGGGATTGGTTAATCGAACACTGCACACAGCGTTTCAGGGCCAACATAATTTACATTAGACACACCAGAGGTACCAGAGGATCATTCTTCAACATTCTGTCTCTTTGTTTTGCTCGTTGTCAATAGGCACATTTCATGGTACATGCTACAATGGTACATAGTAACTGATCAGCAAAATCAGCAACTGAAAGGGACGGAGTTACTCCTAGGTTTTTGTTTTTTTCCGAAGATATTCTACCGAAGATAGATTCACTGGTACGAGTGGATGAGGCTTTCAGACGTGAGTTTTGATAGGTGTATTTCTGCAGACGTGAAGCCCAAACTGTGTTGATTTGAAACGTTTAAAGACACTTTTTCTAAGAACGTGGGTAGCCAGGAATGTTCCCCCAGAAAAAAGCTTTACTAGTGCTGCCGAGTTTGTATTTGCCATCACCCTATTACACACTTACAGATCCACACCTACAACAACATGATTGGTTGAAACAAATGTGAAGCGAACGAAAGTGAAGCAGGCCAGCTAAAATCTGTCCAGCTCACCCGGATTTGAGCTTGTCTGCTCTCAGACTTTCGAATATAAATCTAAAGTCTGATTTGTGAGACTAATGCAGTAGTGACAAAAGAGATTACCATTGGATCATGCCAGGCCGTTTTATTTCCACAACGGGTTGGCCTTTAAAAGGCCTCCCCTCTTTTAGATGCAGCATCTATTTTGTACCTGTTTTGAGATATTCCCTGGCTTTTTTTCCACCTGTTTGTCTGTGTTGTAGTGGGCGCGTTGAAGTCCAACCGAGCCCTGCTGGAGCTCCATCTCTCCAACAACATGCTCAACAGCTACCAGGACTCCATGCAGCTGGGGGACCTTCTCAGATACAACCATACCCTGCAGACACTGGTGCTCAGCGACAACGCCATAGCAGACGACGGTAGGGACTTGCGTGTATAACTGCACAATTGTACATATTACGTCTATATATACACACAGTTTTAAACCTGAGTACATGTGCTGGGCGATAAAATTGCAAGGTGCACCTGGATCACACTAAGTATATTCACATGCTACTCCTGGGGTGGTGTAGCATGGTGATTCGATTCATGGTCAATATATATTTAGCTCACTTACACTAGGGGTGTAACGGTTCACAGGTTGTGTTCTTGTCCCAGTTTTTGGTCATGGATTTCGCTTTGGTACTATATTATTTGTTTTGACCCAGATCAACCCATGGTACGCTCTCTATGGAATCAAATGCTGCATTCCTTTTCCATGCCCTAATATGAACGAGTAGACTACATTTGGTATTATATTTATACTACTGTATACCTTCCCTTTAAATAAAATACCAAACAAAAGAACAGGCCTCTAAATAACATTAATGGTAACCATGTATTAAATCCTGCGTCTTAAACTGTGGAATACGGCTGTTATTGCTTTAAGCAGTCCCAAGCCCTTAGTGATGTCCTGCTATCTGGGATTTTACAACTGCTCGCTGTGTGTGTGGATGGATCACTAATGTGTTAGGGGCTGTGTATTATGGTAAAGTATAGTAAAGTCCTGCTCATATACACATTCATGGCAAACCCAACCATTGAAATTATACTTTAGATGAGAGGTTATCGTGGTCCAAATCTTGACTTAAATCCACAAAGTGTTAGTTTGGAATCCAATTGCCCTCTATAGATTAAATGCATGATATTGCATGCGTTATTGTTGCTGTCAGTTTTAGTGTCTCAGATCTATCATTCATTCGGGCTACACCCCCCAATTTTTTTTTCTGAATGTAGCAAATGTGAGTGGCCAACAGATGTCAGCTGCATTCTTTTTTACATTGTTGGCGGAGGCTAGCTCAAACAAGTTTAATACTATTTTTTAACTGGTTCAAAAAATAAAAACTTGGTTCAACAATAATAACCCCCCTCCCCTCTCTCTCTGTGCGGGCCATCCAAGGTCTGGAGGAGGTGTGCGAGGGCCTGAGACTGCAGATGGGCGGTCTGAAGGTGTTGCTGCTTAAAAACAACCAGATCACCGCTGATGGCATGCTCCATCTGGCCAAGGCCCTGGTAAGACAGGTCGTAGGTGCTAGGCTAGATAGCTGGACGACTAGGCATGGCTAAACGATTGGAGAAAAAGTGAGTTTGTTTGGGTTGAAAATGTTATTTCGTTTATCGATGAAATTTAAAGTATACATATCAAACAATTCAAAATAGATCTGATGAACATGCTTTGGTGAGTATCATGCCAGGCAATACTAGCATTTAAAAAGGAACACACATAGCAGCCAGCAATTTGACATCATTTGAAATGACAGCATCATAGATTGGTTAATCACAACTCTACCAACAGGTAGTGTTTGTGAATTGGGACCTCTAGACTATGGATGCAACAATATACCACAACAAATAATAATATTTGTTTTTGTTTGCTTCCAAAGGCACTCATAAAACCCATACGCTTTTCAGAAAAACAGAAGAGAACGATCGATACAGTAATAGTGGCTAATAAACCTTTCATCTGACCTTGTTGTGCGATGGCTGCACTGTTAGAATAGGAGTTAACGGGAGTATATTATCATCTGGATAAAATGTCGGCTTAGTGCCAAAGACATGACAACGCTTTGTTTTTACTAAACCAATACCTGCTTCACACAAATACAAACACAAACAATGCACACAGAGGAGAAATCATCAGGGCTTCACTCAAAATACATTCCCTTGAAAAAAGGAAAAGCCCCGCCTCCAGGCATTGCAGTCCCTAATAACATGCATTCCTGTCGCCTGATTGGCGGGGTAAACTGCACCTTCCTGTCATGTGAGGGGCGATTGGGGAAGTCAAAAGGCTAGAAATTAAAGGGCCTGCCTTTTGAGAGTAACATACACGGATGTGGTGGCACGTTTACTACCGCCTCACACACACACACAGACGCACACACACACACACCCCCCCCCCCCCCCCCCCCCCCCCCCATATCCGCTGGCATTGCTACCAAAATGGAGGAACAGTTTGATTAAATAATAGATCTGTGTTAGAGGAGGGGGTCTCATGCCGACCTGCCATTCAACAGGGGATAAGTAGACGTCCTTGCCAGGCCATAATGATGATAATTAGGCCCGTGGCTGGTCGTGTCAAATATGACGATGGGTAGAGCTGTTATTAACCTTGCTGCTTGGTGTATCTGGCTGTCCCCCTGGCTGGTTGTGTACCCTCTGGAGGGCTAGGAGGAGAGGGAGGGAGAGACGTATAATGGTGGCCAGATGGCCGAGGATAATGGTTGTATATTTGACTGGATTTACAGGCCATCGATTGATGGAAGGATGAAGGGACAGCCCGACCATTTTTGCTGTTTTGGTTTGGGGTTTAGGGTCATAAGGCCGAGACTAGATAGTGTTCATATAGTTTTGGGCTAGTGATTCTTACGCCAGAGGCCTTAGGCATTGGTTAATCGTGT
Organism: Gadus chalcogrammus; assembly: GCF_026213295.1. Lineage (NCBI taxonomy): Eukaryota > Metazoa > Chordata > Actinopteri > Gadiformes > Gadidae > Gadus > Gadus chalcogrammus. The sequence goes on along the minus strand of NC_079416.1, from coordinate 6,648,217 downwards.
TGATCCTTGTTTACATTGATTGTCTGATTTTGATCGGTTACCACGATTGCTTCCGTGCACTCATACACATTGCAGTTTCAAGTATTGGGTGGCATATGTAATACTCGCACAAAAATGTATTCATTAGTTAATACAACTACATACGTGCATCACGCATTACCATGATGGAAGGAAGGCTGTCCATATCCGTGTGAGGGTTGCCTTCTCTCATCTTGTTTTGTCATAGCGTCTTCCCTGCAGCCCCCCATTCCACCCTGCACCCCCCCATTCCACCCTGCAGCCCCCCATTCCACCCTGCAGCCCCTGGCAAACTTCTAAATCCAACCCTCCTGTGGTTTTACGTTTGACAGGTTTCAACCATGCCTAACTCTCACACACACACACACACACACACACAAACACACACACACACACACACACACGCACACACACACTCACTCTCGGGTGCTCAGTCGCCTCTTTAATTGTCTGCTATTATCCCCGGCGCATATCCATTCGGGATGCTTGCCCCCTCCCTCTCCCCCATGCCCCATCCCCCATCTCCCTGCCCCCCACCCCCTCCCACCCCCAACCGCAAGAAAGAAGTTATCAGCACCCAAACGGCAACGTGCCCACGTGCCATGACTCTGTGTTGGCGTTTATGGGCTTCTCCGAGTGTGTTTGTTGCTGCCGTGGTGCAAATTAACTCCTGAAGAAGCAACCCCCCCCCCCTCCCCAAGCTCTCCCACCTCTCCCCTCTCCGTCCCCACCTCACACACACACACACATTCACCCCTCCTCTTATTCTTTTAAAGTGGTGACACTGTGGAGGTTTTGACGAGGGCGGCGAGAGGGAGTGCAGGGGGGTGTGGGGGGGGGGGGGGGTTGCGAGGGAGGTGGAAGGGGGGGTCGCGGTTCGGTGGGCGGGTTGCAGGGGAGTTGCATGATGCGCTCGTCTTCGCACCGCTGGGCAATGTCGAGTCCCCCCCCCCCCCCTCCCCCCCTTGCATGCTCCCACACACCCACGGATTTACACGCCAGCTAATCAGGCTTTAATGCTAATGTGGCTCTAGAGAGTCAAAACAGGAGTTCAGAACATTTAACATGAGATGAAACATTAAGGAAATGGAGGCGGGGCGGTGGCGGGGGGGGGGGGGGGGGGGTGCTACAAAGAACACACAAAGAACAGAGGAAGAGGAACACTTAAAGTAAAGCAGCAGTCTCCCCCTAAGTACCCGCTTCTAAATTAAGAACTGAACTCGGCAGATCAAAGTATCGGTGCGTAGAAAGGATATATTGTACGAGCATATGTTGTAAACAGAAGACATCGACGCATGGGGTCTCATCCTCAATATGCAGCGATATGTGAATATGAATATCATTTTTGTGATTACAACGGATCCCTGTCCATGTAGCCTGTGCTTGAGACCTTGGAGGTGTTGGATATGGGAAACAACAGCCTGGGAAACAGAGGGCTACAAACACTGAAAGAGGCTCTGATGGCCAACCACTCCCTGCTGCACCTTGGCGTGGCCTGCACCCAGATCACCTGCGAGGGTAGGCCCACACATCACTCACAGAAAGGCCTACCGAAGGCAGTGTGTTTGGACCCATGGATCGCCATGAATCCGTCTGTTAGAGCCGACAGGTCAAACCGATTAGAAACACTATTTGAGTTGTCATTACATATGCTGAATTTTATCCATGGTATGAATTATATTAAATAATGGAGCCATCTTTAAAACATTTTGCGTGTCCCATTTTGCTTTCGCAGTAAAAATGCCACTATCATGATAATGTGTGTGTGTGTGTGCTTTTACTTGAGTAAACTAATTATAATATTTAATGAAATCCATTTAGAGACCTCCCCAGACAGCACAGCGCCATAATCTACAGCGATATTTGATTTGACACAAGGTCTAACCTCCCATCTTTATTTAATTTTCCACATTTTTCTCTGTTCTCGCTCTAGGTCAAACCTCGTGCCTTTGCTTTGACCTCTTTCCTCTTTCAAGTTCAAACCATGTCTTTTTTAGTCCTAAAATTTGGGCCCCTTTAGATCACTGACATTCAAAGTGATACCATTTGCATACTCATCACGTATTTCCGTGTATTTGGCCTTGAATCAGGTTCCATTAGTGGCTTATCAGAGAACCGGACCAACAATGGCATCTGCATGAGCCAATTCCCATAATGAATGCTCCAGCATTAAAAATCAACCTCACCTGCACTACACCTCAGACTCGAAATTGCACCTTATCGTTTAAAAGAGACCAGTTGTTTTTTGAAAGAAAGACTTGCTAATTCCATGTGACATGACAGATGGTAAAAAAAGCCAACACTGGCCTTTAATTCGACATGCAAATGTGGGAACAACTGAATTACAGAAGTTGGGTCAAAGAAAACCAAAACGTCCTACAAATAGGACTTTTTGAAACCAAGTTAATGCTACCCCCACGTTATAGCTTTTACCAAACCACTTCAGTTATTTCAATCTATAACTGCAAATCTTTCTCTAGTTATTTTACACGACTGAGGACCCATTTCAACATAGCGTTTTTTTTGCGAATGCGTCTTTCTTCAATTGTTTCCAATGAAGAGATGGAGGAGTAAGTATGTAAGGGATAATCACTGAGAGGCAGTGCAATAAACAGTTTGATGTGCCCGGCTCGTGGACGGCTTACCTTCCACGAGCCGGGCATATCAAACTGTTTATTGCCCTGCCTTGAGGTGATTATCCTGTTTATTCTACTTCTTGCTTGCTAACATAATAAATCAATTCAAATACTTTAGTAGTTATGCTTTTTCTTATTCGTATTTCATGCTTTTAAATGTATACTCTGTTTGAGTTCATCTCCCTCAAAAAGTAGTCCCCTTTAATTACGATCGATCAAACATGTTTTAGACACTTCGAAGGGCATTGTCCCGCTCATACCATGGTCACTTGCCAAAGAAAAGAAATTAAGATCATTCATTTCTATTGTACATATTTATAATTCGAATTTCGTCCCAGCCTTTATACCACAGATACTCTAGGGTCTATAGCCGCATATATAACCGCAATGTCTTATTACAGTTTAATTCATTTTTCACAATTTACCAGCTCTCGTTTTGAAGAATAATTACAGCGCCATTCGTTTCAATGGGAATCGGGACGGTCTATAAGTTCAACATAAAGTGTACATATTGATAATTTGAAATTCGTCCCAGCCTTTATAGCACAAATACTCTAGGGTCTATAGGATATAACCGCGTTGTCTGTACAGTTCAATTAATTTTTCGCAATTTAGCAGCTCTCGTTTTGAAGACTAATAACGCGCCATTCGTTTAAATGGGAATCGCGACGGTCTATACTTTCAACATAAAGTGTACATATTTATTATTTGAAATTCGTCCCAACCTTTATACCACAGATACTATAGGGTCTATAGCATATAACCGCGTTTTCCGATTAAAGTTCAATAAATTTTTCACAATTTACCAGCTCTCGTTTTGAAGGCTGAACAGACAATTTGACTGGAACTATTTAGCAGGTGTCCATATATCAGGGATTAATGGACACCCTGCAGCCAATCAGAATCGAGTATTCCAAAAAATACAAGCGGCGTATTGATCTACTATTTGATGACGCTGTGCTCAGTCAGCAGCAAGTAGAACCGGCAAGTCAGCGGGCAACCTGCCGGGTTAATGCCCTCCTCCCAGCCAATCAGAATCAAGCATTCTTAAATGAAGTAGAATAACACGTTGTTAATCTCTGAACTTTCAGAAAAGGGTGAAGACGCTGTCTTCACTGTTAATGTTCCCCAGTCACCCAATCACTCTGTTTATGATAGACGCCACAGTCATCAGAACTGCAATGTTTGTGTCTGCATACGCTGCTAATCACTCATGGGGGTGTAACAATGAGTTATCGCTACGATGTTGTCCTATCTTAACGTCTTAATGTTAACCAAGGAGCTAACATGGCTTGTTGTCATAGAAACATAGTAGTAGTTCAACAAAGCACAGAGATACACTTCATCCCATTGCTTCCCAGTGCATTTCTGCCAGAAAGCCCAGCTACGTGGACACGGGCCTTCAAAAACACAAGTTGTTGAGTGTCTTTAATAAAGTATCCAAACAGATAACAGTAAGAGACTTTATGGGAGGAAACTAAAAATGAAAGTAAAAATAAAAGTAAGGTAGTTTTAGAGGTTTCGTCTACAATATGTCATCAGTGTTTGCTTACTGACCCACAGGTGCTGTGGTCTTGGCTGAGTACCTGGCGGAGAGCCCCCAGATCAAGCAACTGGATCTACAGGGCAACGAGGTGAGGCTGGGGGGCCTCATGGCCCTCTGTCTGGCCCTGAGGATCAACCTCTCTCTGGCCACGCTGGATCTGGACAGCACGCCCAACCAAGAGCAGGTGAGCCCTGTAACGGCCGGGCATTAAGGTTTTCACTAGTTTCATAAAATCAGTCCTTATATTATTTATCAAATGTTTAATACAATTTAGATGAATAATCTAAAGACAAATATATTAATGATATTGAATCTGATAGTAGAACAGCACGTTTCACTTTCTTCCGTTCCATCTTTTGATCAATCATTTTGCTGGAGGACGGGATCTATAAACTCAGAAACACAAAGCACTGGGCCCAGGGTCTAAAACAGCTGGATCCTAAATGAAGATTTTACTCGGCTCAGTCTCAAGACAGACGAGTGGCTTGCATCGGATCTAGTGTCATGATTGGTTGAAATACTTTGGATCCGGTTCTGGATTTCTGGTTCCAGTGACTCAATATTTGGCGACCTAAAGTTCAAACTTTAGATTGAAAAATGGTGTCTTAAGGCACCAAGGTTTAACTAACATTAGGTCTTCTAATGTTATATTTCACTGGACTATACTTTCACCAGTTGATGCAGTTTGGTATCCTCTTGTTAACCCTTAGGTACTAGGAAGCTCCATCCCTTGGTTTTATGCAATGTTGATCCATTCTGCATATCCCAATACCTTTTAACGACATATGGGGGTGTAGTAAATACAAGTACTATCTGTGTATTAGTGTTAACTATGAATGTTTTTTTTCAAACATTTTGCGACATTGAATTTGAATGATGTCTATGATAGAGTGGCTGCCAATGCCTAAACTATACTGTCTATTTGTGGATAAATCCATTCTAAACCGGGACTTCAATTATTACATAGGCTAATCGATAGTAGCCGATGGTAAACAAGATGAGATCTACTGTGTGTTGAGAAACACTTGGCAGGAGATGACTGCGTTTGCCTCGGTGCACAGATTATGTTTGGAAATGTTTTCTTTCTGTTTGGCTGGTAATGTTGTGGAATTATGCATCTCTGGGCTGCACACATTTAAATGACTGTCGAAAATTCTTTCATTAAAATCATCCCTCTAATTAGAAATTAAAGGTTAGGAATGATCGCGGCACTGTTTATCCCCAACATTTTGTCTTCTGCTATGCATTCGGAGCCCATGTGGTCACAGATTTGTCACTTAACACAAATAAGTCATTGCCGTTCCGAGTTCATCACCGATGCCATTTTTCTTCCTACCTTCCATAAGCTTGTAAAGGCCTGAGGAAAGTGATGCCATAACTTTAATACATGCCCTTGCTGGATTCACAAAATAATTACCCACACTTGCCATCTGTTTGTCATGATTTTGTCTGTGCTAACTTATTTGCATATTAAAGCATTAATTAAAATCTCCAAGGAACAGAATAGTTACTTAAAAATTAACTCTAAAGGCGATCTGTGAACAGCCCTCACCGTTTTTTTTGTGTGTTTTGTACTTTTTTTTCCCGTCCACTTTTTATCCCTTTGTTTGTCTGCCTGCTGTTTGCCTGCTCTGACGTTATTAAACGTCCGCCTCCCTTTGGGTAAAGTCAAACGTAGGGGATGTAGCCTTTTTCCTGGGGAACAGCCTTTAAGGAACTAGCCCATTCCGCGTACGTATGCCATTAAAGCGCCGGGCTCTTCTACCCCCCCCCCCCCATGCTCCAGCGCCTCCATATTGGCGGCTTTGCTGTCATTTGATGCTTTCTTAAGCCGCCATGAGACATGAATATCATTTTCCACCATTGTTGGGAGTCAGCGTGCATGGTCGTTTTAATAGAATGCTATATGGTTGTTATTGTGTGAGAGTGTATGCGTGTGAGTGTGTGTGTGTGTGTGTGTGTGTGTGTGTGTGTGTGTGTGGGGGTGGGCTGGGGTGGGTCTCTCTCCTTTAAAAGCTCTGTCAGGTTTTGGACTCACACACAGCTGGGATTTGTCTTGGCGTGGCGTATCCAGGTGGGAGCGGTGACGATTGCATTTGTATAAAAAAGCTGCAGATCTTCCCATCCGAACACAGCAGGGGGGCCAGAGCAGTGTTCTCGCTCGCTGCTCAGCCCGCGTATCCCCGGGTCGCCAAGGGAGACGCGCACATCTCATATTCTTAGTGAGGAACAGTGTGGGTGTACATGTGAGTGAGTGGCAGAGAGGGGGAGGAGGGGGGGCTCGGGGGGGGGGGGGGGGGTTGGTGCCACCAGTGCGTCCTCCGATGTGTGGCTGCTTGACGGAGTTTGTCACCGTCTATATACAGGTCTGCGTGTTCTTGATAATTATGTGTCTACGTGTGTGTGTGTGTGTGTGTGTGTGTGTGTGTGTGTGTGTGTGTGTGTGTGTGTGTGTGTGCTTACGTACGTGTGGCGGGCTTTACAGCGGCACAGGGGGCCATTGCAGATGCGCATATTTACAAGGCATGAAAGGGGAGGAAGGTGGTAAAGCAAATGGGGCTCCTCTTTTTTTTTCTGTCTGAATTCTTCTTTTTTTATGTCACACTGCTCCGTTTTATCACCGGCTGGTTGGCTGTTAATTATTAAGTATTTACGCATCTAAAATATGAATAGATTCAGACAAGATTCTCTAAGTCCTCTGCAGCTCTTCAGTAGGTAAAGCTGTTTACAACGTCGACCTTCCTACTCGCCAGGCTTGCAAGTGTTTGTGTGCGTATGTGCATGCACCATTCGTTTGTGTGTGTGTGTGTGTGTGTAGGGGGGGGGGGTTGTTTATGTGTACATGCACTATATGTGTTTTTGCATGTGTGTTAGTACGTGTTTGTGTTTGTGTGTGTGTATGTTTGTGTGTATGTGTGTGTCTCTGTGTACTCTTTTACCTGACGAATGGTCAATCATGTTTCTTTTGTTTGTTTCCTGTGAACGGGATGACACCGAGATGGCCCGAAGGTCACGTGGTCGGCCCATTAGCGGGGTGTATCTGTCGGGGGCGCTCTCCCCACTGGGTGATAATTAAGAAACGCAAGAGAGAGTGCCGGCCCCTGTGAGTCCCTATGTGGGGCCTTCCCTTGCCGTATTGTATCTGCTTGGGACCGTGCTGGGAGACGTATCGGTAATATATATATTAAATATATATATAACTCTTATCTATTTGTCCCGATCTTGAAAGCTGCCTTCGTAAACATCTCTGGGACGAAGACGGGAGTCGCACGATGGACACCAACCAACACACAACATCTGATCCGTATTGTGCGTTTTTAGCATGGTTTAGCGTAGCATTTTTTTAAGAAAGTGCTAACTTCCAAATGAACGCTTCCCGTGGGTTAACTCGTCCGATGTTACAGGCAGCGTGGCACACACGAGAGCAGAGAGGTGTTAATGTTGCCTTTGGTATCAACAGAGAGAAGGGTCAGCATTGTGGCGGACATGACCAGGGAATATAGGCAATATATATATTCATATATATTTCTATATATATAGGGAGGGATGCACCTGAAAACACACAGGAAGCAACAGTATCGGAAACCATAGGTGGTGGACAAACAAGCATCAGGTAATGCAAGTAATGCAATCCTCTCCAGGAGACACAAAATAAAGTGTGGGTGAAGGCTTCTTGTATCAGGAGAACAGGTGACATCTTGAAGGGAAAGGAAACTCTGGGGTCACGATGTAGCGGTGTATGGGGGTACGCCAGTGGGGGGGGGGGGGGTGGTCTCCCGAGAAAGACGGGCCTATTTCTGGAACCTTGATCTTTCGGGGTGTCGGTCCCGGTGGGTGTCGGGACCGGGCCGGCCATGCAAGTAAGTCGACACTCAGGCAGTTCTTCGGCTCTGGGGGGGGGGGGGGGGGGGGTAGGGGGGGGGATGGTTGGCATAATCATCGGTGCTTGGTGCCCCTAGGGGAAACCCCCGACGGTACTGCACGGCAGACACCAGCATCCACCCGGAACACACCTCGCTCACCGCTGCGCCTCGGAAGGGGGCCGGGGGGGGGGGGCTCAGAGCAGCTGGGGGAGAGGGGAGTGCAGCCAGGGTGCAACAGGGACGGGGGGGCTCCTGGGATGGGAGGCTGCCAGTCCCTCAGCAGTGTGGATATATTCTGGAGGCTTTTATATATATTTACGTACACGGCATACCCTCCGGTAGCTACCCGGCGGTATATATACCTGGTACACGTTAACCGTTATTCCTGGACTTGTGTATTTATCTGGGCATCGTCCTTAAAGACAGGAACCGTGTGTTTCTGAGATTGAACGATTAGAGGGAACATGAAGCAAACTGCCTTGGCTAGTCACAAACAGTGTTTGGATTCAAACGAACATCTAACGACGTTTGAATTGATAGATTGACGTTTTGCCATTGTAAATCATTGGGATTTTCGCAACCGAAACAAAATCATTTCACTGCCGGAAATGTATGCAAGCGGATGAGTCCCGTGATGAGAGATGTATGTGATGTGATTACTTGTATGGCACAAGCAATATTTTGACCGAGTATGTGTAAATGGCGCTCATTATGGCATACCACGATGTTGGATGTTAGAGCCGGCCATGCTTGCTGTCCTCCACGGACCTTAACTTTGGCAATGTTTTAGTTGATTATGAAACAGTGAGGCATGACTAAACAATGCTGTGACTCCTTGGCCAGAAGCCTTTGGGTCATTGTGTTGTCAGGGTCCACAGTTAACAAAGTCAATTTTAATATTGACACAATTGTTTCGATGCCTATAGTTATTTATAGAATTCAGTTGAAACTAGCCAGCTCTAAATTCAACAATACAATTAAAATGCCAAGAGCCTTTAATTGCTGACCGAGGAATACCTAAACAATTTCATGGTGATTGTTAATGCTTCGTACTAATTTCACACCCACTACTACAAGACATTTATATTCATTTGATAATAATGCAATTATTACAACTAACCTTTTTCATGTTTTATTGTAGGGCTTGCTCAGTACATCAGTATATAGTCTCACCGGTTAGAGGCCAGTGTGTGAGGATTCCACACAATAAAAACAGGCATTTAATAATGTCTCCCTTATTTTCTTTTACATTCACATTATGAATTGTAAATAATGCATGTACTAGTAGAGGCTTCTTGATTCAATCCTTTACAACTTGAGGAATAAGCAAGTCACATTTTAATTCACAGTTTTGTTTGTGATAGCTCATAACCTTACATTTTTGTTGCTTTTTAGTTCTTACTGTTTAACAGAGTGGATGACTTGGCTGGAGTTGCTGTGGTTTTTATACATTTAATATACAAGTTATCATATGTTTCTTTCATCCTGACCAATTAAGTAACGTAAGAGAGATATGGTTTCCATCACCTTGCAAGACTAATGGGAAAATCCTTAGCACTCTCTGATTTGTGTAAAATATGATATTTTTCTTATAACCGAAATTTGCTTAGAGCTTAATTTAAACCAGGCAGGATGCCAGGATTCCATTTGTGGATGGGCCAGACTAATTGTGGGTGGTCCTTAAATTAAAAACGGTATCAAATCCTTGTTTAACCTAATACAAATAACTGACTAATATACAGTTATATTATCTGTGCATAATAGCTTGATTGCTCTTTAAATATTTTGTTGCATTGTAAAAAAGTTTCGGTGCATAGGACGGACCTATCCGCGATGGCTCCTTAGGCCTTTTTACACCGCCAAGCCGGTTCGGCCACGGCTTGGCACAAAGGAACGTTCCTCTCTGCGTCTTTCTCGTAGATCTCACCATCTTCCGACGTCTTTGTTAAATGCGACTGCATCACCTTCTCTCCCATGATGGTCAGCAGCTCGCGGATTTCACCGACCCTCCAGTTAGAACTGCTCATGTTGATATCGCGTTATTGTTTCTGTTGTAGACCAATGTGTAGGGCCCGGAAGTGTAAAGACGTCTCTTGGAACTGAATTCCATTACGCACCATACCTTGCTGTGCATTAGCGCATCACTCGACATGCCCGTCGAGGCCTATAGACTGTACAAGTTGTCAGGAATCAAGTATTTCCCACATAGTTTAGTTATGCTCGTGTAACATGAGGCCGACTATTACAGAATTTAGTTTTCAACAATATTTCGATATCATTAGCAACAGACTGAGCTTGGCTTATTATTATACAAAGAAGATGCATTCAATTGTAGCCTAGGCTACAACGAGATAATAACTAATACTATAGCCTACCGCAATTTCACGGTCATCCACGAAGATAACAGCCCTTTAACATAAATCGGATCAAGCATCAATATCAACAAAGATTGCTGCATTGCAAAAATAAAGCATTTCAGGTACATTTTTTTTTTTCAAGAAAAGTTTTGGGTGGGTCTGTTGAACAGTGGATGGTCCTAGGTCCGTCAGGCCCTCCCATAACGCTGTGCCTGATTTAAAATACAAACATTTCTTAATATTATCAAGAAAGGATCTTTTTACAAAAGGGGAGAAAAAGTGTTTTACTTTATAGTTTTGTTTAAAACCACAAGGTAGGAGGTCGTTGGTGTATGTCTTTAGTAGCAGGGGTGCCTCATTCACACGCTCTGTCTCCTCATGCGGAGAGCGGACCCTGGAACCCCTTATAGGTGTTGGGTTTCAGAAACGAACACCGTCTTTTTCTCTTTTTTCCCAGCACTCCTCGGGGCCTGTACATGGAAGTCTCTTCACACCGCAACACCTCCTTCTTACAAAAAAAAATTAAATGCATTTAGAGTCACCGATACCACGGCAACACCGATGTTTTACCCACCCACTGCTCCATTTCACTAGCAACAAGAAGCGCCTTATGATCCTGATACCTCTCAGAAGGGACAACATGAGTGTGTCTGTAGTAGATGCGAGGGCGGCAGGGGGGGATGGTGGTGGTGTGTATGTGTTGGGCGGCGGGGAGGGGATGTGTAGTGAAGAAAAATCCCATGTCTTGTAGCAAAAACACAACAACAACGGCGACGTAGCAACACACTCCGCGCTGCACGGCTGATGTATTTTCAGGCAGAAACGGGCATATTTGCCAGCTGTGTAATTTACTGCGGATGGCATTTGCATATTAAAGCATTAATTAGCCCCTCTGAGCGCGACTACGCGTGAGCACGCGCACGTGTGTGTGATTGTGTGAGTGTGTGTTTTTATCTGATTTGCGTATTACGAGGCAACACGGGGGAGGATATGGTGAGGGGGGCCGGGCGGGGGGGCGGTGGGTTATTGTAGTAATCGTTGGTCGTGTAGTCATCTGTGTTTTGTGGTTCTGATGAAGGTCAGGGGGGTAGAAGGGGTGTGTGTGTGTTTGTGTGTGTGTGTGTAGCCCCAGGGGAAAGACTTTCCCAGTGATGCTGCTGTGTTCTCTAAAGCAAGTGTATACCCCAAAGTATACCCTATGTTTTGTGGATGACAACACTTGCATCTACTTATAACCACACGTGCCAACACGCACGCACACACACACACACGTACACCAGTACATTACTCCAGGAGGTTTCATTAGCAGGGATTAACTGATTAGCCTTGAGATGGCATGAGAAATTATGCTTTGGACGAAAAGTCATCACTGCTGGCTCCCTTCCCTAGACACCTTTGGGTGAATCTTAAACAGTCCTCTAAGAGGGAAAAGTGGAAACACACAACCCCCCCCATCAAACTTCAGTCTTCTCCAAACGCTTTGACTTGTTTTGTTAAATATGTGTTAAATATTTGTCTTGCCGGTGAGTATAGGAAGAGGCAGGCGCATTCAACCAACAATTCAAATGAATGAATTGAAGCACCGTTTCTCCCTCCTCCAGACGAGAGAGGTATTTGTGTCTATTGGCCAGCAAATCCCCCCGTCCTGCATTCAGACACGCGAGACGGCTGCTCAAACAAACTCAGCATAATGACCAAAACATGCAAAGTTTCCCAATTGATATGGGGGCTCTGCATAAGTGTGTGGAGGGGTAAGGGTGTCGGAGGGGGAGCATATATATATGAGCTGGGCGTAAGTGGGGGTATTGGATCGTGTCGCCTTTTTTCGACGGGCATGTCCTGAGGCGCCACGCTCAAACGGCCCCAGCACACCCATCGGGCACTTCATCTGACTTCCATGAAGCCCTTCTTCATGCCTCTCTCTCTCTCTCTCTCCCCCACTGTCTCTCTCTCTCCCCCTCTCTCTTTTGTCCTCACTTTCAATCCGATCGGAGGCAGCCTTCATCCACCCAAGCCTCATTCCGTTTTTCGCTTTTGAATGGCGGGCTTGACTGCAGAAATTGCAGTCATCTCACTGTCAAAAGCTCCCCACCCCCCCCCTCCCCATGACACCCCCTCTTCTTCCACATCCCCACACCCCGCCCACCACCCGCGCCCCACCCTCCCCCCCCCCCCCCCCCCCCCGGTCCGCCATGCGCGCTGCATATTTTCACTATGAATATGAAACGTCTTGGCTCCGAGCCTTCAACCACCATCAGATGGGAGAAGCTCTCCTTTATTTTTTATTTTTTTATTTCGGAATCTCTTCCTACGAATCGCTGGACCCGGGCAAGTACCTTCTCCTCTGACTGCTGGGCCCAGACAGACAGACAGACCGACAAGCACACACACCCCCCAGTGGCCAGATGATTGTCCTACTTCCATCCACCTGCCCGGATACAATGTCTTTCTTGGAGGCAAAGGGAACAGAAATGGCAAATCCTACATTCCCCTTGTTTTTTTTTTTTGGGGGTTTGGGTACCGGAGTCGCAGACCACCGGGTAAAGACCTCCTTGGGTGATAAGGCAAGACACTCCAGGACGTTCCTCCCTCTAGAGGAGCTAGAGAGAGTGATGTGATAGAAGGGTCGCCGTTGTTGGGTGGCGGTTTGATGGATGATGGATGAGAGATGGATTACCTCCACTGTTCCGTTAATCAAAGGGCCTTCCCCTGCCTGCTGTCTCCTGGTGTCTCCACCCCACAGTGTTCCCATCACCCTCTCGTCCTTCACCTTCGGCTCTTCAGGAGGGGCTATGGGTGACCCAAGCCCGATCACAGATCAATACTCTGGGGCATGGGGGGGGGGGGCTAAAAGCAAAGTAAAGTATTGTCCTCGCTCTGTCCGTGAGGGGAGCAATTTGTTTATGGGGATTTAATCAGGTTAATGTTAAAAGCAGGTCAACAGAAGGCAAGGTCTGAAAGCAAAGGGGCCCTGTTTTGCCTAATTGTGTTTGTGGCGGTGTTATTTTTCAAGCCTTGCATCACTTACTGCGCGCTATGGAAATGTGTTGACCGATAAACCGGGTAAAGCGCAGCCCGGCACGCTCCCAGGGGCCGCGGCCGGGCTGATGGGCTGCAGGATCCGGCCCACTCGCCCTCGCCTGCTGCTCCCCATGGATCGCATTGGAAACTAGAAGAGTGTCCTTGCTGGCCGTTGTTCATCAAAAGGGGCATGGATCTGTGGGAAAGACCCTCTCTGCACGTGTCTATGAGAGGATGGGAAACATTCGCACTGCCAACACGTCCCTGCCTCTCAAGGCAGGGACATCATTGAAGTGACTCCACCTGTTGGATGGGGAAATTGTTCTTGGTTTACTTTCTTTCTCATCTACTTCATCATCTCCTCCCCCACATCAGGGACACATCGCCAATGGCCTACATGAGAGCTTTTTCCCCCCAGAAATGTGATGTGAAGAGGATGTATTGTATAATGGTGCTTTTTGGAACTTTGTCTCTTACCATACATTTTTTACTGTCAATCGTTCATTACATTCAACCGTTCATTACATTCAACCGTTCATTACATTCAACCGGTTTTGTCTTTCTCGGCGCGGGCTGATCTAGTTGTGGCGTCCCTCAGGGTAGGCGAGAGCCACTAACATGGCTTCACAACTGAGAGTGAGTAGACCCACATCCTCGTCCTTCACCCTCCTTCCTGCCCATTTCCTATCCTGCCCTCTTCTCCACCGACCGTCCCCAACACCCCCACACCCAGCGCCCGTGCGCCCTCATTCCAGACTGGGGTACGGGGGGACCCATGGTGGGCGGGTAATTGGATTTGTTGTCACCTTTCGTTGGCCGCCGGGACGCCGGCCTGTCAGCACGGCTTAGCGATGAAGACATCACCGTGACAGTGAACCCACGGCGGGATGATCAGCTGGTGCCCTGGCCGGGCCGGTGCAAAATAAAAAGGCGGGGGTTCTGGGGGCTGGCTTGGCGTCGGTGCCGCGGCCGCGGCAGGCATGGCTGGCACCAGCTGTTACCACTGCTCCTGCTCCCACCTCCGCCGGTGCCAACACCATCGGCCCCCTCGCCAGAGCTCCTTGGAGCCCGCAGGGTGGCGGGGTGGGGCGAGGGGAGCACGGGCAGCCTTATTAAACCAGATGCCAGCCAACATCCCCCCCCCCCCTCTCTCTTTAATACACACACACACAATCAAATTGCATTGGCCCTACTCTGTCAGGCAGGTCAAGGAACACCATCATCTCTCTCTCTCTCGCTCTCGCTCTCACACACACACACACACACACACACACACACACACACAGTTCTTCCCGAGGTTGTGGGGGCCGTGTTGGCTGAGGACACCCCCGTCTTGGACGGGCCCGGTCCCAGAGCCAGAGCCCGGTCAGAAGTCTTAATAAAGCTGTGACAGCCCCGGGCCGGCCTAGAGAGGAGTCATCTGTACATCCTGTCCCCTGGCTCAACCCTGCCCACAGTCGGTAACCATGTTCCCAAAGGTTCAATAAACACGTATGGCTTGTACAGATGTACATGTTCCATTAAAGCTTGGGGGGGCGATTTGTTTTAGAAGCATTTTTTGTGTTATTTTTTTTAATTTACAGAATTTAGAGCAATAATTTTATCAAAAAGAAAATCTGGTATCTGTTGCGGGGGTGTAATAAACCTCACCAATCATCTAATTCGGCCCAAATTAAATGATTGGATAGCTGACCTGTCTGTCTTCCTACCTTCCCGGCTGCACTATTGGCCCGTACTCTCATTGCACATGACTGGAGGCAAACTTCTTGCTGAAGCAGTGAGCTAGTCGCGTGTTTTGGGGGGGGCTTTGTATTTGTAAATACTGAAAACATTCTGAATGTTACAAATTGTGGTTCGGGGCATTTTCGATACATCTCAATGTTTAAAGATACAGAGGGTGCTGAGGTGATAGATCGAATAGATTTGATCTGGCCCTTTAGATGGTGTATTTTATTATTCTAAGAACGATACATGCATTATGGGGCATTCAAGCGAAATCACACCCGAGCACATTTAAAATATATGTTGGTGAGAAAAACACCCTGGTAGGTGTGTGTTCACAGGGGCTTATATAGCCCACCACCTGGTTCATAGTGCCCCCTCCACCCCCATGGCTGGTGCTGCCCAAGCCTCATCACAACGGCTTGGTTTTCAGGAAGAGGTGTTTGACTGCAGTGACTATGGTAACAAACCACCAACAGGCGGGTCACTAATGGTGGAGCTAGTCATAGTCACTAGAGGTGGAGCTAGTCGTACTCACTAGTGGTGGAGCTGGTCATAGTCACTAGCGGTGGAGCTAGTCATAGTCACTAGCGGTGGAGCTAGTCGTAGTCACTAGCGGTGGAGCTAGTCGTAGTCACTAGCGGTGGAGCTGGTCATAGTCACTAGTGGTGGAGCTGGTCATAGTCACTTGTGGTGGAGCTAGTCATAGTCACTAGTGGTGGAGCTGGTCATAGTCACTAGTGGTGGAGCTGGTCATAGTCACTAGTGGTGGAGCTGGTCATAGTCACTAGTGGTGGAGCTAGTCATAGTCACTAGTGGTGGAGCTGGTCATAGTCACTAGTGGTGGAGCTGGTCATACTCACTAGTGGTGGAGCTGGTCATAGTCACTAGTGGTGGAGCTGGTCGTAGTCACTAGTGGTGGAGCTAGTCGTAGTCACTAGTGGTGGAGCTAGTCATAGTCACTAGTGGTGGAGCTAGTCATAGTCACTAGTGGTGGAGCTAGTCATAGTCACTAGTGGTGGAGCTAGTCATAGTCACTAGTGGTGGAGCTAGTCATAGTCACTAGTGGTGGAGCTAGTCATAGTCACTAGTGGTAGAGCTAGTCGTAGTCATTGGGCGAACCATCCCCCCTCGAGACCCTAGTTCGATGCCCGCTCTCCGAGATCCTCAGCCCTACAGTCAATGGTTTCAGGGTTAGATGACAAGAGACAGAGGAAGATGAGGTGTTGTTGAGCTCACGAAGATTTGAATAGACTATTTGTTCCCATGCAGCTAATTTTCTAGCATCTTTCATCTTAAATCAACTACTTCCCATGTTTTAATTAAGTTCTTTAGTTGACCCCCTTCCCTGAGTATAATATTGAAATAATTTCCATGATTTGGAGGCATTCCAATATCTATTACATTCATTATGAATGAGTTTTAATGAATCGTTAGTAGATCGTATTTGTGATTTAGCCGTGTTTGTGACTCGAGTCGTGATGAAAGCAACTACCCCACTAGCATTCTAAAAGTAGGATTTCAACGTCACAGTTGTGCAATAGCCTGCCGTATAATGCAATCTTAGTTGATATCAAAGGCTTTATCGCATTTCACCGCCTCAGAAATCCTTGATATATCTTTTTTGTTGTTGTCAGTGTAACTGGTTCTAGGTTTTTTTTGCAAAAGTGAATACTTGGGTTCATTTTGTGGGAAATATGAAACAGGCAGCATTTCATACCACCCAAATCTGTCCGCAACAGTACGTAAAAAAAAGAAATAAAAAAAAGTACCTGCATTTTTATTATGGTTTTGAAACTTCAAATGAGACGTGATGTTTCGCAGGCACACAACTCAGAAACATCCTTGTGTGCCGTGCCGGTCTTTTTCCAGGCAATTTGAACACAACCTTTAATTATCGCAGGTCATAACAAGCCACATGAGCGGCTTTGCCAGGGTCTCCTGCTCTGTACGTTACCTCGGTAGATAATTACACAAATCAAAAGGAGAAGGAACAATTGTGAAGGGGAGGGAACAAAGAAGGGAAGTAAAAAAAAAATGAAAGCCCCCAATGCAATCTTCCTTTAACAAAACACATAGGCTACAAGAAACGACGAAAGCCCATTTAGTGAGAACTTAGAAGGACCACACTGGTGTAATTATGACTTGTTGTCTTAACAAAAGAATTATCCTGTTCTAGAGAGTGCATGGGTAGTCTTTACTAGGGATCCCCTGAAAAGTGTTAACAAATTTCGCTCCAACAAATATAAAAAATGTAAAATATTAGCGATGGACAGAAATCTGAAAGGTTACACACAGATGTGAGACGTTTTTTCTTGTTTTCTACATATGCCAACTAGGCTGCTAATGTGGCCTCTCTCTTGTGGCCCCCCACTGTGCTTCTGCCTCCTCTTTTAAAACCACTGCTCTCTCCACAAGCTTAAGTGTTTTTTTTCTCCTCTTAAGTGGAAGTGACCCCACCGTACATAACTTACTACCTGTGGCTTAAACTAAGACAGCCTAAAAATGGGGGTTGGAGTTCTTAAGAGGGGCTACTGAGTTCTGACCTTGTGTTTGACCCTAGTTATGTGCACACAATAGCTGATATTTTTAGCATAAGAAATGAAGGATGGATGGATATATATATATATATATATATATATATATATATATATATAAGAGAGAGAGAGAGAGAGAGAGAGAGAGAGAGAGAGAGAGAGAGAGAGAGAGAGAGAGAGAGAGAGAGAGAGAGATGCACAGAGAGAGCTGGAGAATGGGATACACACATTCATTCAGTCATTCGTTCAAACATACAAACATACATATATATATACAGACATATAAAGAGAGAGAGAGAGAGATTGATCGATCAATCGACACACAATTTACAACCTACACAGGACATAGATTACACACTCACGTATAAGCACACACACACTCTATTGAAACGGCATCACCAGAAAATAGCACCTCCTATCATGGCGGAACCATCAGAGACAGGTTTTGCGTACAACTCACAGAATTGAACACACACACACACACACACACACACACACACACACACACACACACACACACACCTGATCTCCTGTGATCAGAACTACCGGTTCTCTCATCCTCCCACCAACACCACCGGGAGAGCAGAATATCACGGAAGCCGCAGTCGCTCTTTACTTCAATCTCTTGCGTGTTCCTTTTTATCTCGTTTGTTTCTCTCTCGTCACATACCCCGGTGCACTGCCACTGTCCGTCGTTGTCAGTTGCTCTTTTTTTTAAATATGCACATATGTAACTATATATAGAATATAATATATATAATTTATACCTTCAAACGTCTTTCTGTCCAAAAGGGTGCAAAGACAACATAATAGACCAAACAAAAAATTATAAAATAAAAAACATTAAACATGGACATGTAAACATATACACGTATGTTCATACTAACACATTCTTACCGGGTAGATTCATTGATCACCACGTCGATTAGATATTATTATAGAGTCGGCCTACAAATCCACTGACTGTAAAACCCTCCGTTAACTTGCACTCTGCCGAACTAAAGAAGGACTCGAGGACGAACGTGCTGTTTAATATTTCCTAACCTTCCCTTTGTTTCCAGTGTTTCCTCAAGATTAAGCGCCAGGAATATGGGAAGGGGGGGGGGGGTACAACTAGTGGCAAGATGTTTTTTTGTACCCCACCAGGGAAACTACATTTTAGGAAAGGTCACAGAGGTCAAGCTTTGGTTTTTGAAAGAGTATGATCAAACATATTCAAAACATATTGGATGGTAGAAAAGGAGACATTACGTGAGTGATACTGAACTGAACCTAATCTCACATCGTCGCAATAGCCTGACCATGCCTGGCAATTTTTAACTCAAATCCCCTGCAGCAACAAAGTAACGGAAAAATTACGGGGTTGAATTCTCACACTTATATCAATAAGCAAAAAAATAGAAAATTTAAGACATTACAATTTTATCAAAGCATGGTATCTTAGCTTTAGGAGCCGGCAGAGAGAGAAAGAGAGATACTTACAATGCAAGGATACACCGGTTACAACTAATTTCTGAGGGAAGTCCACCAAACTCTGCTAAAAGCTGCAAACACCCCAGAGTTCAACGCTTATCTCACTGGAACAAAAAGTTACTGCAAAGGAAGAAAAAAACAGTTCACGGCTCTCAAGTCGGCCTGTGGTGTCACACACAACGATACAGTGGTGTGTGTGTGTGTGTGTGTGTGTGTGTGTGTGTGTGTGTGTGTGTGTGTGTGTGTGTGTGTGTGTGTGTGTGTGTCTGTGTGTAGGTGGGTGTGCACGTGCATGACAAACCCCATACCCCGCTTCGCCAGGACATCACTCTAGTAGCGGCCGCTCCATGTTATCGCCCCGGAAACGCAAAACACAAACACACAGACTCACACAGACACACACACTCTCAGACTGACACAGACACACACAGCCCAGCTCCATCTTCTGTGGCGCTCACGTGGAGGAGCCCGCTAGCTTCACGTGCCGTCGCTAAAGAGAGGGATTAGGAAAGTCGCAGGGGCTGATGAATGTAGGGTACATTAGAGGGAGAGAAGTGGAGAGAGAGAGAGCAGGAGGGAGAGAGACATAGACGGGAAGTGAGAGTGAAAGAGTAGGTGTGGCAGAATAAGAGGCATCGGGTTTACTACTAACTAAAAACTGTTTTATTTTTTATGCTTTGCTTGTAGTTCTTTACCCTGCACGTGTATTTTTACTCTTTTAATTACATATATTATACAAATATTAAACAGTACATCTTTTTTTATTTTAATTTCTTCGTTTCAAAACGTCTGCTTCTCAGTAGGGAATGAGGAGTTAATGCTCGCAGGATAATATCATGTATCGGCGCTCCATGTTTTCCTTTGCCAACGTTATATTTTGACGTTGCCTTCCCCTTTGCCTGCCTCTCTCGCAGATTAATCTCAGTGTAATGATCACATTAGAACATGCAGCATATTTTGATGTTGCAATTACTGCCAGAAAATAATAACAATAAAAATAATATTTATAATAATAATCTACGCCGAGGAAACTCACAGGAGCCTAGAAAATAATACTAAGTGTATATTAAAAAGGATGTCACCATTGCTGAACTCGTGCCACAAATTGGGAAATACTTTTTGTTATTCTAATAATATTATTTATGATAATAATAATGATATAGGCTACATTACAATCATTAGTATTTGCTTACTAAATGTAATTGGTAATTCCATTAAACTTGTAGTATTTATTTTATTATATTGTGAACATTTTATTCTTAATCCCAACAGAACAATCCCTACATTTCTTGCGGCCGGTTTGAAGTAACTGACAGCTTTTTGGATTTTCTTTATTTTTCATCCCTAACATCTTATTGGCAAACTCTGCAGGCCAAGCGCTTTAAATGGTGCACCGTCGTTTTTGTTTGTAAAACCATCACCGCTCACAACATATTATCTCTCATCTCTAGTTTTTTCTTATTTATTTTTATTTGTGTTTCCCACCCCGCATACACACACGCACACATCAACACAAAGACACGCACTCATCTCAAGAGAGACACACATACATATACACACGCCACACACAGAGGAAGCGTGGAAAGGCTACTTATTCTGCATACAACAGTGACATCTTGAGTCCAGGCAGTGTGACTGCTGGTTGACGCACCGCAGTCTACCCTGGGCTTTAGTGTTTCTATAACCTGCCTATGAACTGCATGGATGGAACATTTACATCGACTACCTACCCTGTATGGGGTTAAAAAAAAAGAGTAAAATAACAGACGTGTGAAAAGAACAGAAGAAGAATATAAAAAATGTGGAAAGCACTTCCTCTCGATGAGCATGTGCAAGGGAAGTTTGTTTTTCTGGTAATTACTGCCATTTTATTTTAAGAGGTTGAAAAGGGGGCTTTGGTAATACCCACAAAGTGCATTCATTAACATTTACTTAGCGCTGCTGCCACCAACACAAAATACCTCTGCTATTCCAGCAGGTTGTTCCCCCGGCCCGAGGAACCTTTCCCTGGCATTCCATGGCAATGCGTGACGCAATAAGGTTAATGCATTGTTTCTTTTAATCTGCTGAATGTTATAATTCATAATTCGGGGTGTGAGCCGTAACACAAAGTACATTAAAACACTTAGGAATGGATTGTTTTTTGTGTTTATTTTGTTCTCCGGCATATTGTCAAATAATTGAACTGAGAGGTGGGATTTATTGTCCATATCGGACAATTATCAAGTTCTATCCTCATCCCACACACTGTTGATATTCCGTTCACTGGCAATTCTGGCTTCCTCCTTCACAGTCTGTGTGTGTGTGCGTGCGTGTGTGTGTGAATGTGTGTGTGTGTGTGTGTGTGTGCCCTGGTCACAATGTGGAGCTCTGATCTGATCTTTGGGCTGTGGGAAGATGATGTTGCTATTATATCTCAAAATGGGATAAGATCACAACAGTGAGCTTTCAGAGGTCAGAGTGAAGTTCACAATCTGTCTTAAACCTTTATACCAGACGCTTATGCTTTGGAAAATGAAAAGGAAGCCATGCTAAGTTATCGATGCGATGTGTGTGGTATTAGTTTGGGCCGTTGCTTTTTGTTGTGATTCTGTCCTTGTATGCTTAGATATGCCCGTATGATTCCTCACAATGCCCCATATCTATTATGCCTCTGGCTGATGTTCATGTCGAAGGTTGTTATTTATGTCTTTATGTTGCTGAATTAACGTAAGACGCACACATACACGTACAGCGCGGTTAAAAGCGATTTCATTGTGGATCAGTTGCAACAATATGACTTATGAAAAAATAAATAAAAAATACAATACCACACTCGCATAATACTTGAAACTGGCATCTGAAATGTCATTTACATATATTAGCATATAAAGTAATTGGCACAGATGCCAAGGAAGCAGCCGCAAACAGATTAATTGTCATCAAGCAGTCGTGGTGACACAGTTAAAAATGAGCTCCTTTCAAGGCGCCAATTATCAGTGAATTTTCTAAAGTAACCGCTTTTTTTTTCATCAGCATTTTTTTATTCATTCTAGTGTTGCTTTTGGCTTGCTTGCAAGTGCACCACACACACACACACACACACACACACACACACACACACACACACACACACACACACACACACACACACACACACACACACACACACACACACACACACACACACACACACACACCTACCCCCACCCCTGCAGAGACAGACAAGGAGATATGCGTGGTATCAGTATTCTACATGTATAAATATTGTAAATAGCTGTCTGTTGTCTTTCAAGCTCTGCCTTTGAAATCAGACCACACCACCGCTTCAACTTTCCCTTTCGTCTCGCTCCTTCTCTCGATACCAGAAGCACCTTTTGTTTGGGACCGGAGATAAGAAGAAACTATGCATTCTTGCACATTCTCTGTCATTGCAGGGATTTCAAATGCAGTTTCTTTTTTTGCAGTATGGCTACCCCCCCCCCCCCCCCTGCATATGTTGTGCTTTATGAGCATATCTTAGAGCACCCTGAGCTTTGATATACAGGCACAGGTTTGATTGCATGTGTGTGTGTGGTGTGTGTGTGTGTAGGGGGGCGGCAAGGGAAGGAGGTAAAAAGCCCTGCTTTAATATTATTTCGTCCTACCCCCTATCTCCATCTCTGCGTTGCGTTGCCGATTTCCGAAGTTCTGCATAATCCCGCACACTTTAACCACTTATTGCAAATACAATACAACCCCGCCCCCCCACCCCTCCCATGCTACTTTGGGCTGATCACCACCTGATATACAACAATGCTTTGGCCGTTATTGACTCTCTGCACACACAGACACACACACACACACACACACACACACACACACACACACACACACACACACACACACACACACACACACACACACACACACACACACACACACACACACACAGGCAGCAGCAGAGCGAGAGGCTGGGGGCCCGTAGCGAGCGTCCGTGGGATAATAGATTGGAGCGGGGACTTGCGGTGGCTCAGGTTTCGCTCCCGCCGTAATAATTGTAAAGTGGCTCCATTTGTAAAAGGCTTGTCTTTGGGAATGCACCGCTAACAAATGAGGTAGTTAGTTTAGCCTGCCACACCAAGCACCGAGGAACCCTCCCCCCCACACCCTGACACACACACACACACACACACACACACACACACACACACACACACACACACACACACACACACACACACACACACACACACACACACACACACACACACACACACACACCTCCAACCGCACACCCCCTGCCCCACGCATCACGGTGCCGAGCTCCACGACAGCTTCTATCGTCTCCATTGTCTCCTGCGGCCGCAGAGGAAAGTTAGCGCTGAACTCCGGTATTTTTGCGTTTATTGTTGTATTTGTTTTTTACTTTATTCTTCGGTGTGTGCATTGTGCATTATCGTGCATTGCCAACCCCTGCCACTACGGATTGATTTTGCAGTTCCCCAGTGCAGCCATGATATACCTTCTGTGAAAATACATGTATATAATTGTGTATATTTCTTTAACATTCCCAGCTCCCCATTAAAAATGGGGAAAAAGGTGACGTAAAGATACCCTCGTGCTTCTTACCCTTCTATTTGTTATTTGACAACGAGGAACGCAGTGTGCTTATGCCGTGTGTACTGTCAATAACCCATCAAAAGCCCATCAAATCCAGAAAGAACACACGCCAGCCCTCCGCAGGGCGCCATCCATCAGTCGTCACCTTGTTTATCGCCCGTTGTCATGGTGTTGCGTGACGTTCAATTATCCAATCTATTCGGATGGCTGTTTGATGACGATTTTAGGCGGGAAAGAATCAAGTGGATCTGGATGGGGGGCGGGGTGTCCTATGCATGGCATACTCACGCACATTTCCTCTCTCACACCCACAGACATATTCTCAAACCCTGACATAGTTTATATGGTATGGTCTGAATACACAAATAACAATGGCCATAACATAAAACACAGCGTTGCTTTAGAGAGAAGGGATACTTTGTGTGCGTGTGTCTGCATGTCCCTTTGGCTCGGAGTGTGAAGGCCCTCGAACAACTGAACCAAATAGTAATCACATGCTCAGACTAGGAGTTTGTTTTAGTCACTCAGCAGCCCTTCATCTCATGGACTCCCTCAGCTCTTCACACCACTGTTTTCCCTTCTTCTACAGGGTTTTTTGGACATTGGACAATTATGCACAAATGATGAACCTATAACTGTGTGTTTCTGTGTTTGCTTAGGTGTGCGTGTGTGTATGTATATATGTGTGTGTGTGTGTGTGTGTGTGTGTGTGTGTGTGTGTGTGTGTGTGTGTGTGTGTGTGTGTGTGTGTGTGTGTGTGTGTGTGGTGTGTGTTTGTGCGCATGCCTTTCCATGTGTATGCCTTTGCATGCATGCATGCACACACTCCCATGTGTGTTTATATTCCTTAATGACTTTCTAATTCAGGGCCAGCAGGAACCTGCCTTTATCTCTATTAGTTTAGTAGCCTGGCAAACAAAGAGAGTCTGTGCCCATGGCACGCAGCCAGGCGGACTCAGCCGTAAAAAGCACTTGTCCATCTGCGTCTCTCGCTCTCTCCTCCTCTCTCTCTCTCTCCTCCTCCTTTCCCTCCTCCTCCTCCTCCTCCACCCTCTCTCTTCCTTGGGTGTGAAACGCCATCCTCTGCCATTGTCAGTGTTAGAAGAGCAGAGGAAGAAGGGAAAACATCTCCATTCGCCCGCTCAGCAGTCCCATTACTTAATCAGAGATGTATTGATTGCTCTACTCGCTGATCGAGTGTGGGGAAAAAAAGGTTGTTGGTTGTAGAGAGAGCGAGAGAGAGAGAGACAGTGTGTCTGTGTGTGGGTTTGTGTTTAGGGGTTTGGGTGTGTTTAGGGTGTGTGTGTGTGTGTGTGTGTGTGTGTGTGTGTGTGTGTGTGTGTGTGTGTGTGTGTGTGTGTGTGTGTGTGTGTGTGTGCGTGTTTAGGGTGTGTGTATGACCAGGTGGCCTATCATTTATCCAACCAGAGTTGAATACACTTCCACATATACTACAGCTTCAGGCCGTAAGAGATCCTAGTTACTAGGCTACTATTAAGGTTAAGGCATAGTCAAACATTGAATACTTTGCAATAATTTATCTTAAGCCTTAAATCCACATACACACACACACAAACTCAAACACACACATACACACACACGCACACACACAAACACACTCATCTGCACAATGGGTCCGTTATGACATCATTTTGTATATATTGTTTTCAGGAGTCCATTTAGATGTATTTCCTACTGAAAAAATAGCATGTCACATTAAGGACTTGAAGATTTCTTTGAACCAAAATAAACACTCTAAAGGAACCGTTGAATCAACACATGTATCAACGTTCATCCAAAATGTGTTTCACCATTTGTTTTTATGCGTTTTTTATTACTATTTTTATTGGTTTTTAATATAAAAGTAAAACTATCTCTATCTTTGTTTGGAATTCAAACTCAGGTCTCTTAAGTACAATGAGATTCTTTTTTTCTTTTCTCTGTGATGCACTTCATCTGTGAAATGGTTTCCCTAACCAATTTAAGGCATGACAGACTCCAACTATTTTAAAACAAAATACCCATTTGATTACAAACAAACGATTGTTAATTTGTGAAAAAAAAATCCCTATTATAACCTAACATTTTTAAGCCATGCAAATTACACACTATGAATTAAAATAAAATAAAGACACTGAATTAGGCGGGTTTTGCCGAGTAGGCATGCAAAATGTATTTGTGACAGCTTGCATTGCAATACACAAAAAGTATTCCACGTCCATCTATTAGGGGGGTGAGCGCGATTCAATTCATCTCGATACCTGGGCTCCAATACTATACAGTTCAAGTTGAACATCCATGTGTTTCAGTTGGATGCAGTTCGATACCACTATGTGCAGTTTGCTATACTTTTATTTGTTTGATTTAGGAATGCATAATAATAATAATAATAATGATAATTGACAAAAAAAGGACTTTGGTTACTTGCCGTAACCATGTGCTGGTAAGGGTGATTTGAATAATAAATGGAATTTTCAATTGCCACAATAGTAAGAGTTCTTTTAGAGATTTTGAAACTACATTTAAATCCAGTAATCAAAAAATAACATTCAATGTCCGTTGGTACATTTGGCATGTAAGCCCACTGTCTTATTTAAATAGGCAAAATCCCTGCTTTTCATCAGTGGGCCATATCCTTAATCACCACTGTGTCAACTCATTCGGCGATAGATGATATCCCAAGTGACATTTATTTCAATGAAAATCATTGGAGGTCTTCGAGATTGCCACTCTAATTTTAGTGAATTCCCTTATTGTATAGCGACGGTGCAGTGCAAAAGGATAACTTATAACTTATAAAATATATATTTTGTGTGTGTTTGTGTGTGCACATGTGTGTTCTACATAAGACAAGGTAGGCGCTGCTCAGTGAAAAAAAAAAAACAGAAAAACAGAAAAACAAGAGCAAAAGCTTCAAAGAACTTTAAGGCCGGAGGTGGACACATAATAGTGTGTGTGTGTGTGTGTGTGTGTGTGTGTGTGTGTGTGTGTGTGTGTGTGTGTGTGTGTGTGTGTGTGTGTGTGTGTGTGTGTGTGTGTGTGTGTGTGTGTGTAGTACTTGCATTTGTGTCAAGTTTTTGAGTTGAATTTCCTCTATATGGTTCAAAAACATGCATCAGGTTTTAAGTTTAAAGAAGATTTAGAATATCTTATCAGTTTATCTCTCTTGTGTGTGCGTGCGTGCGAGAATATCCAGGTGTACTGACAGATTCTCACACACACACACACACACACACACACACACACACACACACACACACACACACACACACACACACACACACACACACACACACACACACACACACACACATATGCAGCAGCATGTGACATGTCGCTCTGTACAAGTGTGTTGACAGGCCTTCCGTAACCCCATTGGCTCCAGTATGTTGTCACTGGCAACTTACACATCCTACACACATACACACACACACGCACACACACACACACACACACACAGACTCCAGAAGGCTGTGGCTGTGAACCCTGATCTCCTTGTAAACTTTGGCAGGGGTGGCGAGCCCCCACCACCAGCCCACTCTCCTCTTTCTTTAACACACACACACACACACACACACACACACACACACACACACACACACACACACACACACACACACACACACACACACACACACACACACACACACACACACACACAATGTAACATGCCCTTCTCCATCCTGGTCCACTCCATCTCCCCCCTGCCCCCACACACACTTCCACCAGAAGGTTGGAGCTCTGTTCTCTCCATGCCACCCCACACACCTCCCACCCCCTCACCTAAACCCCCTAGTGTTGGCACAGGCATCTTGGACGTGAGTGTGCACATGTGTGTGTGTGTGTGTGTGTGTGTGTGTGTGTGTGTGTGTGAGAGGAGGCCCGGGGGCTGGCTGCTGCGCGGGGCGAGCTCGCCCTCTGTCACTCACGCAGGGCGGCCCTGTGCAACTGTCACTTCCTGACAGGCCCATAATCAATCTCTTTATTAACTGCTCTGCTGCCGACCGCCCAGCAGAGAGAGAGAGAGAGAGAGAGAGAGAGAGAGAGAGAGAGAGAGAGAGAGAGAGAGAGAGATGTCGCGTTTGTATCTGTCCTGGTAATGAACCAACTTTGTTGCATCTATTACTGTCAGTCCTTCGGTGTCGCAGCGTTGTGGTATTGTCAGAGAAGAGTTTCAGCTGTGTGTTGGTAAGGAGGGCTGTCCCGCCACATACACCTCCATTGCTTACAATAGACTGGATCACTCAACGTTTCCCCTAAAAAGTCTTTATCATCGGTGTCCATGCCGCCTCTGCGGTGTGTGTTTAAGTGACCCCCCCACTGTCCCTACGCTCTTGCTAAGCCGAGGTGGG
Organism: Gadus chalcogrammus; assembly: GCF_026213295.1. Lineage (NCBI taxonomy): Eukaryota > Metazoa > Chordata > Actinopteri > Gadiformes > Gadidae > Gadus > Gadus chalcogrammus. Next base: position 6,620,111 of record NC_079416.1, on the reverse strand, counting down.
TGGGTCGGAGGTTGCTGCCGGGATAGGTGGAGGCGAAGAGGCGGGGGGGGGGAAGGAAGGAGGCACGGCCCTTCGTTTCGGTGACAGTATCACACCGGGCGTACAACAGAGGGGCGGGGGCGGGCCGGGGTGTCGTGCGTCACCCCAGCGCCGTGGAGGTGACGGTGTTGGTGGTGATAATTTATGAGGCGGTAAAGTGCATCGCTATTGCTGGCTGGCGGGCCAGCGAGCTGCGGTTTTGGCTGGGCCGGCATCGGGCCCTGCTGGAGACTATAGGGTCGGCCGCCCGTGGGACTCAGCGGGGTCTTTGACTCGCTCCTGTCTTTGGCTTTGCTGCATCTGCTTCTTCACTCTGGTCTCCCGCTCAGTTTGCGTTCCAGACTTTATCCGCGTTGACTTTTTGGTTCCATTCATCGCACCCCTCTCTCAGCCACGTGGGTTCCTTATTGTGCGTTGTGCGTCAGGCCGTATGCCCGTTCCAGTTCTAGATTCAGCGTCAAAGGACTCACTCTGAATCTTAAGTCAATTCCTTATGTAGGTCATGAGCACCCATTCAATCACTCTATTGTTAATTAACACCTGAATAACTGCTGTTTTGTTTGATTTATTAAACGTTTCTAGCTTCTAAAACTGTTTTTAGAAGCCCCCAAGCCCCCAAGTTTGCCCCCAAGTTTGTTGGGGGCAAATCCTAAACTAACTACAAATTGTCTGTTTGTCACATAGTTGTTTCTTAAAGGGGTAGTTCGGAATTTTGGACATAGGGCCTGATTCCCAAGTTAGCCTTCTTTATCATTGGAGACAGTTCTCAACACATTTCATTCAGTCCAGAGTTCGCTCGTGCTAGGCTAGCGCACGGCAACGGGCAATACTAGCCTGCTAATAAAACAGTCTTACCCACTCCACAGTACACCCGAGGCAAATCGACTATAACTCCAGACGGTCGATGTAGATGTCTGTGTTGATAGAATAATGTTAGAAATAAAACCAACCTTGCATTGCATTGCATTTTGAGGGACTTGCTGTGTCTCAGCAGCAGTGTTATATTCCTGGTAGTAGGCTTTGGCAGCGGTGGACTGATATCTAGGTTAATTTCCGCTGATGCTGAGAAAGTAGTCCCTTAAAATGCGATGATTCATGCGATTCGAGGTTAGTTTTATTTCTAACATTATTTTATCAACACAGACATTTACATCTATAGTCTGCCGTTATAATTGATTTACCTCGGTCATACTGTGGAGTGGGTAAGACTGTTTTATTAGCAGGCTAGTATTGCCCGTTGCCGCGCGCTAGCCTAGCACGAGCAAACTCTGCAACTAGAAGGACTGAATGAAATGTGTTAAAACTGTCTCCAATGATAAAGAACACCAAGGCTAACTTGGGAATCAGGCCCTATGTCCAAAATTCCGAACTACCCCGAAGAAATAAGTCTTGACTCTGAAATAATTCGCTTTTGAATGTCATGTTGTATTAAATGTCATCCGCATGGGTCACAAATAAATATAATAAATAAAACATTCAACATTCTTAAACATTTCAGGTGACAATGATAAGGAAATGACAGTTATGATGTTGGAGTTAGTCATAAGTCAATTATTAGATTTAATAAAAGGTGGCCTTGATATTCCTCCATATTCTCATTCTGCATATATGTCCCCTGAGAGAAACACACTGACCTTGTCACCAAGGCCTACAGCGAACCCGCCACAAGTCTCTCCATAAACAACTTCAAAATAGGCCCTCCGTCTAATTCATCGCAGAGGCGCTCCCGTATATTATTACGGTGAAGTATCTAGAGGCGGGAGTTAACTGCGTTCCAAAACGAAGAAGAGATGCTGCTAAGAAGGGATGAAGCAAAGTGTCGTTTTTTATTATTCAATTATCCGGTTTTCATTTGCGTGTGTTTTTCTTTTGGATCCTCAGGACGAGTTCCTGGTGCAGACTCAGAAACGGCTGCGCTCGGAGATTGGTGAACTATGCCTGGCCAATGGCAGCCGAGCCGCAGTCGCCACGGAAACCGCAGAGTCACCACCGGGGGAGCCTCCCGAGGGGCCCGTTGAGGATGTCGTATCGTGACGGGGATGAAACAGAAGGACCCACACACACGCACATGCACACGCACACACCCCGGTCCCAGTGCCCCCCCGGCCCTAAGCAGCTGACGAGCGGGTCTATGTGGAAAATAATAATAATTCCATTGCAGATAATGATAACCATAAAACTCCAAATCCGGGCTATAAAAGACAGACCACAGCTCCCTAATGAAGCTACGCCCCCCTCCACGCACACACACACACTCCCCCTCGCTTAATGTCCCTGCTGAGGGCCCCTTGCGCAATTTTACCGTCAAGCAATTTTGCAAGCCCCCTTCGAGTGGGAATCACCTCAGAATTAAGAACTACCCCAACCCTCTTCCTCTACCACCTCGCCACGGTAGGAGTGTGTGTCTGGGAGGAGGGCTGGTCATTTTGTGTAGAGTGCAGAGTAAGTGTGTGTGTGTGTAGGTTGCATAAAGTACCACCTTCAAAAAAAGTATTCACATTGTAGCATGCGATGGTGACGACGTAGAACACGCAACACCCACTTGTACTTGTACTTGTCAGCCATAGCCTTCAAAAACAGCTTCACAGCTCCCCAACACAACATTGACCTTGACTGGTCCTTAGACAACAAGGTTGTGTACATGTTTTAGTGTGCATCAGCATCATATGCTCTTAGAGTTTGTGTAAACGCAGGTTATCTCTATTACGGTCTCTCTTTTGCACATGAAAACGCCTTGTGGATGCAGTTTGTAGTTCAGCTTTTGTTTAGTTTGAAGTCTGACGAGAAAGGTTAGTGCAGGGTACCACACCACAGTTGTAAGAAGTGTTTTTACCAAATTTGTTTAGTAGTGGTTCAAGTTAAACATTCGATGAAGTCTCACTCAGTGACATCCATATTATGATGTATTATTTTGGGTCCTCACCTTGTTTTATCTAATACATAAATAATAAAATGTGATTCTTTGTTTGATAACAGATCATTTTTCCACTAGTCTCTCCCACCTTGGCATTCATGATTCCTTACGTTCCTTTATGCATGTTTTTGTCTGTATGTATGGTGCGGCATGCAGACCACAGAATACCATGTGGCCTTTCCCACACCTTTGCAACCTTCATGCTGACAACACCTTCATCATCATCATCAACATCATAGTCTCCACCCACTGGTCACCTAATACCACTTAGTCCAACCACCACCACCACCCCCAACACCACTCACCCCCTTGTCCTCCTTCATCATGTCCACCAGATGGGGCGGGGCGACTGGCTTTCCAGTCTACCGTAACCCTGCCAGGCTAGGCCCAGAGCCCAAGGGGGGGTTTGTTCAGCCAGGGCAGTATCTGTCTGGCAGATAATGGAGATCTCCTCCACCCCCAAGTCCCAGCCTGGCCCCCTCCCCTCAACCTTGCCCCCTCACTCCAGCCTGGCCCTCAACCTGGTACCCTAACCCCAACCTGGCCCTCAACCTGGTACCCTAACCCCAACCTGGCCCTCAACCTGGTACCCTAACCCCAACCTGGCCCCCCCACCCCAGCCTGGCCCTCAACCTGGTACACTAACCCCAACCTCGCCTCCCCACTCCAGCTTGGCCCTCAACCTGGTACAGTTCTCAGCAAACACCCAGACCGGGTTTTGGCCTTCAAGACAAAGATGTGTCCAAAGTCAAATCCAGTGGCCTCTTTCGTGATGCGAAAAAGTTTCCCCCTCGGATCCCCCCTGGAGGAGCTGAGGCAGGAGCAGCAATGTCGACTGCGGACTGCCAAGCCGCGGTGGCGCTGGCGCAGCCAGGGAGAGTGGCAGATGCGTGGGCAGTGGGAGTAGGATCGGATCCACCAGAGAATCCCCACTCCACTCTGTCATAGTTAAGACGGGCAGGGGGCGCAAAGGCGGAAGGATGCAGTGTACACACATACATGCACACATGTACACACACATGCACGAACCATGCGCACACACACACAAACACACACACACAGAAACAAAACAGTGAAAAAGTTAGCTTTGCTTCCTTTCAAGGGTTGTGTGCATTTTGAGGCCAGGAAACTGCAAGGAGGTCTTAGGAAAAATGAAGGATATACAGACGGCTGTAGTGATACAATGTCACTTCTAAAATACAACATTTTTGAATGTGATCAAAATAAAAATGACGTCTAAAAAGGATAAGCACATAATTGTCTTTCTCATTAAACACAACTCCACCATGTTGAAACCTGAGGTGTGATGCGAATGCATTGAAAGAGTTTGCTCTCCTTATAATGAGCATGACGCGTAGCATGGCGCCCCCCATGTCGTTCTGGTGTGGCTGTGTGTCGATATTAACGCCACACTGCTGCCGTTAGCTCGCCCACACGCGGTTGTTGATGTTGTGTAACAAGTCGGGGTCTTGCGATGTGTGGTCGAGCAGGTGTTCAGAGAGAGTTTAGTGTTGTAGTCTCCACGCTCTGCGGCAGAGTGTGTTACCAGACAAAAAAAACGCGAATTAATTTGAGCTGTTTAGTTGTACAGGATAGAGCGGTGGGGGAGGGGGGGGGGGACCGGCCGTTATCATCATTCATCCTGTAGGCCTGACGTTACGGCTGAGCAATTAGGCGGGACGGTTGTGTACTTAAGTAATGAACAACGCAACAACGCGGGCCGCCGTCAGCGCGCCCATCCATCACCCCCGGGAAAACCCACCCTCTACCCATCCCAATCTCACACACACACACACACACACACACACACACACACACACACACACACACACACACACACACACACACACACACACACACACACACACACACACACACACACACACACAGCCCAACTTCTTCTACTGAGGGGGGGCGAAGAAGAAAGGGAGATACCGAGAGAACCCCCACTTTGCAACCTTCTCTAGCTCTTGCTGCTGATGCTGAACCACACACACACACAGACTCACACACACACACACACACACACAGACTCACACACACATGCAGCGCTGCAGCGGCTCTTGGAGGTGACGTCTACCCTCTGGTGTGATAAATTCCTGGCCCAGACCGGCTCCACATCAGTCCCCCCTCCCACCCTCCCGTGTGTTTTTTCTTCCCCCTTGTCAACACGATCCCTTCGTCGATCCGTCCTGAGGAGCCCGCGGAGGCCCCAGCGGGCCCCGCTCCGCCCCGCACTGCATCCTCTTGGCACTCGTGGCCCCCCTGCAAAAGCCTACACACACACACACACACACACACACACACACACACACACACACACAAACCCAGCTGCTAACACCAACACTGCCACAAACATCTGAATGCACACCTAAACCCAACTCTCTGCACACTCACCCACACATCTAAGCTCACAGTATGCACACTCAAACACAACTTCCAACTTCTGGTGCATCACCATGCACCAACCACGCTGGCTGGCACCAGATACACTGTCCCCCCCACAGAAACATATCTGATTCACCCTAGACAACACACACACAAAGTATTGAATGGGCTAATGCTAATTCTGGGAGACAATATATGCAGCGGAAAAATACAAAATAGAAGAAGAATAAAAGTTTGGGAACAGGGAACGTGTCAGGGTGGGGTTGTGTGTGTGTGTGTGTGTGTGTGTGTGTGTGTGTGTGTGTGTGTGTGTGTGTGTGTGTGTGTGTGTGTGTGTGTGTGTGTTCCCTCCCCTACTGAGCACGAGCTGAGAGGGAGGATGTGCCGTATGTGGCTCCCATTCCATCCTCAGGCAGTAAGACACACGTACGCATGTACCCAGTTGATTGTTGAGGTTCAAGTGCGTGTGTGTTCTCGTGTGTGTCTGGCTGCGTGAACTGTGTACACAGAAGAACCAAAGGGGGAACCTGTGAGAACAGAGGGGGATCGAATCGTTGAAGTGTGATCGTTTTTACGGTGGTGGTCTTCTCGTTAGAGATGCTACTAATTGTTCAATTAGTAGCTATGAGTGGAGCAATGCAAGGGAGGCTCAAACTGCGCATTTGAAACAGGATACAAAAAGTGTGCGTTGGATGTACACAGGCCTCTACAACCGCCAGAGGGGAGAGAGAAGGAAGGGGGGGGGGGGGGGTCAGACCAATGTACAATTTCATGACACATGTTACATAAAATAAAGTGAAACTACTCCCCCCCCCTTCTTCATTTTTAATCAATGAAAACGTTCCTCTGGGGCCTAAAGCACGTAAGAGAGGGGAGCCAAGGATGAATATTGGCAGAATGGAGGATAAAATGTTGTCGTTGTTGAGGGGGGGGGGGAGACGACATAATGATGTTCACAAACAGACACCCCGCTGAGACGGAAGCCAAACTGTTCCTAAGCAACAAAACACATTTTCCTTCCACGTGTGCACTCTCAGACTGAGGTTGAGGCTTTCTTCTTTTTTAAAGAGGCACAGTTTTCAAGGTCCAAAAAAACGGGGTTAAAACGTTTTATACTTTATGTCAACACATGTGTATTTATACGTGTGTTCGATGGGCTAAGAGATATCCGTTTGTCTTTCGCATGTGTCTTAGGAGTACGTGTGGCACACCTCTTTATGCCTGCCTATTTTCCCTGTGTGTGTGTGTGTGTGTGTGTGTGTGTGTGTGTGTGTGTGTGTGTGTGTGTGTGTGTGTGTGTGTAAATCTAGCTTAGGGAGCTTTGCAGAACAGTGACCAGCATCGGTACGAGTGGATTCCACGGGCCTGAGCCTACGAGTCTTCCCTCCCAGACCCGGCGACACCTTGAACAGCCATACCTGGCTTACCGCTGCTAATATGCTGTGTGTTTGCTTTACGATATAGACGACTTCCCTGGGATCACACTAAGCCTCAGGAATACCTTGCAAATCCAGCAATCACCCAGCCGACCTGTGCTGAAAAGCGGGCTGAGGCTGCCACCTAGTGGCGCACATGTGGCATGACACACGGGAGAAGCGGGGCCCGTTCGAATGGCGTCTCCGTCCATTTACCACGGTCGTTTTCACAGTCAAGATTTTCTAAAACGCTCATACAACATTACCTCAGACATATCTGAGCGCAAACCGATCCCTCAATGCATTCTTGCGATCCTTTGGTGAAATAGTGATCATGTTCATGTTCTCTCGGTGACAATACTAACATGAATACAATTAACACGTTTTGTGTGGATAAGGACCCATGTTCCAATTGCATTGCTTCAAAATTACCCTGAGGCATAAATTTCATAGTTTGCTTTTTTGTTGGACTGGAACGTGGAGTGACAATACAAAACCTTAACAAAACACAATCTGTCAAGATGTAATAAGGGTAGGCTAAATGTGTCTTTTTGTATTGTGATCCACATTGTTTAAATATTTTTTTAGTTTGATTGAGATTGAAAAATAATATCCTCATATTCCCTGACATTTGTCGATTTTTGTGATATAATAGGATATTTAACACACATTGTTCAATGTGTGTGATATAATTGTATATATTTACAATATATAACATGATCACAGCATTCCCTTGATCTTGATCGTCAATGACTATGGTCTAAATTATGGTGTTCGCCGATGGACTGATGCTGTGTGCCACGCGTAATTGACAGGCAAGATGGATCCCCTGAACCAATCAGGGAAGAGAAGACATGAATGGTGAAATGAAATAATCGGTCTAAAAGTTTGTCTCAAACAAAGGCATGCAAGCTGTCATGATCCGCTCCTGGCTTTTCATCGTACCGCCAGCTTTGTACTGTCATGATCCGCTCCTGGCTTTCCATCCGATTGCCAGCTCTGCCACTACTTTTCCTGATCACCTGCCTGCCACTCCCACCTCATCAGTGCAATCACCTTCACCTGTGTACCCTCACCTGACCCCCTCTCACGCCGGGATTCCACCGCACGCGTTATGGCCGCGTTACGGCTGCGGCACGGAACGGCTGAGACTCTGCCCTGCTTGCATTTCCACCGGGCGCGTTACGGCAGCGAAGCGGCAGCCGTATTCACGCAAGATCACGAGATCACGCGATGATCCTAAACCTCATGTACTCACCTACCACTACCAAAACTACTGCAATTAAATGCCACGCTTTGTCCTTCGCCATTGTCCTTATAAAAAGGATGATTTGAGACCCTTTGATTGATTGACTGCTGACCTGGTGCCACCGGTCATGACGTAATAATGTTGATGTGAAGTTGTGATAGGCTACATGAGCTGAGTATTGTGTTTTATTTTGAAAATTGACCGGATGCTCTATGGCTTATAACTTCACATCAACATTATAACGTCATGACCGGTGGCACCAGGTAAGCAATCAATCAATCCATTAAAGGGTCTCAGAGGGTCGGCAACATGGACGACGAGAGACTCATTGTTGAAGTTCAGCAACATGAAGTCATTTATGTACCAAATCATCCTTTTTATAATGACAATGGCCGGAATGACAAAGCGTGGCATTTAATTGCAGTAGTTTTGGGAGTGGAACGTGAGTACATTAGGTTTAGGATTATCGCGTGATCTCGTGTGAATACGGCTGGCTCGCAAGGTAGCGCTGCGCTGCCGTAACGGGCCCGGGGGAAATGCAAGCAGGGCAGAGTCGCAGCCGATCCGTGCCGCAGCCGTAACACGGCCGTAACGCATGCGGTGGAATCCCGGCGTTAGTCTCTGCCAGATTGTCTTTAGCAGCGTGCAAAGCTCTCTAGTATTATTTCCCGGACTGCTTGGTTTCGACCCTGCTTGTCCCTTACCCGTCCTCGTCGTCCCTGCCCTGGTAACCTGAACAGCCTTCTGTCCCTGACCCCTCTGCCTCCCTTGTCTGTCTCCAATTTCCTCGGATTCCCTCCCCTGATCGGACAATGAACTGTTGAACTGTTCCAACGCTGGTCTCAGTCTGTGCTGTTCTTGGGTCCAACCTCACACCCATTACAGCAAGCAGTAGACTAATAGTATGGCATTTCTAACAAATGACAGCCCTTACATCTCAGCTACTTCAGTTAGCTGACAGTGCCAACCTGCTCTTTAAAGGATACACCCTGACACAGTCTCTGGACCCAGGCATTTGTCAGACTTGGTCCCCTATAAACCTTTTTTACAGCGGTGTAATCGTAGGGCAAGCACAGTGTTGCTGATAACACAAGTGTCTGCTCATTTGTATTTATACCAGTGCATGGTTAATAGACTAAACTATAGCGAAGATACGTCTTCTACCTGTGCCCTGGTTAAAGCATATAGCACACACAAAATGAGCGTTATGTGTTTGTCCTACGATGACACCTCTGTGAAAAGGGTGAATTTGGTTTGAATAACAGAAGGACAGGTGTGTTCAGGCACGGCCCATGGAAAGTATGGGTAAATGTTATACAATCTTTACCAATACTAATACTTATGTAATAATATTATTTCGAAATATTTCAAAAAAGTCCACAACACAATTAAACACATAGCCTATTCAATTATCCCTATTTACATGGTTGCCGAATGCATTGAATTTTTTGTTAATATCGTATTTAGTGCAATACCTTAATCATATTGAATTAATTATTTTTTTTCACTTATTTCTTTAATACTTTTTTTATTTTGTTTTAGTGTTTTTCTAATATACAGAAGTAATCTAAAAGACATAAAGCTATGCAGTTTATGTGTGAGTGTATGAACACACCGATTCCTGGTGAAATTGGCTTTGAAATGGCGTGGGAACAAATTCACAGGAATGGATGCAATGAAGTGCACTTCGACATTACGCCCTTGGGCCGCCCTTGGGCTGCGTTGCTAGGGGCTCCATCAAATATATCGCTTAGGGCACCAGATTGGGCAGCTCCGGCCCTGTCACAATGAATTAGCAGGTGACCTGCTAACTACATTAGCCAATCATAGGTTGTGTATTCAAAAGCGCCTAATTTAAGAGATAGTCTTGAAGTGCAAACCACTCTAAAAATGGTGTTGAGTTTTGTTCAACTTCAGGTTCTTGTTAGCCTGGGAACTAATGAACGAATCCGAGAGCTTGTGTTCTGTTTGTTCTGGCAGGAGTTCCCAATTTGTTGATGTGTGTTTCTAACACCCCTTCAAAATCGGAAGAGGTTTGATATTAGTTTGCATGGGTGAATTGGTTTGGGATGTCAAGCTAGGTTCTAATATATCCCATACATATTAACAAAAAATGTACTCATATTAAATAGCGCCGCACAACCTCTGCTCTATCATTAGGGCTTCTTAAAATGTCACAACTGAACGTAGTTTCTTTATGAACACATTTCCCTGGAGTTCTAGCAAAAAAAGAATAAACTAAAATAATCCAGTGTATTTATGAAGCATAAAGTATTGCTTAATTTTTTTTTAATTTTAAGGCCTTGAGGATTCAAACTCAATAACAGTTTAGAAAATATTTTAGAGATGTTCATGTATTAGATGAGACTGAGTTAAGGTCAGGTGGCTAGGGTATAAAGGTAAAGTATAAGGTGAGAGAGTTTAGGTAGAGGTTAGATAGTTGAGATGTAAGATTATATTTATTGAAAAGTGTACTGACAATTTCAAGTAAAAATATTTCAAACCGCAAGTCCTACAGTTCAGACTATAAAGCTGCTTATCCTTGTGAATACAATGATCGACAATACAGCCATTACGGCAGCCCTGCCTCCAGTTATTGCCAGCTTATTAATGAAGTTCTGACCTGGGGTGAAGGCACGTCTACTCCCAATCGTGGCTCCAAGACGACCAGGCCAACCTGGGGATCTGCAAGGAGACCTCATCCTCCAGCCCAGGGAAAGCCCTCACCGCAGTACCGCCAACTGGAGGGAGAGGATTTTTCATTAGTGACAACGTTTGATGGTTTAAACTAAGGTCATTACGTTGAGTCATTTGGCAGATGATTTTATAGTCCATCAGGTGAAGCTGAAGGCATTAAATCAATATTACAAAACCTACATAAAGTCCTTCATGACAAAGTAAAAAAAACAGCAGCAATGGGAATTAAAACCATTTGTTTCCTGACATAAATACTAGTGTGATAACTGAGTACTCAAGTCAGTTGATGGTCCAAGAAAATGAGGATTTAGGCATTATGTAACAGTTTTGATACATTTGGTTTTGAAGAGATGGAATTTGATATCCATCACAGTTATCAGCTGGTTCTCTTTGTCTCTTGTTCTCTTGGCACACGACGAGACTGCAAAACAGCTTCTACCAAAGAGCTGTGACACTACTGAACTCTACCCCCTCCCACACTGATACTCCCCATCTCATACACACATTGCAATTCCGACACTTAAAGGTCCCATGAAATGAAAATCTCACTTTATGAGGTTTTGTAACATAAATATGAGTTCCCCTAGCCTGCCTATGGTCCCCCAATGGCTAAAACTTGCCTTGACCCGCCTCGCTCCTCCTCATTTGCATTATAGCTACAGACACCAAAACAGCGCATTTGGGGGAAGCTCAATGTGCGACTGGCTCGGAGTGGCTGTAACTCTGCACCACGGCTGAATTTCGGGAACGTCTTTGAATACTGTGTTAGTTGCCCACTAATACCTATATTAAAGAATACACAAAATAGCATGTCATGGGACCTTTAAGGACTTTGACTTGTTGAAAACATTTTATTTTTATATTGTGGATATTGTTGTTTTTATATTTATATAACTGTGTAGCTGGAGGACTGCTCCAATACAATTTCGTTGTCTTGTACAATGACAATTAAGATTATTCATTCAAACTCTGCACCATGGCCCTGCGTCACTGCGTGCTACCTTATAAACAAACACATACCTAACAACGCAAAACTAGGCCTGGTAGGCCGGTCAATTTGTCGGCCATGCGGGGCATCTTATCACATTGTGTACTCCTTTAGAAGACAGGTAGTGCAGGTAAGGTTGAGTCAACGGCAATTCATATTTAAAGTTTTGTATCTTGCCAGGGTCTACATGGTGTTCTTGAAGCCACTTTACTGTTTCAGGCTATTAGTCCATTCACAACTGTGTTTTAAAGAACACCACCATTCTTTCAAGTAGCAGACCCTTATTTTCAAATTCGCCATGATGCTTTGTATACATGTCTTCAATAGTTATGTTTTCGATCAAACCCAGAACCTTCCTGCTGACCCTATAGACATTACACTATCCAATTACATTATAGTGACAACTTGGAACAATTTTATACAAATTTGTATTTCTTTATCTTTACCAGATTGACGGAAGAATGGACATCTGATATAGATGCATGGAGCCAAACGAATCTTCGTTCTGATGAACCTTTCCTTGATGAGCATTCACTTCTGAAAGTGAACATCTTTACTTTGTGTTTTCATGTGCATTGCTTTACATTATTTGGTCAATGAAACAGCTCACCTCAGAGAGATGCAAATTGTACATTACTCTCCTAACCCCAATAGCTCACAATGCTACCAATCAAGTCATGTTGATGCAAACAAATATCAACAGAACACAGTGAAGCTCTTTGAGACCAACTGACAAAGGGCTATATCAATATTAAATGTTGAACATCACTTCACGAGGACCTACTAATAAAGGTAGAAAGAGGACATCCGAGATTTTGTCTTAAGTAAAATGGAAAGAAACACAAATGCGAAAATTACAAGTGCTTTACAAACATTTGTGAAAAAGGGGAACACCTTAAACTTCCCTTACCTTTAATCCATTGCGTGCAGTGGATAGACACAGTCAAACCAACACCTCCAGAAATCTAAGAGATCATTTCTTCAATTTTTGAAAACATCCAGAACCAGAAGTGAGGTGTGGAAATACAGTATAGTCTAACAGAAAACATTGAAAATGTTCAAAATAAGACTTACTAGTTTGTTCTTAAACCTAAGTAGTAATTATTGATATCAATACATGCCTGCCAAGTTTTGTGTCTCTAGCACATCCAGCTCACAGAAAATGTACAAAAGGCAGGAAACTAAGCATAACAAGAACCAAAAAAAACCGTAACGTTATTATTGTAAGGAATAAGCCATCCAACAAATGTAGTTACAATATTATCTTTTTGTATTGCCTTATTGAAGCCTCCATTTATTTTGGATATAATACAACAGTGAAGCATTACCTGTTCTGCTTTGAGAAAATCATCTGTTTATTAATTTGTGACAGTATTGTTCAAAATTGTCCTACAGTGGGTCGTGTGACAATGTTGCAAAACAAACTCGCCTAATTTCCCCATGTGGTAATTAAGCATACGGATATAATGTTGTTGTTTGGTCACAACCAATTATACACACTTTGGAGTTGCGAGTGGAAACATAGGAGAGCAAGAAAAGAGAAATAGAGAGAGACAGAGAAGAGACACACACACACACACACACTCAAAGAAGACGCCATTTGTACGATTGATCCTTTCTGGAAATCACCTAGCCAAATCAAAGCAATTATGACCGGAGCGCATGTTGTGTTGAGTTTACCAAGCGAACCCCAAGTTCATTACGCAAATTAACTCACTAATTAGCTTTGGCTTCACAGACACTTTCATCCAGCTTTTTGGAGGTGCTTTTAAGTAATGGCCGGAATGGAAGTGCACACATAGAGCCACGGGCTTAATGAGGAAAACAACAAATCGGTCCTGATAGGTCTACCCACATAGCTGTTTTGAGAAACAGCTATGTGGTGTCATTGTCACTTTACAATGACACCACAGCTGTGCCAGGTTGACTGTCCTTATAGTACAGTCATGCATGCTGAGGGTGCGTCAGTCGGCTGCCTCTGACCCATGGGCTAGACCCCTTTTACACGTGTATAGTAAGTAAGGATAGTATGGATATTGGAACATAGCTAGGGATGCACCGATGTATCGTACGAACATCGGTAACGGACGATTTTCGCGTTGTTGACTGCCATCGGCCTATCGGAAAATAAGATGACATACACCGATGGCAGTGGCTGATGGTTACATGTTTAATGCGTCCTTCTCTTGAAATGTCACTGGAACATGTCTTACAAACTGCATATCGCTGATCTTTCTCCGAGACAGTGAAATACTCCCACACGGCCGACATTTTCTTTCACTTTTTTTTGTCGTATCACTCCGCAAGCGTCCTCGGTTGCTAAGCAACATCAACGTCTTTGGAGGACTATTTCTCAGCTGACTATTTCTTAATAATACTGTGTCATTTTAAAGTAAACAGAAATTAGTTTTGAAGATAAATGTCATGGGTCACGGGTCGGGTCGGGAACCAATGGCTCGCGAGCATGTCCGGGTCATTGTAAAGGTGAAGATTAGCAATTAGCAACAAAAACAATGCAACACATTTATCAGATAGCCAACCAGTTTATCCGCTTCAACCCTTGTAACGGAAAAGATGGCGAAAAGAAAAAAAGACGATGATTACCGTGCATTCCAGGCTGCGTGGACAGAGGAATTTGCATTTGTGGAGAGAGGAGGATCTGCGGTATGTCTAATATGCAATGATAAAATTGCATTGATGAAATGGTCAAATATAAAGCGGCACTTCGATACGCACCATGCTTCATTTGCATCGAAATATCCAGCGGGGGACAGCAGGAAACGGGCATGCGAGGAGCTACAGCGGAGAGTGCAGACGAGTCAGCAGCAACTACGTGTGTGGACCAATCGGTGCCATGCCGTAATTCCGACGCCTCATTGTTCCGACGTCTCAATGTTCCGAAATATTTCCCATTAGATCGACATGCCACTATTCCGACGGTTCAATGTTCCGAAAACGAAACCCATTGGTCCAAAGGTCCGTTAGTCCGACTTTTCGAAAAGGAGGCGCATTAGGCCGACGGTTCAATATGCCGAATAGGAAAAATAGTTTTATACCTCGCTCGCTCCCTCTCCCTCTCTCACTCTCACTCTCTCTCTGTCTCCAAAATACAACCTAGGCCTACATATCACGATCACGATGATGTTTTGGAGGGCAAAAAGACAACGCTTCACTTCATTTCGACACGATGTTGCAGCACCATGGACAGAGAGCGGAGGTCTAATTCTCAACACGGGCACGAACACACACACACACACACACACACACACACACACACACACACACACACACACACACACACACACACACACACACACACACACACACACACACACACACAGAGTGAGAGTGAGAGAGAGAGGGAGCGAGCGAGCGAGGTATAAAACTCTTTTTCCTATTCGGCATATTGAACCGTCGGCCTAATGCGCCTCCTTTCTGAAAAGTCGGACTAACGGACCTTCGGACCAATGGGTTTCGTTTTCGGAACATTGAACCGTCGGAATAGTGGCATGTCGATCTAATGGGAAATATTTCGGAACATTGAGACGTCGGAACAATGAGGCGTCGGAATTACGGGCAGGCCCCGACCAATCAAGGTGACAGTAATTCCGCTAGCTTTGCGGGTGCTTTGGCAATAGTAAGGAATGGAAAGCCATTCACAGATGGCGAGTATGCCAAAACATTCATGCTTGATGTGGCCAATGAACTGTTTGATGACTTCCCAAATAACAAGTTAATCAAACGAATGAAAGACATGCCCCTGTCAGCTAGAACCGTGCACGATCGTAGCATCATGATGGCAAATCAAGTCGAGGAAACACAAATTAAGGACATAAACGCCAGGGCATACTTTTCTCTCGTGTTAGATGAGCCAACAGACGTTAGCCATTTATCTCAGTGCAGTATAATTGCTAGGTATGCTGCAGGTGACACACTGCGTGAGGAAAGCTTGGCTGTTTTGCCAATGAAAGGGACAACAAGAGGAGAGGATTTATTCACGGCTTTCATGGAGTTTGCCATAGAAAAAAAACTACCGATGGATAAACTTATTTCTGTCTGCACTGATGGTGCGCCCTGTATGTTGGGGAAGAACAAAGGATTATTGGCGCTTCTCCGTGAAAATGAAAAGAGAGCCATCCTGAGTTTTCATTGCATCCTGCACCAGGAGGCGCTTTGCGCTCAGACGTGTGCCAAGGAGCTTGGTGAGGTGATGTCGCTGGTCATTCAAGTGGTCAACTTTATTGTTGCCCGAGCTTTAAATGATCGCCAGTTTAAAGCTCTGTTAGAAGAAGTTGGGAATCATTATCCCGGTCTGATTTTACACAGCAACGGGCGTTGGTTGTCAAGGGGGAAGGTGCTCAGCCGTTTTGCAGCTTGCCTCAGTGAAATCCGGACTTTTCTTGAAATGAAAGGCGTCAAGCATCCTGAGCTAGAGAACACTGGCTGGCTCCTGCAGTTTCACTATCTCGTGGACATAACTGGCCATCAGCTCAATGAACCAGCTCAATGTGAAAATGCAAGGTATTGGAAATACAATCTCATCCCTTCGACAAACAGTGTTTGCATTTGAAAGCAAGCTGGAAGTCTTTCTCAGGGACATTGAAACAGGTCGTCTTCTGCACTTTGAAAGACTGCATCAATTTAGAGAAGCATGCTTAGCTAGTGACTCCACTCAACATCTGGATCTCCAGCAGCTAGCTGGCTTTACGTCCAATCTCCTGCAGTCATTCAAAGCACGTTTTGGAGAATTTCGTGCGCGCACTGGGCTTTTCAAGATCATCACTCATCCAAATGAGTGTGCAGTGGACAAATTCGACCTGACATGCATCCCCGGGGTCTCTATTGAGGACTTTGAGCTGGAAGTTGCTGACCTGAAGGCATTCAAGACACTTAATGGAGAGTTGGAAAGTCTTGTGCGACAGCGAGCAGAGCTGGCGAGTGTTAGATTTCAGCTTATTTCTAAACTGTTCGGACAGACTCTGCGTTGTGTATTTTCAGTCGTAGTAGTAATTATTGAAGTTGAAATCAAAGCAGCTTGACAGGTTGGATTAGAGGGTTGAATAGATGGTTTATTTTCCAGGAATACAGCGAGATACAGACTTAGGTTGAATAATCTATAGTGGACCCGGTGGTCGATGACTTGTTCCTTGGCTGTCGAACCCTCTTCTCATCGAACCAAAGGGTTGGGGCGAGTATTATACAAAAAGGGGATAGATGAATAACAAGAGAACAGACGCACTCTCAGCATTGATAAGGTATCTTAACTTACTTCAGCCTCCTAAATCTCTCCCTCCAGACATTTCCACCACCCAATGCACTGCGTTCCTTGACTTCTTCAGCTCTAAAATCAACACCATTCACCAACAACTGGCCTCATCTCGCACCCCCTCTGATGACCCACCCTGGATGATCACCTCTGGCCAACCTCTCATCAGCTCCCTCTCTGACTTCACCCTAGTAACAGAACAGACCGTTTCAGAACTCATCCGCAAAGCCAAAACCACCACCTGTCAGCTCGATCCTCTTCCCACCTCCCTTGTCAAAGCATGTCTTCCGTCCATCTCCCCCATGATCACCAACATAATTAACTCCTCCCTCACTACTGGTACTGTACCCCCCACTCTCAAGCTGGCTGCCATCACTCCCATCCTGAAAAAACCTGGTGCTGACCCAACTGACCTTAACCATTACCGGCCCATCTCCAATCTCCCTTTCATCTCCAAAACACTTGAAAGGGTGGTTGCCGCACAACTACAGTCCCACCTCGACACTAACAATCTCCACGAACCGTTCCAATCTGGCTTCCGTCCAAAACACAGCACTGAAACAGCCCTAGTCAAAATCACCAACGACCTCCTCCTTGCAGCCGACTCTGGATTACTCACCATTCTCATCCTCCTCGATCTCAGCGCAGCATTCGACACCATCTCCCACCCTCTGCTCCTGGACCGCCTAGCTGGTATTGGGATCACTGGTGCTGCACTCTCCTGGTTTACATCCTACCTCACCGGCCGTCAACAATTTGTTCAACTAAGCAACCACAAGTCTGGGTGTTCAGGTGTCTCACTGGGTGTCCCCCAGGGGTCAGTCTTGGGTCCACTCCTCTTCACCACTTACCTCCTCCCGCTGGGCACACTCCTCCGTCACCATGGGGTCCATTTTCACTGCTACGCTGACGACACACAGGTCTACATCTCCACCAAACCCACCGCTGCCATCCCCCCCACTTCCCTCATCACGTGCCTGGAAGAGATCCGGAGCTGGTTGAGCAGGAACTTCCTGAAACTCAATGGAAACAAGACCGAGGCCCTGCTCATCGGATCCAAATCCACCCTCACTAAATCACAACACACCCCAGCTCCACTCATAATTATCGATGGATTCCCAGTACCCTTCTCCTCCAAAGTCAAGAGCCTCGGCGTCATCCTGGACAACACCCTCTCATTCGCACCCCATATTCACAACATCACCCGGACTGCATTCTTCCACCTCCGCAACATCGCCAGACTCCGCCCATCACTGACCCAATCCAGCACTGAAATCCTAGTTCACTCATTTGTCTCATCACGCATAGACTACTGCAACGCCCTCCTCACCGGACTCCCCACCAAACTCATCAACAGACTGCAGATCATTCAGAACTCAGCCGCCCGGATCATCACCCGCACCAAATCATCTGACCACATCACCCCTGTCCTCATTCAACTTCACTGGCTCCCAGTACAGTACCGCATCCAATACAAAACCCTACTCCTCACCTACAAAGCTCTCCACAACCTAGCCCCCAGTTATCTCTGCGACCTCCTCCAAGAATACACTCCCTCCCGCTCCCTCCGCTCAACCTCTGCTGGACTACTATGTATCCCCACATCACGACTCACTTCAATGGGTGCCCGGTCATTCAGCTGTTCAGCACCCAGGCTCTGGAACTCCCTCCCCCCACACATAAAACAGTCAGACACCATTACAACCTTCAAGTCACAACTCAAAACTCACCTGTTCAAACTCGCACACAACGTCTAACTGATCACTGTTTTGATTGTTTTTTTGTTTTGTTTTGTCTTGTTTTTGTTTTATTTATTTCTTATTGCTTATGTTTATTTATTTATTTATTTTTTTCCACAATGTCTTGTTTTTTAAAAAATGTATGATGACTATATGCTCTGTAAGGTGACCTTGGGTGTTTTGAAAGGCGCCTCTAAATTAAATGTATTATTATTATTATTATCTGGCCCTGGCTATGTCCCGGAGGACCAGGTCGGTTCAACCTTGTTGGACATAACAATGGCAGAACACCCTGTATCAGTATGAGAGGCCCTTGCCTGTTCCTAGACTAGAAATGTGAACAAAAGAGAGACACTAAAATACACCAACATTCTACATTCCTCCCTCTTGATCATACTAAACGTAGTTTAAAGATCACCCAAAAAATGAGAATTCAGTGTATCTACTGGTAAACCATTAACAATTAACTAAATCAATGAAAGAAAGCATAAAAGGCAATAGACAAGTAAATTCAAATCATACACAAGTAAACCAGGTGTAGGCCACTATAATAAAGAAAATAACAAACTCATTAGGTTACACATGATTAAACCAAAACAGATACAAAATTTAAAGAATCAAGAAGGTCAACTGTCCAGGCCCCTCCCTCTGCTTGGCAGAACAACATCACAGACAATACTGCATGACCGGGTTGGTTTTGAGTAGCAGTTGCAACAGAGTTATTTTCCAGTTGATGGCCACCGCAGGTGTGATGGGGGATGAGGATGAAAGTTTGTAGTAGGGCGTCAGGACAAACCCTGGGACACCGTTCAGTTCAAGAACAGATAGCCGCCTCTGCTATCTCGATGACTCAACAAGTGTCCGTGTCTCCTGGACAAAGAAAAAGTGCAGTATCAGTCATGGGGGAGGCATTGTCACAGCCTCCAACAGTAATGATGATCAACTATGTTTGTAATTGTCTTAATGATTCGATAAACAATGAAAAATATTATCATACAAAAATAAATCGCTTGATTCGAAAATGGTTATATCAGTAATCAGTAATCAGTCATCATAGTTCTCAATAAACCTTGTGTGAATGAATGAATGATTGAACCTTTGTTCAAAAATAAAACAAAACAAATAAAATGTTCTAACGCTGAGCAGTTATGTCAAGAAGGAACCAACATGAATTCACACTTAGATAGGCGGTGACAAAAGTCCTAGCATCTTTCGAAGACTAACCTCTCGTGAAAATAAAGGAATCGTATCAGTTAGTTTGCGTGCCAAATCTAACGAGTGTCATTCCAAGTTGGTGTTATTGTTGGTTTCCGGCATTGAATCGCATAGCTGTTGACGTCTGAGAGAACACTGTGTCTTGACTCCTGTAAACCACCAGATGGCGTTGATGGCTGCATCGGGAAGATGTATTCCCCTTCTGGGCCACACGATGGCAGTGTGGGGTACATGCGACCAGAGACTCCCAAGGTGCCTCCTCCGTTTCTTTGGTCACCCCCCCTTGAGGGCCCTGAGTCGAGGGGGCGGGCCGCGATCACTCCTTGTCTGACTAGCATCGTGTGTAGGTCTGTCAACCTCCTCTCCTCTCTGTTCCGAGTCACTTCCTCCTTTAACAAACGATTTTCGTCGACAAGCAGTTTGATTTGCTCTCCTTTTTTTTCCAGAGCATCTTCATAGTGAGCAGTTGGCTTTTCCAATTCATCTTTTTGTTGCTGACATGCTTGATAAAGTAGCGCTTACACTGAGACAATAGTAACAACCCTACTTGTTCACTTCGTCTAGTCTTCTTGACCCAGTCTTTGAAAACCATCCAGATCGATTCCTTTGGCCAGCGTTTAGTTTGGGGGTCCATCGTTATCTCATATGTTATGCGAAGTTTATCTTCGGTTCCTTGCAAATCATGTCTGTCGTTGAAGAATCTAGACAGAGTCTCGCTAATTGAATAAATATCAATCTCTCTAACCTCCACTTCAAAAGAATCTTGTTCTTTTCGTTCGGATGCATTGGGACTTTGATTGCTATCTTTTTCCTCCTTCTCTGCCTTCTTCCTGCCTTTACCTTTTGGCATTTTTCTATCTTTTTCTATCTGTAAAGTACCTAAAACTAGCAACCGATCGCTGCTTAGAAAGAAACAAATAGACGCCTCCCACGGAGCTCGGTATGCCAACAACAGATGATGGCATACTTTTTCCTTCTTCGATTAAAAAAAACAATATATGTGATTCCTCGGCGGGGATCAAAACAACATAGCACAAACAAAAACTCTAGCGATTCATGTAACCTCACCAGTGAATTCAATACAAATACGGTTTCACTCCTTGTCCAGCAAGTCGTAAAACAAAACCCCTGAGCAAACCAAACGTCTTAAGTTATATTCAGGACACGTATCAACATTGACAAACTAGCAAAGATGAACAAATCACTTGAATGACATGCTATTCTTATTCTAGGACTCTAACCCAGCTTCTAAGACTCTAGCCCAGACCAAAGGCCTTATTCAAAACTCAGGACTCTAACCCTTATCCAAATACAAATTCAACTCGGAACTCTAACCCTTATACAAATTCAAACAGCGTATATTCAGTGATTATTGAGCTCTTAAACACTAATACAGGTTCTTACTTCGTCAAGCTCTTAATGACACAACTTCATTACTCAGCAAATGTAGTGCAGCCTAATAGTAAAACAAATAATAATAATCACAGTTATGTGTGGGTAGATTATTTTAAGATTACTTTCTTGTTCTTTTCTCTTGGTCGAGAGTGTGGAATGAGATTCAGTCACCGTTGATTCCCACGTGGTGCAAGGAGATGCGCTGGTTCAGCCGCGTTGTGGATGCGGGTCCCTCAGCAGGGCAGGCGTTGATACGTCTTCCCAGGCAGGGCGCGCGGTCTTCTCGATTACAGGGCAATCTTCAGAGGCAATCGTCTTCTCACTCCTCTCTCTTCTCCTCTTTATTTCTAAACTGTTCGGACAGACTCTGCGTTGTGTATTTTCAGTCGTAGTAGTAATTCTTGAAGTCGAAATCAAAGCAGCTTGACAGGTTGGATTAGAGGGTTGAATAGATGGTTTATTTTCCAGGAATACAGCGAGATACAGACTTAGGTTGAATAATCTATAGTGGACCCGGTGGTCGATTACTTGTTCCTTGGCTGTCGAACCCTCTTCTCGTCGGACCAAAGGGTTGGGGCGAGTATTATACAAAAAGGGGATATATGAATAACAAGAGAACAGACGCACTCTCAGCATTGGTAAGGTATCTGGCCCTGGCTATGTCCCGGAGGACCAGGTCGGTTCAACCTTGTTGGACATAACAATGGCAGAACACCCTGTATCAGTATGAGAGGCCCTTGCCTGTTCCTAGACTAGAAATGTGAAAAAAAGAGAGACACTAAAATACACCAACATTCTACACGAGGGAACACAAATGGACAGAAATGAAAAATCTTCAACCTGAAGACCAGCTGATTCTTAAAACTTGCAACGAGCTTCCTGTGACACACCACACAATGCAGCGTGTGAGTATTGCCGTATTGACCATGTTTGGCTCTACATATGCATGTGAGCAGTCATTCTCGCATATGAGGAACATTAAGAGCAACCTACGCTCACGTTTAACTGATGGAAGCCTCAACACCTGCATGAAGCTCAACCTCACCACGTATGAACCAGACTACAAGGCCATCAGCAAAACCATGCAACACCAGAAGTCGCATTAAAAGTAAGACATATTTAATTTATTATATGTTAAAGATACAATATGGCTCTCAATAAAATATATTTAGAAATATTTGGGTTTTAAGGCTCTCCCAGTCAAAAAGGTTCCCGACCTCTGGCCTAAGCCTATCTGCCTGCCTAGGCCGGTGAGAATAATAAGGAACAAACGAGGCGTCGGCATTATCAGAAAGAATATCTGAAGTATGGATTCACTTGCCAAATAAAAGGTAACCTCGACCACCCGCAATGTGTGATCTGCGGCGATGTTCTGGCGAATGAGAGCTTAAAACAAATGAAACAACATCTCGAAACCCGCCATCCCGAGGACGCTACGAAACCAATGACTTTCTTTCTGCGAAAAGAAGCTGCCCTGCAAGGGCAGATGACTGCAGTGCATGGGCAAGCTACCTTGCCCACCAGCTACCTACGACGTGGCCCACCTTTTGGCAAAAGAACAGAAGCCACACAATTGCCGAAAGCCTCATCCTCCCTGCAGCAATTGCGATGACCACCGCAATGCATGGTGAAAAGAATGCAAGTGCGCTCAAGCAAATCCCCCTCTCCAATGATATAGAGTCCAAGCGAATTATATGACATGAAATGTCAGATAATCGAGAGAGTAAAAAACTGCAGGTTTTCTTTACAGTTAGATGAGTCTAACTGTTGGTGTTTGTTCGCTAGTTATGAAGGAAAATTTCACGAGGACATGCTGTTCTGGAGGTGTACCGGCAGTGACATTTTTAATTGTCTCAATGGTTGGATGGAAGACGCAGGGCTGCAATGGGCCAATTGCCTAAGCCAGGGCCGGTGTAAGTACCATATCGGCTCGGCTTCCAGATCGGCTCGGGGTCCGTCGTCTGCTGATTACGTCACACAATATCATTGGCTGTACGCTTGAATGGGCGTACATTGTGATTGGCTGTACGTCGGACAGTTGTGATTGGCTGTTTTGTGCTGTAGCTCTGGCTGTAGTCATAGCAACCACGTAACTAGATACTGTACGTCGGAGAGTTTTGTTTCCCGGAGATGGCAGCAGCTATGGAGAGCTTTTATGCAGAAATTAAGCATTTCCTAGAAACTAGTGTTTACCACACCTTAACCAACACTAGCTCGAAACCAGAGAGCAGAAAGGCAGTGATTCGGAAAGCATCAATAAGATACACAATAAAAGGTAAGTCACACAGTGTGAATTAACTTTACTTAACTTTACCTTCCAACAGTACTTCAAAATAAATGTAGCATGTAAGATAAAATAAAAGTTTTATCATACTACCGGGTACTAAAAGCCATCCTAATAAGTAGGTTTTAGCCTAGATTTGAACGTCATAGAAAATATTGACTGTTGCATCTTGTCTGAGGTGTCTTATCATAGCCCTCTTCCTTTACTTTTTTCCTTCCAAGTACTATTAGTAATATTAGCTGTTCAATTCAATCCATATTTGAAACATTTCAAGGCCTTTTGGACTTTCTGGTGCTGCTTTTAGTAATAATATATCCTACCCAGTTATTATGCATACATAAACACTAGGGGTTTAACGTAATTGGCGAACGATCCAACTGCATCGATGCAACGCCCAAACATCGATGTATATTGCTGTATTAAACGCTTTTATTATTATACATCTCCTTTCGCGGGTGTTTGTGAAACTATTTCTGCGCAAAGCGCCAAGCCACTCGTATCCGTTCACCGGTTAAACGAGGCAACGAGTAGGGTCCGACTGCGTCCTGCAAGACGGGGGCGTGTATTTTGAGGAGGCGTGTCTTGTAAGGAGGGCGTGTATTTAGTCGGCCCTGATTGGTCTGATTCACGACGGCGTCTGGCGTCACACATAGCCTCGTGCAGAGCCATAATCTATTCTATTTGACATTTGCGGATCTCTTCTCTTGTCGAACCTACTCCGGAGATGTAACGAACTGGTCAACAGCAGTTAGATAGCAGAAAGATGATTGCCTCGATTGATTTGGTAAGTGGACTGCATTATCAGTCAGAGATCGTATACTGTCATTGTTCTTGGTGTAGTTCTACTTTAAATTTTCATGTACACTCACAGCGTAATAATGTGTCGTCAATCCAACCACAAATTGGCTGCGTTTTTGGGATGTCTCTGCTAACTTTCACTGGACCAGCGAACCCAGTCCATGTACAAAGATGCACATGGGGAGTGGAGCATCGTGTGGTCTGTGAATTGGAGGAGTGCAAAAGGGCGTTGCAGTTTGCAGCGAGAAGTGGGATTGCAGGTTTCCAGTGCGTCCATTTAAAATCTGTCACGTACTGCCCAGTGTCACAGTCCAACGACACGGTTCTGGAGGAAAATGTGCTAAATGACATGGTGGGGAAAAAATGGTTTTCCTCCAGCACGAAGAGAACCTGTCTGGAGAGACAAGCTGTAGCTCGTGCTTCCTCATCCCCTCTGAGCACAGTTGTGCAAATGGACAATGACCGTAAAATATACCTGGCTGTCCGTCCATGAGCCGAGAACAACTTACTTCTCCAGGTTGGGCAGAGTCTTGGTATGCTATGACCCACATAATGCACATATTTGTATTTACTTTTTTATTTACTTTAAATACTTTGTGTAATGACCTTCCCTTTCTCTATAATAAAAAAATGTAGCCTACCCTTATGGCCTGAGTCATGTTTCCCTTACTAAGAATTCCCTATCGTATGCATAAGTATTGTCTGTAAACAATACAAGTGGAATAGGGGCGAAAATGTACAATTCTAAGGCTTGTATCCTTTAAGTAACTTTACTTTGTACCTCTGTAAAGCCAAGTATATGCATTTGACATCACAGTTATCAGTAAATGCAAATTCGGTTTCTCTTCATTACTCTTTGGTCAGCCTGACATTTTCAGAGTAAATTCCAATCAATATTTTTGTGAATATTAAGAGCCAGAATTTAAATGACACCGCCCATGAGCAAAATATTACACTAACTTTTTAACTCCACTGTTACAGTAAATTGACTCCCTCCCGTAGCCTACAAACACCAGGCAATATCTGGACTTACAGAAGTTAACTGAAATATTGAAACCCCATTTTGTGTACCTATGGTGTGGCAGGCTGTGTAGCTGTATGGCAAAGATAACTACTTTTGTAGGTTTTGACAAAAACGGAACAGCTTCGTAACAGCAGAGTTAACGATGCTGTTGCTCAACAAGACAACTGCTCCCGTCTCTGTGCTACGTTGGAAAATTACTCCCCGATCTCAGTAGGAAATCACAATCCTACGTATTACGTCATCACGCTGAGAGGAAATCACAATCCTACGTATTACGTCATCACGCTGAGATTGGTCAGTCGTTGTATAGGCGTGTATTTCACACGAGGGGCGTGTCTTTGCACACGGGGCGTGTCTTGGCAGGAGGACGCAGGACGCAGTCGGACCCTATTGGAGGCAACAGCGAGCACATGTGTGAGCGCAAGTAGGCCTATGTCTAGTCTGTGTTGCCAGATTGGGCATATGTCCCGTTTTTCCAGCCTATCGTGATTAAATGTAGCCAAATCGGGCTGAAAATGTGCCCAATCTGGCAACACGGACGGCTTATCTTAACAGCCAAAATGATTCCGAGGGATGTTTTGTTTTTAGAAGAAAACTATCCACACAGATAGGTTGGGAATGGTCTATGTTCAAAATGAAAGATCATTACAGGCTCTTTAATTTAAGCCATAAAAAACCTTTTGCACTTAAATTAAATTATGTGGCACTTTAAGAAATAAAATGATGAAATTATAATAAAGTTGATGTGAATGTAAGAGGTTGTGTTAAATGGGCATATGATATCGTCTCATATCGATCGCATGCCCCTGAATTGAAATCGTATCGTGGCAAACTTTTGATATCTGCAAATATCGTATCGTTGTCCAATGAATCGATATAATATCGTATCGTGATGAAACCAGAGATTTACACCCCCAAAAAACACTAAATGAATGTTGTATTTTCCAGCTGCATCAGACGAGCAGTTGTATTACAGCTTCCAGGGGAAACCTCGCTTGGTGGTGTGTAACCAGTAGCAAGTCTGTAATGCCTTAAAGGAGTGCCATGACAATCTTGGCAGTGGGGGAGATGCCGAACAACAGAAAAAGTATTGGCGTCCTACCATTGGAAAACACTGAGGGAGGATGTAAAAAAATGGGTGAGTGTTATTAGTACTGAAGGAAATGTTAATTAATTTGATGGAACGGTTCCAGATTGATGGGTAAGAAAAACTTTAAATGTAACTTCCTACACAACATTAGTCATACATTAGTTAACCTTTTTTTTTTTGTCACCGTCACTCGAAAGCTACGGACAGAGGTTTGCATACTGGACAAATGAGGCCACAGCATTGCTCCAAGGATCACTGCAGCCGATCTACAGGATCCCGAAGACCAGAAAAAGGGATCATGAGGTGAGCATGATGTTGATGGCAGAGGACACCCAGTGTCATGCTCCTTTTTGTTATTGACTCATTAATGCAATTCAGGTTTCTTATTCTTACATGTCTATATTGATACATCAATAATTTTCCCTCAAAGGTTCAGTTTGAAAAGGCCGACAGGTGCTTCATATTGGAGGTAATCTTTCTTTTCTTTTTTAACTGGAACCTGTACACCTAAACATCAGGGGAATGTGTTAATAAGCTTGATTTTTACCTGACCTATATTTTACAGATGCCAACATCTGTGCTAGATGAAATCCTCAAAGAGGTGGTGCTCCAGGAAGGAGATAATGTCTACCTGACATTGGCTCTGGTGTGTACCACATTCAGAGACATTGTGTCCACCAATTATTTGAGAAGACGCGCACATTTTCAGTGGCTTGACAGTAAGTTATTTAATAGCAGTGGTATACAATACTTTAGTACTGTGGTGTTTTGAATATCTCTATGGAAATGTGCTCTTTTGACTCACAATTTTGTTACACAGGTGTTGCTACATGGAGTAGGTTTTCTGCAACGTACAAAAAAGCTTTCTGCACCATGTACACCATTGACACCTGCCTTGGATGTGGACGACTATATAAAAACTGCACACCAGGTATACATCTTATACAGTACTTGATAGTAGGGGTGTGACGAGATCTCGCGAGATTAAACTCGACGATATTACCCGTCGCGTTAAAAATCTGTCTCGCCGGTGTAGGTACCACATCGGCTGTTTCCCAATGTGAAGGCTGCAGCCTTGCTACACGGGTCCCCGTTTCAACGAGCGAGTCGACCACGGGGGCTTAACTCAAAACCCGGGTTGGTCTCACTGAAAAACTTAAATTGTCCTTGTCCAATGCAAGTAAATGACAATGATGTTCCGTGGCACTACACAGATTCCCGTTTCAATCTGTGCTCCCGTTTCAATCTGTGTGTGTGCCACATTTTACCACAGCGGGGGCTTAACTCAAAATCCGTGGTGGTCTGACGGAATCACTTCAATTGTCCGTGATGTGGACACGGAATTTGCTCCAATGCAAGTAAATGACACTGTTATTCCGTGGCTCACACACGGATATCGGCGTGTTTCCGTGATGTGGCCACGGATTTCGAGTTAAGCGTCCAACCGTAGTCATTTCACGGATTCCTGTGAGACCATGTTGCATGAGGTGCTGAACAGGTTGGTGGCCATAATACAGTCTTTGGCCGAGCGAAATATTCCCATGCGGGGGAGCTCAGACAGGCTATACCAGCCAAATAATGGGAACTTCCTAAGGAAGTTGAGCTCATGGCCAGGTTTGACCCAGTCCTCAAACAACATGTTGCTGATGCGGAGAGAGGAGCCAGCCCTACAACATACTTATCAAAGGATATTCAAAATGAACTAACTGATTGCATTGGTGAAAAAATGGTTCACTATATGTTAAGGGAGATAAAGCAGCCAAATAATTATTTCGGATTGCACCCCAGACCTTAGCCACGTAGAACAGTTATCGGTTATAGTTAGAATGGTTGCAGTAGACGACACCGACACCCCAAAAATAAAAGAACATTTCATGGGGTTCCTTGAAGTCGAATCATCCACGGGAGGAAGCCTCTCCAACCTCATTCTGAAGAGACAAGAAGAGTTCAACCTTCCCTTTGAAGACTGCCGGGGACAGTCTTACGACAACGGCGCAAATATGAAGGGAAAGATCAAAGGTTTCCAAGCCAGACTTCTGAAAAAAAATCCAAGAGCTTTATTCGTCCCATGCGGAGCACATACTCTAAATCTTGTTGTTGCGGATGCAGCAAAAAGTTATATGGATGCACTTAGTTATTTTGGCTACCTACAAAGAATTTGAACACTATTCTCCTCCACACGAAGGTGGGCCATCCTAAAGCACCAAGTCCAAACCACCGTGAAATCCTGGTCGGATACAAGATGGGAAAGTCGAATTAGCAGTGTGCAGGCTGTGAGATCCTCAGCAACACTCTGAGCCAAGGTGACCATAAAGACTTTGACGGGAGGGAACTGGCACTTGTGATGAACGATTCCAAGTATTGCCCAAAATGACGACAATGGAAATTGTATATCACTTAAAAGAGAAGAAACTTGAAGAAGTTTTCCCAAATATGTGGGTGGCCCTAAGAATTGCTGTCACATTACCTGTGACTGTAGCTTCTGCTAAAAGAAGCTTCTCAAAATTACTGAAGACCTACCTAAGGTCAACGATGAGTCAGGAACGCCTCAATGGGCTTGCACTGATGAGCGTCAACCAAGAGGTCGCAAGTCAGATACCTTTTGATGATACCATCAATACATTTGACATGAGGAAGTCTAGAATTGTCAAATTCTAATGCTGCGTCACATTGAAAGGTCAATAGACATGCCCGATACAACTGCACTTTTGTTCGTAGAGTGTTTAGTTAATAGTTAAACTGGCACACAAGTGTCCTTATAGTGTTCTTTCGTGTGTTTTTTTTTCTTAAAGTTGATAACATTCTTTGTAGCATTTTTGTATATAGTTGCATCATTTGACTTGATACTTTTTGCTTATTTTTACTTGTATGTTTAAGTGTTTATGTGTAGCACCACCTAGCGTGTCAAGCTTTTAGTGTGAAGTGCGCTCCTGAATTCTTCTAATGGCGAGAGATCTCTCTCTCTAAGGTTAGTTAATGCACTAATAGTAATTCACTAAATGTATTCAAATTTCTTAAATTAAATTAAGCTTTTACATGAACCTCACTATTTTAACCTTGTTAAATAGCTAGTCACATTACCAGTGTAATAAACAACAAATTAAATATTATATAAATCTGTATCCTTTAAATGAGACTACTGTAAACTTGTAAACCAATACTTTCTATCAACACATCAGTATCAAAATACTCAAAGACATAGGCTACACAATATCCAAGAGAAATACGGTTTAACTATTTACTGAAAATTAGTCACACACATACACATATATACTGTTTCAATTTCTTGGTATTCACTCAAACGGTTCAGTCCTATACTAAGCCGGCATTTAACTACCTAAATTAAATGGGTACCCAACCAGTTGTCATGGGTATAGATGCAGGCCTGTAGCGTTGCTGGGGAGCGGAGAGACCTAAAACAGGAGTGGCCGTTCTATTTCATGTAGGCTACGCCGTCTAGGCTTCGCCTTATGGGCTTGTCCCACTATGCACCTATCAGCGTGTGCACCGCCCACATTTCCCACGGTATCGTGTATATAGCACGGTGCATACCGTCGCTCATCCTCCCTTTTCTTTCAGCACTTGTGCTTGTCAGCAGATTAGAGAACTACCTAAAAGAAGATGTCTTCAACGGAACAACGGATCTCCCAAGCCGGTGGCAGCGGCCCGGGAGAGGCCTCGGACAAACGGCCCTTTTCAGGGCCACCTGAGAGCGCTCCTGGGGCTAGGTCCTTCTCAGGACTCCTTTGCGCCTCCTGTCCCGCCTCCCTGGCACCGGGTGACGGGCACGTGGCGTGTTTTCGGTGCCTCGGCGCCGACCACGCCGCGGCTGCTATGGCGCCCTCCGTCTCCTGTGTCTCATGCTGGGAGCTGTCTGAAGAAGGGATCCTCTCCAGACACCTCTACTTCTCCCCTGCGGTGGACCTGGCTGACGCCATTGACCTGTTCAGGGCCAGCCCGGACTACCACGATGGCGTCATCGACGCCGACGACGACGCTGTCTCAATAGACGACGTCTTCGACGACTCTGTGTCCGGTGTTTCCCGCTCCCGGGTTTCAACCGCCACCGCCGTGGAACGAGAGAGGCCGCGCCGGATGGCCGATCTCTTCGGGGAGATCATGGGTGAGGCGGCGGCCATCAAAGGAATTCCTATGCCGCCCCCGCCTCTCGCCCCCATATCGGACGATATGCAGGGTGAGTGCTTTCGCACCCCATCGTCTTCCCGACGGGTTACCCAGTGCCCCTTGTTCCCGCCTGTGCAGCACTTTTTTTGTGCTGCCGGTGGGGACCCTTCTACACTGCCCCGGTGAAATCCGTGTAGGACTTCACCGGGGCCTTCAGTGTAGAAAACAACGTGGAAGGGTGGGCCGATACTCAGGCGAGGGGGATCCCTCACCTGGAGCCTCCCCTGGCAGCGCTTCTCTGTCCGGGCGCCGGATGGCGCCATAACGAAAAGCCGCTGCCCCCCGACCGCCTCCAGAAACAGATTGTCGGCCTAACGGACAGGGTGTTCGTTTGTGCCTCTCAATCTGCAGCGGCGGTCAACAACATCGCCATGCTCTCCTCCGCCATGGTCTCCTTGTCGGCTGACCGGGAGGCATACGGCCCGGAGGAAGCCGCAAGATGGCTGGCGGTTTCCCGCTTTTCCAGCGCCATCCTCCAGCTATGCCAGCCGATAGCCGTTTCGGCCGGCCGGCATATGGCGTGGGCAACTATGATTCAGCGAATCAAATGGCTCTCCCACACTGCGGTGCCGGAACGGGAGCGGGCCAGCCTGGTCCAGGGTCCACTAGCGCCGGATGGCCTATTTGGTCCCCGGTTCTCCGAGGTTCTCGCGCACCAGCAGTCTGTCCGTGAGAATCGTTCCCGGTTCGGGGTGATTCTCACGGGCTCCTCCCACCAGCAGGCCGGGAGGAAGCGGGGTCCAGGCCGGGCCCAGCGTTCCAGGGGACCGCCTCCGACTCCAGCCCCGGTGCCGCAGCAGCCGCAGCCGCAGCCGCAGCAGCCGCAGCCGCAGCAGCCGCGGCCGCCGCCACCGCGGACGGGTGGAGCAGCGCCACGGACCGGGAAGTTCCGGAAGCTGGCTCCGACTTTTTCCTTCCCTAATAAAGAAATAATTAAAGACCGTTCGCCTGAACGGCAGTACATGGTACCCAAAGAGCGATATTCCTTAGGCCACCTGCGTCCTACGCTTGTGGCGCGTTCCTCCATGTTGCCTCTTTCCCCCCCTCAGCCCGGTGGCTGTAGGGTGGCGGTCGGACGGCGTGTTCACATGGCCTCTGGTTCACCTGCTTCTAAGAAGCGGCGATCCTTGGAGCCTCGTGGACGGATCAGAGACTCGTTGCACGAGCCCGTGGATGCGGCCGCTTGTACCGGTCCCCTGGTTCCCCACATTATAGGTGAGGAGACGGGTCCGCGCGCTGTGGCTACAGCCTGCGGACAGCGCATACGCATAGGTGCGGCGGCCGGACGGCTCGCTCCCTGTTCAGCGGTCACGAGCGCAACGTCTAGACAGTTCGTTGTTTTTACAGCGGCTGGTTCTGGTACGTCTCCTACGCTCGCTGAGCCTCCTCCCTTTCGTGGGAAGCCCCCCTTGGTTCTCGCCCTCTCTCCAACCGCTATCCGTGTTAGCAAGAGCGGTGCGTTCTGCCATCGTGGTTGGACACCACGTTGAGATGGGGCCATCCCATACAGTTCAAGCGTCGTCCCCCACCCTTTATGGGGTTGGTGGAGACCACGCTACGGGACCCGGCTGCGAGCACGGCTCTGGCAGCAGAGGTGGCACGTCTCTTGGTAAAGGGGGCCATCACTGTCGTTCCCCCCCACGAGTCTCACCTAGGTTTTTATTCCCGCTACTTCCTGGTTTCCACGAAGTCAGGGGAAATGAGACCTATTCTGGATCTTCGCGTGTTCAACGGATTCGTTGCCACGAGGAAGTTCAGAATGCTCACCGTCGGAGCATTGTTCCGGTGTGTGAGAGAGGGCGATTGGTTCACATCCCTGGATCTCAAGGATGCTTACTTCCACGTCCCTGTTCGGCAGGCGCACAGGAAGTTTCTCCGCTTTGCCTTTATGGGGATGGCGTACGAGTACCAGTGTCTGCCGTTCGGCTACTCCCTGGCTCCGCGCACCTTCTCGAAGTGTGTGGAGACGGCGTTGGAACCGCTCAGGCGTCAGGGAAAGAGGATTCTCTTCTACCTAGACGATCTGCTTATTCTGAGCAACTCAGAAGAGACCGCGGGAAGGGACACCATGTTGGTGATAAACCATCTCTCCTTCCTGGGTTTTTGCCATCAACTGGGAGAAGAGCTCCCCGCTCCCCAGCCGGCAGACAGTCTACTTGGGGCTTTGCCTAGACTCAGCCACCATGACTGCGATGCTTTCGCCTCCTCGGCGAGACGCCATCCTGTCGGCGCTCTCCCGTTTTGTGACAGCACTGTCCACCATGCGCATGTTGGGGCTGATGGCAGCTGCCCACCCCGTGGTCCCCCTGGGTCTGCTTTTTATGCGCAGACTCCAGCGGTGGTTTGCTCGCCAACGGTTGGACCCGCTCCCCTGCTCTCCACCGAAAGGCCGTCGAGCTCTGGCTTTGGGCTCATCAGTATCTCCTCAGTCTTGAGAGCCCTGCATATCGCGGGCGCCCAGAACTTTGGGGCGGACCTCATGTCTCGAGGCGGTCTCCGCGAGACGAGTGACGGTTACATCCCGACATTGTCAGACTGATCTGGCAGAGGTTCGGGACAGCGCAGGTGGACCTCTTTGCGTCCAGGGAGAACACGCACTGCAGGTGGTGGTTCTCCCTCAGCCCTCGGGATCTTCCCCCGTTGGGGGTAGATGCGTTGGCACACACACCTTGGCCGCGGGCTCTCTTGTATGCGTTTCCCCCGCTCCAGCTGATCCTTCCTCTTCTGGAACGGGTCAGACAGGAGGGTCTGTCCCTGATATTAGTGGCCCCGGAGAACCGTTCAGCTCTGTGGTTTCCAGAGCTGGCCGCGCTCTCACGGTCAGCGCCGTGGCCAGTACCGTTCAGGCCGGATGCGCTTTCACAGGCCCACGGGACGGTGCACCACCCGCCCGATGTCTCGGGACGGCTGTTGGTTTGGCTCCTGAGAGGTTGATCCTGCAGGGCAAAGGTTTGCCTGAGACGGTTATCAACACTATTCAGAGCGCGCGTGCACCTTCTACTTCTTCCCTCTATGCGGCGAAGTGGTGCGCTTTCTCTAATTGGTGTGAGAAGAACCACGCTGTCCCATCTCAATGCGAGGTGGGAAGCGTGCTTTCGTTTCTGCAAAACTTATTGGAAAAAGGTTTGGCCTTTTCCACTATCAAGGTCTATGCGGCAGCCGTTTCGGCTGGCCATGCAGGCTGTGATGGTGGACCGATCTTCAGCCATCCACTGGTCAAGAGATTCATGCGTGGGGCTAGACGGGTTAGGCCTGTTTCACGCGTGCTTACACCACGCTGGGATCTCCCCACCGTGTTGCGCGGATTGTCCAGGGATCCTTTTGAGCCTCTTTCTCAGGCCCCCTTGGATGCCTTGTCATTTAAGACGGCACTCTTGTTGGCCTTGGTTTCTGCCAAGCGGGCCGGTGAGCTAACCGCTCTGTCTGTCAGCCCGAGTTGCTTGTTGCTAAACGAGGACAGCTCCTTCGCGTTGCTCAGACCTAATCCTGCATTCCTCCCGAAGAACATTAATAGTTATTTTCGGTCGAGGGATATTGTGCTTAAGGCTTTTCACCCCCCGCCTCATTCTGATGAGGCGGAGCCGGAGTTGCATCTCCTGTGCCCGGTTCGGGCGTTGGCTATGTACGTGAATCGCACCGCCGCGTTCCGCTCCACACAAGAGTTGTTTGTGTGTTATAGCGACGCTAGCAGGGGCCGCGCTCTCTCTAAGCAGCGGTTTTCTCGCTGGGTATGTGAGGGAGTTTGCTTAGCCTACTCTCGACAGGGCTTGGCTCCACCGTTGGGCGTTAAAGCTCACTCCACACGGAGCGTGGCCGCTTCAACGGCTCTACTCAAGGGCGTTTCGGTGGAAGACATCTGCGCGGCTGCGTCTTGGTCTTCCCCCGGCCCCTTTGTCCGTTTTTACATGTTAGACATGTCCAGGGGCTCACTCTGCAACTCTGTGCTAGAGCCCGGGATCCCTTTTACGGCTTAAGAATATAGACATGTTCTTTAAAGCGGCGTGGTTGGATTTCCTCTCACCGGCTGGCGAGTTGGACTTGATTACCAGTCTCACTCTCCCACCTTTTTTCAAATGAAAAGCAGGCTAGGGAGGTTTTTCTATTGGCTCGCCAATTGTCAGGTGGCTTTGTTTGCCAGTGTGGCACTCCCGCCGTTTTTTCTTCTAAAAATGGCCGAGAGAGTCCCCTTATTGGAGAGCCGGATTCTGTGGCTCCGCCCCCGGTAGTAGCAGACCTAATGGACACCGTGTTGCTCTGGTTTTTCTTTTCCTTTTCATGGGTTCCATGAAGCACGGATTAGAGCCGGAGTCTTTACAGACTCACTTTTTTCTCCCTTGATCATTGCCTTGCTTGATCTAGGAGGAATTCGTTTTTTATTAAGCTGTTGTGTTTTACACTTCCTTGGCTTTTTTGAGTCTTAATGTGTTCTGGTGACTTAGGTCGTTTTGACTGGGGTCCAGCAGGAGTACATTGATCGGGCTCCGCTCGCAGCTTCACCTTAGCCCATAAGGCGAAGCCTAGACGGCGTAGCCTACATGAAATAGAACGATAGTTATGTTATTATAACTCTAGTTCTATGATTGTAGGCGTAGCCGTCTAGTTTCCCACCTGCTGTACCCTCCAAATGCTGAAAGAAAAGCGTGGAGGATGAGCGACGGTATGCACCGTGCTATATACACACGATACCGTGGGAAATGTGGGCGGTGCCAACGCTGATAGGTGCATAGTATGAATTTT
The DNA here is from genome assembly GCF_026213295.1 of Gadus chalcogrammus. Taxonomy (NCBI): domain Eukaryota; kingdom Metazoa; phylum Chordata; class Actinopteri; order Gadiformes; family Gadidae; genus Gadus; species Gadus chalcogrammus. Next base: position 6,584,688 of record NC_079416.1, on the reverse strand, counting down.
CAGTACAATGCACTCAGGGCGGCCGAGCAGGCTACTCGCTGGCAAAGTCGTTGGAAACTCTTCTTGCTGAGTTGAGCTGACTAGGCTTCCGTTGTCTCCTTGTTGAGAACGCTAACCGAGTTCTCTTCAGTAGTCGCACATAACTCACAAGCTACTTGCTGTAAAATGTCCATAAGACTCACTGTCCGTGCAGTCCAAAAGCACATTTACCGCTATAAGCCTAAACTTGAGTTATTACCACTTATTACAACTATCATGCACACACCATTCTCACTCCTTTCTCCTTCCACGTTTTTTCTTCCGCTTCCCCCACGAACTCTCCCCCGATCTCATCCTGATTGGTTCTTACTCTAAATACATGAATTTAACTTAATACATGTAAACATTATTTAAACATTTTTAGCATTTAGAAAAAAAAAAACGTATGAAAGTAAAATGAACAATAAAATTACAATGAGGAAACACTGAAATACCCCAAATTCCCATAGTGCTACATCTGAAAGTATATAAGTCATTTAAAATAATTAAAAATAAAATGTTCTGAAACATTTGTTTGTTGTACATGCATCACACATTTATTTGCAATGTAGTATAGTGGAGCTATAAGTGGGTGAAAAAGCTGCAAGCAAAGTAAAGGTAAATCAGTTAATATGCGTCTGAAACTTGTCAATTTTTTGAGGGCATCATCTGCTCTGCAGCATCGCTTGCTGCGCTCATTCCTCACAGAGGTTAATGCAGAATTTGACGATTTGCTTCTACACAACAATGTCAGGTGGCTTAGTAAAGGCAAAGTACTGGAGCGTTTTTGGACACTACGGAAAGAGCTAGAAACGTTTCTGTTGAATCAGACGAGTCCAAAAGCAAAACCATTTGTGGAATTCCTGCAAAACAATGAAAAAATGGAAATTTATGCATTTCTATCAGACATTACTTGCCACCTCAATGATCTGAATTTGAAGCTCCAGGGCAAAAATAACACAGTGTGCATCCTCATGTCATCTATCCGTGCTGTTCAAAGGAAACTGGAAATATTCAAAATTGACATTCAGGAAGAGGGCCTGCTTCACTTCCCAAAACTGAAAAGTCAAGCTTGCGGAACACAGCATCAAAATGATGTGGAATTCCTGGACAAATTGATTGGACATTTTGAAACCCGGTTTGGAGATTTTCCCTCTGGGAAAACAGGTCTTACTGTGAATTGAAAATCCATTCCTGGTGAAAAATAACAGAATTCTCAATTGAAGCCCTGAAGGTCTGCCCATGGGCTAGTGCTGCTTCTCTTCAATCAGAGCTGATTTTGCTTCAGGAAAACCTTGCACTGCAGGAATCTCTTTGTGACCCAGCCACCTTTTGGACGAAGATGGTCCCTGCAGCAGGTGTCCCCGTCTTGCAAGAATGAACATTCTCACCATGTTCCCTTCAACATACTCTTGTGAGTCAGCCTTTTCAACGATGACTATGGTGAAGAACAAATACAGGACTACACTTACTAATGAACACTTACACCAGTGTCTACGCCTGGCCCTCACACCTTTTGTGCCCAAGTTTAAAGAACTGGTGGCACAAAAAAAGGTGTCACTTTTCACACTGATGTGGACAGATCATCCTTTGTGCATAGTTCAAATATTCTTCGTGGATTTATTGCCTTATTTTTTTGTTCTGAGTTCTTATTTTTTAATTACATCGTCACTGTTCCGGACCCTGGACAGATTGGAAATTGGTGAGTGGACCTTTTGATTTTCTAATTGAGTACCCCTGCTATAGACCCTAGAGTATCTGTGGTATAAAGGCTGAGGCGAATTTCAAATTATAAATATGTACAATCCATAACATTAGCTCTCTGTCTCATAGCTCAGCGGACTACAATACCTCATAGAATCGTTGCTTGTTGGCCGGTAACGGAAAAGGGGGCTGTTTACGTTTGGTTGTAGTCTTTTCACTCGGTTCTCCGTCTCAACATTTTAATTTTGATATCGTCTTGTCGAAAAGTTTTTATTTGTTTAACCCACGAGCTAAACATCATAGACACTGACTGAATCATATTGAAGATTTATTTTTTATAAAAATTAATAAAAAATTATAAAAAATAAGAGGGGGTAGGACCAGAAAAGTTTTTTTTAACTTCTTCCTATCCCTTTTGAACATGAACTATGTTATTTGAGCTATGTAATTGTTGCTTAGGATCCTGAGGATCCCATTTGTTTGTTTTTAATTTATTTATTTCCTTTTTTACTGCTCAATTGTTTTTGTTTATTATTTTGTTTATTTATTGTTGTATTATTTTATTTATTTATTTTAACCATGTTCAATAAAAGACTTAAATAATAAAAAAAAATAACAGTAGGGCTAGAACCGAGCAAAAAGACTACAACCAAACGTGAAGACCCCCCCTTTACATTTCCGGCCAACAGGCAATGAGGTAGAGCTAAATCACGCCCAGAAATATCAAGCCCGACCCGGCCCGAGCCCGTGCACTTTCTGTCTGAGCCCGGCCCGATCCGACACATTAACTGTAATTATGAGCCCGAGCCCGATTTCACCCCGACATTTTTTTTAATACATATGTCACTTTGTACACATTTGTTAATAGGCCTACTCTGCTAAATATATATGTACGGGATAATGAATAGAATGCCGGTCATTATCGGGAAAATAAACCCTGACAGGGCGAACAGTACACCGACGCGCAGCGAAGGTGTCTTGCTTCGCCCTGAAGGGGCTTATTTTCGTTAATGACCGGCGACGTTCTATACATTATCCCGCTTATTACACAGCTACTTGCCAAAACGAAAAAAATACTTCATATGGTGTGTCTTTTTACAATTTATTCGTTACCAGCATTCGTAGTGTTGATCAGCAGCGAAATAATTTGTCCGCAAAGACGGTGACGTCGCTTAGCAACGGAAGAAACTGAGGTTGACAAGTCACCGGACTACTACTCATGCAAGTGAACGGAGCGTCCACAGCATTGAGAAGCCTTGTGTAATGAGGCCTGTAATATTTCTGTTTATGTCATAGATTTCTCCTCAGATTAGGCCAATGATGAGAAAGAAAAATAAAAACGCTTGATCAAAGGCCCGGCCCGAGGATAGTGGTGGGAAATATCGGCCCGACCCGGCCCGCGGCCGCGGGTCTGATCGGGTCGGGCTCAGGCAGAGAATCTAGACTCTATAATGAGTCTTCCAACAGAAATCAATGGGATTTACTAAATGCGTTAAATGTGCAATAAAACACGAAACTGTATTTTGCTACGATACTTGATTCAACTCTATCGGCTCTAAGCAACGGGAATCGTGATGTATTTCCGCTTATGCTTTATACCGGCAGAGCCGCTTCCGGTTTACCTGGTAACTAAGAAACACAATCAGCTGTGGAGGAGTTATGCCCCCTATACAACATAACTAAGAAACGTCAACATTTCTATATATATATTTTTATACGTTTATATGAATGGATTCGACTGTTTTTCATCGTCAGAAGCAGATGAAAGTAGCGTCGGAGCACTGTAGTGTCCCGTTGTGTTCGGTATCTTCACGATACAACTCCTGTATTAGCTTTCATTCCTTTCCGGTGGAGGAAGAGATCAGGAAAAGATGGTTAGTTAACATAAGAAGGAGTAACTTTCAAATAACGAAACATACAAAGGTTTGCAGTGTCCATTTAAAATCAGACTATTTTGAGGAAGGAACAATTAGGAGGCGTCTGAAAAAAGGCGCTATCCCTACAATTTTTGAGTGGAATCGTGAAATGCAGCCACCGAGGATAAGTGTTTGGGAACGACGAGACCGACCACCGATACCCGAATCAGACATGGAAAGCGCTAATGAAGATATCGTGTGGCATGATTACTGCTCAGCTCCGGAGCCTGCAGCTCTCGACTTGTCACTTGGTCAAAATGAAGAGTTGAAGAGAGAGATAGAGGATCTGCGGGAACAGCTTGAGCAGGCAAAGGTCAATAGTCGCTTTGGCCTCCAAAGATTCTCTGGATCTGTTGAGGATATTCGCTTCTACACAAGGTAAGCCCTGAACCTTTTTTTGTGATTATTGATGATGGGTCAGGGGTGCAAACTTGTCACTTTTCGGCGAAATTCGCCATTTTGAAGCCAAAATAGGTTACAATAACGGTGTTAACGGATAGTACAGTGTCTATGTCGTTGAGTAGTTCAAGTTATCATCTGCCCCGTCTTTTGATGCAATCATTTTAGCTCGGGCATTGGTCGCCCATTATGTATTTATCACTTCACTGGATTGGAAGTTGTTGGGCAAAATAACCTGCTGAGCACATATAAATATAGCTAACTCCCACCCTAGCTTGAGGAGCACAACACATGGCAGTCACGTTACAATATAGTCAGCTTTTAACACATAACACAAACATGATAATATAGTCAGGTCAAGGCCAGAGCCAAGGCCCCATTTCCCAAGCAGGCAAATGGTAGACACTAACGGGAGAGCCACATTAATTCATCACACAAGAGATACTTCGATCACACAAGAGATACTTCGAGAACAAAGGAGACACTGAGGAGCTCTTCCCCGTTAGTAGGAACACAAGAAGATACACTTGCATACACCAGGGCCTAGGAGCCAAGGTCAAGCAAAAACACACAGAACCACACACACCTCATCGAGAGGAGGATACAGTATAAAACTGTATCACACAGGGACTCATGACCTTTTTCTTCTGAAGCAGACCTTCCACGGAGGCGAAGCTCTGGACGAACCATCAGCGCTGATTAGGGACTTAGACATATTCGATCTCTCACGCTTTATGACTCTGTATAACCGTTGCCACTTTACTTAATAAATCCAAGGTCCTCGTGCCGACAGACTTTATTACCTCTCCGTCTCATTTCATCTGGTCCAGTAACTAGACAGACCGTTTTTCCCAACAAAGTCCACTTTCCAGGCTCTCGCACGCCCCCTTCAGTGAGGCAGAGGTTACATTTGCCTACCCTATGTGGTTTTATGACAGATCAGCAAGACTAAATAGGTTCTACACATATGTGTCATACATTACATATTCTATGGATACAAACGTAAAATAAAAGTGTCTACAAATATTTCAGTGATTGTTGGGTTGGCCTGTGCCCTTGCAACATTTAACCCAGGAACGATGTAAAAATAGCCTAGGCCTATTATGTCATAAAACTGCTAAGCCTATAGTGTTCAGTTGAATTAGTTTAAGACAATAGTAAGTACACAATTACCATAGGCTACAATGCATCATGCCATATATGTAATAGAATTTATTTTTTTGTAGATTTGCAACCTACAAACATCTGATGGCTTTCTGGGAACAGATTGAACCTTCAACACTCAGAATGATTCGCGTCACCAGCTCCAAAGCCACCAGGGAGACTTGTCCATCTGTGAAGACCCGGCATGCACTTCCTGCCATCGATGAATTCTTCCTCTTCATGATCCACCTTGCTTTGGGCCTCAAGCAGAAAGACCTGGCTCATCGCTTTCAAGTCCATCAGACCACAGTGAGCCGCATCATAACAACTTGGGCAAACTTCCTCTATCAGGTCTTGGGTTCTGTGCGAATTTGGTTGCCGAAAGAGCAAGTACGAGCCTACTTGCCAGAGGAATTTGAGAGTTTCCGAGACACCCAGGTTATCCTCGATTGTACCGAACTCCGTTGCCAAACGCCTTCGTCTCTGCTATTACAGAGTGAGGTCTTTTCAAATGACAAATCCCACTGCACCTTCAAGGCTTTGATAGGAATGGCACCTCATGGCGTAGTAACTTTTGTGTCAGAACTGTACGCTGGGTCAATCAGTGACCGGGAGCTGTTCAAGCAGTCAGGGATCATCGACGTCCTTACCCCTGACATGGCAGTAATGGTGGACAAGGGCTTCTTAATTGATAACCTGGTACCATGCAAAATCCACAGGCCTGCTTTTTTGACCAAGGGCACACAAATGTCTGTGGGTGAAGTGAGACACACTCAGTCTGTGGCCAGACTCAGGGTGCATGTTGAACGCTTGATCCGGCGGGTGAAGGAACACAAGTTGTTCGATACAGTCATCCCCTTGTCCATTTCTGGTAGCATTAATCAGCTGTTTGCAGTGTCATGTCTTCTAATTAACTATCAGAATGGACCACTTGTCAAGGCATGGGCCCAGTAAGTCTACAGCGTCATTCTTGTCTGTCTAGCCATAAAATCCTTAGGCTATTTGGCATATTGAAATGTTGAAACCAAGTGGTCCTAAATATTTAAAATATAGTGTTGTAAATAGTATGCAAATGTTCTACTTTTCTTACTATGAATGCCTAATAGGTTTTACTTGTTGATTTTGTCTCACCTGGGATGTCTTGACTTGCACATGTCATTCTGTTAACTATTGGAATGGACCACTTGTCAAATATTGTATATATTCTGCAGTCTGTGTAATTGTACTTACTATGATGGCCTGATGTTTTTTGCTTGCCTTTTTACTTACATTCTTCTTGACCAGTTGGTTCCCATTGTTAAAAAAAAAAAAAAAAATCCAACCTTTGACCTCCTTTTCTTGTTGGACCAGCCATAGCTAATCCTGCAATTGCAACAGAGCCTTGTCTTTGGCTGAAGAATAGAATAAAACTTCAGTTTCAGAGTACTTCAAGTGGCATTTCTATTTATTTGAATATTGAAGTCATAAGTTATGCATCACATTTATTATAATATACATACAACATTCCATCACAGTTTAATAAACAAATAAATACATACATACATATCAAGTTATTTTAAGAGCCCATCAACAGTAACTTGAGCTGCATACAGTGTAACAGTAAAACAACAGCAGCAGCAGCATGTGTACTTTATACTAAGTAACAATTTCCATTTGGTATAGACTTGCGAACATGAACAGTACATCAGCTTAGATATTGTATAGACGGCAAATGTAAACAGAACAGTTCTTATACTGTATAGTCTTCTTGATAGGTTCAGATATTCTGCTTCTTTGCACTTCTGGTTAGATACTAAACTGCATTTCGTTGTCTCAGTACTTGTACTCTGTGCAATGACAATAAAGTTGAATCTAATCTAATCTAAAAAATATATTTGCAAAAATGAACAATAACATCTGAACTCACTGAACCGATTGAAACTGATTAATGAACTGATTGCAACTGATTACACTTATTGATAGATACTATACAAAGGCATTGGACTGATTTACTGTAAACACTTCTGTAAGTAGTGGTAAAAGAAAAAATGATCTGCTCCGTCTCTAATGGTGTGCATTACATCAAGGTCTTTATAAATACGCTTGACAAACATGTCCTCCTGAGCATAAACAACAAAATCACACCACTCTAGCCCTGTCAGTAGCATCTGACCTTGAACTTGCCAGTAGTACTTGTGCTGCCTCCTGAGTTTCAAAGCACCACCTGACATTTTTAGATAGGGACAGTCTACATAGCTCTGGATATTGGGGCATTTGACCTCAAGGAGACCAAATGGTGGGTTCCCAGAGGGATCAAAGATGACTCCATCAGGAGAACTTCCTAGCCATGGAGCATCAGGATGCACAATGAACCCACAGGGTGAATAGTTGACATTTTTCAGCGTGCAATACTCTTTAACAGCACGTGGCTCCATATCAATTCCTCTCCTCATATCCCTGGTCTGCCCAGTTCCCCGGAGAATTCTCTCAGCCAGATTTTCTGCAGATGTATGTCCACTAACATGGCATACCTCATAGAAACGTGTAGATGTCACACGCATTCTTCTCAAGTGATGCCAATGCTGGCACAAACTCTGCATTTGTGTTCCAGCTTCTATCCTGTGGGCCATGCTGAATGACACATCCAGAGACTTCAGGTGCAGACTTTCTTGCTCTGACAGAACATAGGCACAGGATGGAGGTTGAAGCCTGTGGCTGTGGATGGGAAGGGAGGGATAAACAGGAGCAGATGGGATGTTGAAGTCTTCCCTTATTGCTGGAGGTTTTTGCTGAAATGACAGTACGCTCCCTGCCTGGACAGCTCCAAATGCAGACTGGACTAATGGGACATCAGCGGACATGCCCATTGTTGTCACCAAGGGTGCAAGTGAAGGAGGGAAATCTTTGTGCAGTTCCCCATCCACCGCCTTGTAGAGAGAACTTCTGAAAAATATTAACAGTAAGACAAAAAAGTATTAAAGTAAAAAATCACTACACCAAAAGTCTGCCACAACATACAATGGCTTACATGCAAAAACCACCCTGATATCTCACCTTACACAGTCTGCAGTTGAATTTTTGGGTTTTCGAAACTCCATTTCTCCAACTGGGCCTGGCCTCACACCCTGACAGCAGAGACACATTCAAGCTATGAATATGTGTCTACTGTGTGTATCTCATCTGTATTTATAGGGGGTGGGGTAGTCTTTGTGTGTGTGTGTGTGTGTGTGTGTGTGTGTGTGTGTGTGTGTGTGTGTGTGTGTGTGTGTGTGTGTGTGTGTGTGTGTGTGTGTGTGTGTGTGTGTGTGTGTGTGTGTGTGTGTGTGAGAGACTGTATTTATTTATTTGCTGTACTGATGGGACCACCAAGAATCACTTAAGGCAAAAATGTTACATGGATGCAATATTATTTATGTTGTAGGCAGTGTGCAATACATGAGGCAGTGTGCAATACAAGATGAACACTTTAAATGACCTACCAGTGTCCTCGGTTTGTGCCAGATCTGCTCTGTGTCTGTGCAGCTGTGCACGGGGGGAACAGCAGGAATGCTTAGCTGTGAATAGTGGGCAGTCTGATACAGGAGTGCAACCAAATGATTGCATAAGGCACAGCCCGCCACACAGGAACAATAGCTGCTCACCAAAACAACTGGTTTTGAGTGTTTTAACACCATCTATAGAGAAATAGAAGCTTACATGAGATGTTGATTGACAGCAAAAGCATTAGGCTAACAAGAAATACATTACTGTAGGCTGTTCTATGAAGTTCACACAAAAATATGAAAATGTATTACACATGATACAGGGCATTTGTTTAGCGTTAGATAACCCTAACCCTTACCCTAACCCAACAAGGAGCATCCAGGGATGATTACAGGGGAGTGATGGAAGTGGTGGTTATGGGGGCAGTGTGCTGTATGCATGTTGAGATAAGGCAACAAGCTGTGTATGTAGGGAGGGGTAAAGGGGCTTAATTTAAGATAGCAGATATGATATGTGTGCTTCAATTTAGCTGACAGGTAACTCTATCAGTTTGTCAAACCTAACCATTGCCCTAACAATGACCCTACTCTTAAGTCGTGTGGCTTTTCACTTTTCCTCATTGATCTATGACAGACTGCCCTCACGCTGATCTCTCCTGTCACCTTGTCTCTCAATGACACTGTGAGAAAGGAAGAAGACGAACACACAATACTATAACGTTAACGTTACATTTTGCACAATACTTTGACAGTATCTAAAACAAACTCAAACTTAATTAGCTGACAAGTCTGTCAGTCATAGTCGATCAAAACAACAAACGTTAACCGTTACGTTAACCGAACGTTAACGTTAGCCGTCTAATCGTACATCAACGCTAGCTAGAAGCTATTACAATGTAGCCTAATGTAACATTTCAGCCTAATGTAACATTTGAACATAATGACTTACCCTCGTAATTATCGATGTAGCTGGCGATATACATCTTAAATCCCTTTTCCCGTTTACTGGAGGGAGTGGTGCAAGACTTCTTCACTAGTCTGTCCACATCGTTAATATTCAGACGAGGTAGGTCTTGAAGACACCGAGTATAGAAGAGAGCCATGTTTGTTGTATTGTGTCTGTCGTTTGTCGCCAAGTGCCGTCCACCTCACCGGAAGTTGGTTTGCCGGTATAGCCAAACCCGGAATTGTGACGTGCATTGAGGCTATTTCATCCTAGACAAACAACAAAGCGGGCTCAACGTTCAAAATACCGGAAAAAACGAATAGCTCACAGCAACATATTGAAAAAAATAACTATGAACCAGTTAATTTTTTGGAACTGTGAACTTAGTTAAAAATGTTGAATTATGAACGTTTAACTGAAGTAGTTCATTTAAATATGCGTGAACTGAACTTTGAACTAGTTCACGTAGAAAGTGAAATTTCCCAACACTGTCTGCGGGTCTGCCTATGAATCTCTGAACTCCAATCTCACTGTCGCGCTTGTTACGCCCCGTGCCCACTACATGCGTCCGTCGACTGATGTGGGAAGGCGTGGCTGACTGATGGGGGAGTAGTCTTTGCAGAGGCATTGTCATGCCAAATTTGTACCGGGCGCGTCATCCATACGTAATCCACTCCAAATCTGCCTGGCAACAGATGATCGCTTCGTCCGTTGCCTGGCAACGGACGATCGCGTCGAATGACGTGAACATTCGCAAACCTTCTATCTAGCGATCCGTTATCTGTATTGTGCTATTTCGTCCATGACCTGCTTTAAACACTCAGTTTACTTGCTAAATTTGATTAAACAATTAAATACAATACAAATATAAAGTAAAAAAAAGTGTAATCTGTAATGATATCAACATCAGTTATTAGACCGTTACACGGAGCATGCGCAGTTGGATTGGCGCGCTGCATGTTGATGTCTGTTCCAAGATACATCGTGTGTTTATTAAGGAACCCAACAAAACATTACATTATCTAGCGATCCGTTTACTGTATTATGTTATTTCCTCTTTGGCAACATGAGCGCGAATGTTTTTTGAAACCTGCCCGGCAACGGACGACGCGACCATCTGCTGCCATGCAGGTTTGGAATGGATTACGTATGGATGACGCGCCCGGTACAAATTTGGCAGCCGGTACAAATTTGGCATGACAGCATCCATCAGCCAATCAAATCGCTTCGCTGGGTTCTTCCCGCTACTTCCTGCTTGTTGCGATGCAAGATGACCCGCTTTCCCGCTTTCCAGTATCGTCAGAGCCCGAGTCGCGTCACAGTGCTTAAATTTGCAGACGCGATCTGATTGGATGACGGATCCGTCGCTGCTGAAAAAGTTGAACATATTTCAACTTCTTGACTGAGCCGAAGGCTCCAACGGAACGTACGGATCCACAATGCATTGCGCGTCCGTCCCCATTAAAGTCAATGGGGATCACGCAACGGACGCATGTAGTGGGCACGGGGCGTTAGGGTCAAGTGGGCGTGGCCTATGCGAAATGGGCGTGACCCTGTGACGTATTGGCTACGCCTTCCTCACCTATCCAAAGGTGCTGCCATCTGTGGCTGGAGTAGTTATTGCAGCTTATGTGTTCGATCCTGCTTCCTAGTGGCTACGTGAGGGTAATACAGCTTGTGTGTTCGATCCTGCTTCCTAGTGGCTATGTGGGGGCAGCTTATGTGCTTAAAAAACGTAACAATCCCTCCTTGGTCATCTCAGATGACCATACTAAAAGATTTTAAGCCATAAACACCATTTGCCACACCGAAAACATAGTCAAAGTAGGAAAAATCCTCAACACCACCGACCGAAGTGGAAAAACTCCATAGTGGATATAAACCACAACGCGTCCCCCTAATACTGAAACGGCATTCACCTTGGTGGGTCTCAATACAGGTCATTGTCAATAATATGTTATCTGACTTTTATGACCTATAAACGTTGTTATAATGATTGATTATGCATTTTGCATTTGATTATTATTGATTATTGCATTTTGACGTATTCCCTGCTGACAGTCTGGGGTGGCTGTGCAGAGCGCTAAACACTCGGGACAACGTTTGCGATTCACTTGCGATTCACTTTTTTTTCACATTTCCGGGAAATCATCTACGTAGAGGCACTCCTGCCGCGCCCCCATATGCCTGGTCAAATCTGCCCGCGCTCCAAGGAAAGTAACCAATCACAACGGAGTTGGGTTCGGCAGGAGGGGGGCGGAGAAGGACGAAACCGAGGGTTGACAGAGAATGCTGAAAGCGCCCAGATGAGAGGAAGAGTTTCCCGAAAATCGACATCGTTTTTTGTGTATGGTTAAACATGACTATCAATCATTATAACAACGTTTATGGGTCATAAAAGTCGAAAAGCATAATAGGTCCCCTTTAAGCACATTAGCTGCCCCCACATAGCCACTAGGAAGCATGATCGAACACACAAGCTACATTACCCTCACATAGCCACTAGGAAGCAGGATCGAACACATAAGCTGCAATAACTACTCGAGCCACAGATGTCAGCACCTTTAGACAGGTGAGGATGGCGGAGCCATTACGTCACACCGGCCACGCCCACTTCACATAGGCCACGCCCACTTGACAATGAGAGCGCGGAATCAGCCCGTCTACGAAGAGCCTGGGCACTTCCTATACGCCCCATTGTACCGATCTTGGTTGTAGTTCCATCAGACATCCACTGGGGGAGATCGCGGGCGAGTCCAGATTGAATGGGAGTCTATGGGGCTAGATGGCTAAATATGTCTCTTTCACCTGCTTGTCGTTGAAATATCGCAAATTTTATTGTAGATTCCGCGAGTTCAATATAGATTATAGTTCAAAAGTCGAATGAATGAGTACTTATGTCCTTTCGATTCTATGTCGTATAGGCTTCGCCTTTTAAGGCTATCGCTACTGGGTTATCCCTAGGCGTGAGCCGTAGCACACTGAAAAATGTGTAATCCCTGCCCACCAACAGCGTGGGCCTCAATTATGTCTGCGTGCGGCATGCCTCAACGACGTCCGCATTTCGCAGATATAGTCGTGCGCCGGCGGACGTTCTGCTCCCATTTTCTTCAGGAAGATCCTGTAGCATACTGAAGTAAATAAATAGATATTATGGACTCAACGGCGAACGGCATCTGTAAGACATGTAACGCGGGTTACTTCTTGCCGTATGGCGGCCATGAGGTGTGCGAGGGCTGCCTTGGGCATGAACATGCCGTCTTGGCGCTCTCGCCGCCCTGCCTGTGTCGGCATTATGCTGGCCTGCCCAGACAGCGCGGAGCCGACACTGCCGCCGCCATTGCTGAACGGGCCGACGACTTTACTGTCCCGCTCGACGATGCCCTCTCTCTCCTTGTGAGCTCGGAGTCAGACGACTCCGACCGCGACGTGGAGGGGGCGTCTCCCCCGGCTTCCCCTTTCCGAATGGAGAGGCCCGGGGCAGCAGCCGTCTCTGCCGCCACCTCACTTCCAGTGGTTGGAGCTTTGGTGGCAGAGCTACCGGGTATTATCGCCAGGGCAGCCGCAAACCTTGGCCTTGCGGTGCCCATGCCTCAGGGCCCCCAACGCCCGGACCAGCTCCGTTGCATCTGGGGGCTCGAGGCCGCAACACGCTCCCGTTACTAAAAAAAAAGCTTTATGATCGGCACTAGTGAGGATGAAAAAAAACACTCTCTGTAAGTAACATACATATGTAAAACATTCGCGCACTTCTTTTTTTTACATTATCTCACTAAAACTCTGTAACTAGTGTATTCAGCAAAAAAATGCCTCACCTAAAACAGCTGGTGTTATCGTTGCGGGGAAAAGCGGAAGTGCCGAAGTGCTTAAGAAACTGCCGTAAAGCAGTACCTCTGACAGTATGACAATGTGTGACGTCATCTCATGTTTTTAACGCCTTTTTAGAATAGATACGTGACCTTAAAAAATGCAATATTCAGCTGAGTTTATTATCTTAGCCCCTCCTTTTGAACGCAACTTTGAAATTACTTGACAAAAAATGACATTGTGAGAAAAGTGGATTCTGAGGATAAAACCCCATAGGCTCCCATTCATTCTGGACTCGCCTGCGTGCGCCCTGCGTGGACAGAGATTATTACTGCAACCAGTCCAGAAAACCGGAACTAACCAGCGAGTGCCCATACTCCTCATATTAGGCTACGTTTACACGATGACGGTCTGAACAGAAGACGCAAAAGTGGCGTTGCGTCTTCACTTTTTATTCCGCGTTTAGACGAGCGTCGGGAGGAAATCTGCGCGCATACGGTGACGCAAAAGTGTGTGGAATTCGATTGGTATGCATGCCAGGCGGCTAGGTGGTGCTGTGATACACTATCACACAACACCGCCATGTCTGAGCGCATGCGTAGAATCTTCCTTCTCTTATCCGTGCCGCAAAAAACAAAAAGATCCTTCTCTGTTCAGTAACACTATCTGTACATATCCTGTACATTTCGTGGAAAGACTCCTGTACGCTTGTTAGAGCTGCCAGAGCAGCTTGAAGGTCCGACACATGGAAATAATCTGACATGTTTGTTTATTTCCTTGTACTGGCCATGTATGTGACGTAAACGCGTAAGCGACATGAGCAGATCGGAGCAGTGTTTTGCGTCTTGGCAGTGTAGAAGGAAACGCTACGGCGGAGCGTATTCAACTTTTCCACTCTGGAGGGTGGTTTCAGATTTATGCATTTTCATGCCCTAAAAACGCTGTCACCGTCTAAACCAGCGTTACTCATTGCGCGGCTCACGAGTCACATGCGGCTCGTCAAGCTATAATTGGTGGCTCGCATGGTAGCTTCCTATGTGGTAACACAGCCGATACATTTTTTCAAATGTGCTTCATAAACGTACAACATTGCACTACAAAAACGCAAACATCTGAATTATACTTGTCCCTTCACCCAAATAATGAAGGAGAAATTAAAAGTATTAAGCCTTAATGGTGATCCCTAAAGGGGGAATTGTCAACCTGTCAAACCTGGCAACGCAGCCCGCAAGCGTGTGGCATTGTTTACAACACGTGACCGCTCAAAATTTAAAGGCGGGCTACGTAAGCTCCGCTAGCTCCGCACGCTCCGCTTGCCAGCTGAAATATGAAATGGACCGTTTTTTGATAAAAAAGGGACAGAAAAGAACTCAAAAACCAGACGAACAGACAGACAGTGTTGCTAGTGGAGTGGATGAGGGAAATAAGTCTGAGGACAAAAATCAGCAGGAAGACATCGGAGAGGGGACGGGCAGAGAAACGGCAGGTGTAATTAAAAAACGAAAAATAAGAAGCATACAAGATGAGCACAGAAAATTTCAAGAGAAGTGGACGGACGAATTCCTGTTTGTTTTGCACGGTATGAACCCTCTATGTTTGATTTGCAAACAAACCCGTGCCGGTTTCAAACGAAGCAATCTGGAGCGCCATTTCAAAACGGCGCATCCAAAATTCAATGAAATTTACCCGCCTGGCAGTGAACTAAGAATTAAGAAAACTGCACAGCTCACTGCTTCACTGTGTGAGCAGCAAAATCTAATCCACCGCACAACCTCCACTGCAGAGCGCTTAACAGAGGCGTCTTATGAGATAGCGTGGATTCTGGCGCGGGCTAAAAAACCTTTCTCCGACTCAGAAATAGTGAAAGACTGTTTTTGGCTTCAGCAGAAATACTGTTCACAGACTTTGACAACAAGGACGCCATCCTTAAACAAATAAAAGGGTTACAGCTGTCAGATTCAACAATAATGAGGCGGATGGAAGACATCGGAAAGGACATACGTCACCAGTTGTTGGCTGATCTGCGCGCTGCATCGTGTTTCAGCATCGCAGTGGACGAAAGCACAATGGACAATGGACAATGCTTGGCTGTGTACTTGGGTGAGGTTCCCAAAAGAAAACTTTTCAAGAGGAAATGTTGTGCTTACTACCACTCCATGGCCAAACAAGAGGTGAGGATATTCTGAATGCACTTTTAGTATTTTTTGAGGAAAATAATCTCAGCTGGTCCAAACTTGCAAGTGTGTGTACTGATGGTGGTCCAAGCATGAGAGGCAATGAGAGAAGGGTCTTGTTGGCCTCATGAAAAAAAGAGATGACATTCCCAATTTCATCAGCTTCCATTGCATCATTCATCAGGAGGCACTGGTATCAAAGCTCAGAAACAGTGAATTCCAAAATGTGATGCAAAGGGTTGTGCATGTGGTCAATTACATTGTTTCAAGAGCACTAAACCACAGACAATTCAGACAGTTAATCCAGGACTATGACACAGAGTACAGCGATTTAGTGTTGCACAGTGAAGTAAGATGGTTGTCCCGTGGAAGGGTGCTGGAGCGATTTCTGAGCCTCCTTCCTGAAATCAACAGTTTCTTGGACAGCAAGGGGAAACACGAGCCAGAGCTGAAAGACCCACACTGGATCATACAGCTGGCCCTCCTTACTGACATTACCTGTCACCTGAACACTCTCAACTTGCAGCTCCAAGGAAGAGACAAGCTTCCAAGTGACATGCTGAGGGCAGTCAGAGCATTCCAAAACAAAATAACTGCTCTGTGGATACCTGACAGAGAACTCATCCACTTCCCTAAACTCAGAGCAACAACCACAAGTGACCCATCTCTGCAGCAGCATTTCAGCTACAGCAGATTTGTTGAAGTTTTGGAGGAGCTGAAGGGTGAGTTTGAATCCAGATTCAGTGATGTGACTGAATATAAGGAGATTTTCAATTTTATTGAAAACCCCTTCCATGTGGATGTGTCCTCCCTCACGTCAAACATCACACAGCTCTGCCCTGGTGATCGTGCTGCTCTGGAGAGTGAAATAATTGAGCTGCAAACAAACAACATTCTCCAAGTTGAACTCAGAGCAGGTGTTGGCCACTTCTGGAGTTTGGTTTCTGAAGCAGACTTTCCCACTTTGAAACCACTTGCACAGAAAGTGATGTCTTTCTTCATGAGCACATACACCTGTGAGTCAACATTTTCGACCATGAACATTATCAAGGGAAAACAGAGAAACCGACTGACCCATGGTCATCTTGAATGCCTCACTGTGATTGCAACAACCAAATACAAATACAACATGAAGAAAGTCAAGGACATGCATGCCAGCTTCCGCTCATCACAGTATTAAGTTAAATCTGGTCTTAAATGAAAATCCATTGTTATTACTTTATTGTTGTTTTGTTGTTACGGCCTGTGGGCCTATGCCTGCAGTTCGGTTGGTTCAGTGTGTCACTTCCTTGCAGTGGTAAGGGTGAGCTGTGTGTTTTAAGCCTTGATGTCTCCCTTTCAGTGGAAAGGTGACTGTGGCCAGGGAATCTTTTAACATTGTTCTGTTGGTTTCCTGGTTCTTTTTTGGAGGCCGGTATTTTGTGTTAACCGATTGCATGACTGACTATCCTGGTACCTTTTTGCAGGCCAGCGTTTTGAGTTCAACCTGACGGTGTTGTTAATATAATAAACTCCTGTTTTTTAACAAGGCACATGTCTCTTTTCCTCTCTTTCGCTGACCAGTCCTGGGAATAACATAATTGTATTACTCCCCTCATCCCCTTAAGTCTGGGACGTAACACCAATTTATATGAAGAAATGCACATTTGCAAAGGTGACTTAGCATGTTGTCATAAAAGTGGCTCTCCTTTTGATTTTGCAATGCCAATGTGGCTCTTGTCAAAAAAATAGTGAGGATCACTGGTCTAAACGAAAGGCACTTCTGATAAAATATTTAGTCGTTTTCACCCGCAAGCGTCCTCGTGTAAACGGGGCCTTAGACATTCTCTGGCGGAATTCAGATGTAGAGGCCAGAATCAATAGGAGCCCGGCCGAGAGTCCTGGGGCCGGTTGCACCAACTGGGCGTAACTAAAAGCCGATATATGCTCTGTTTTAGACGTAACGCGTAAGCACGTAAGATACATAACCCCCCCTTGCGCGGTAAAATATCCCCCCTTACGTGCTTAAGTGCGTCGCCCAGAATTCCTGACTATGCGACTAAAACACTACGGCCCTACGCAGCTCGCAAAGACTGTGATTGGCCAGCTAACCACATCCTTTCAGGAGTCTCACATTTCCGGTTTTACAGCATAATAGCGCCATTTTTAAAAGGCTGTGACAGAGGCGAATGAAGAATTTTGAAGAAGGAGAAGAAGAAAACACAAGAACGAATTATGATAATTATAAACAGTACCGCGGGAAGTAGGGGTGCTGGGGGTGCTGCAACACCCCCTGTCTGAGGCCCTGTCTTATCACAGAAAACGATTATTTCTAAAAACTCCGGCCAAAGTGGAGATTTTTGAAAACGCCGGTTATGTGTTGTCGTGTCAACGGGGAGAAACGGGATTTTAGGTTCTGAAGCGTCACATTATGCACCAGGAAATGCTTAACGTCATGTGAGCGCCCGCTGTACCATATTGGTTCGAATATAAACACAAACCCGACCTATGTTTGGAAAAAAGATTTGAAGACCAGATCTTGTTTTTATAAATAAATAAATTGTATTCATTGAAATAATATACGAAAATTAAAAGGCATAGAATAAAACACTGCATTGCCACTAAACAGTAGTGCAAATAGGCCGTACTGATGTGTACACAAAAGACTATTCCTGACACTCCTCTGCCCCGCTGTGGTCGCTCTGGCTGTGGTCGCTCTGGCTGTGGTCGCTCCGCACTGTTTCGGCCTGTGGCAAAGCGGGTCATCGTCGCTGCTGTCCAAGGCATTTTGAGACGCAGCATTTATTTAATGCTCATATGACCTAGTGCTGAAAAAAAGTTATATGAAAAAGTGTGAGGGGAGCGGTGGTGCGCTAAACTTGTTCTGTGAGCAGCTGGATGTGAACCATGGTGTGAACACAACGATCGATTTTCGACTGTGCGCGCATGCACTGGTGTAATTGAGCTGCGCTGCTATATATCTTTTTTACCAATGTAGCGAGTTGCAAGTCTAGTCCAGGCTGAGGTTTTTTTTCCAGCACCCCCTGCTGAGAATACGTTCCCGCGGCTATGATTATAAATATAAACAAGCCAGCGATTTCCACTTCCACGCCCACAGATTCGTTCGTTGCTCCCCCTACTGTTCTGGCGGAGAATCCCCTTGCAACACGCGCAATCCTTAAGGAACCTTAAAGGAACCGTAAATCAAAACTTGTCTAAAACAAGTCCCTTGTGTAAATTACGTGCTTGCGTCTCTGCGTCTAAAACGACCCTAAATCGGCCTTAAGCCTGGTCATAACTGCTAAGTAGGTCTTAGTTACGACCTGGCGTTAGAATGGAACTAACGCCGGTTGCACCAACGGGACTTACGACTGGTCTCAACTACGCCCGGTCTTAGCCATGCGCGGCCATGTGAATGTTCCATGGAATGCGCATATCACCGCGTTGCTAGGATACCTCGTGCCAACAGCTATTTACTATTTTACCAACATCCAACAAACCGACAAATCCGACAAACCGACATGGAGGAAAACAGAAAGAGAAACTTCACCGACGTGGAAATAAGAAAATTAATAGAATTGTACAGCGAGAATAAGACGGCACTGACTGCCAAGCAGTCCAATGTTATAACCAACAAAACAAAGCAAGAGACATGGAGATTTGTAATGGAGAGTCTGAACAGCTGTTCGGACTCCGGCTGTCATCGGACGGATGGTGACATCAAAAAAAAATGGAAAGACCTCCTGTCCCGGGCCAAGAAGGACGTCTCTGCTCTTATAGTGACATTATTGTCGCTATTTTTGGGGAGGATTCACCAGCCTTCGTCGGGTTGGACGGGGTGGACAGCGGCTGTCCTCAACCGCCAGAGCAGTTGGAAGAAGGTATGTAGCCTAGCATATTTATTGAGGATGGTTTGTTAGTTGAATAAGCAGGACTAGCCTTATTGCCCAGAATTAATAAATTCACATTTTGTTTCAGACTTGGAAAGTGCCACTACCAGGTCAACACCACCACCACCAATAGAACCAGCAGTGGCAACCCCTTCATGTCCAATTCCATCCCCACCCCCGGCAACGAAGCGGAGGAGAAGTGAGGACCTTCAACAGGTCCTCATGGAGAAAGAAATTATCCGGGTGGAGAAGGAGACAATTAAATTAGAGGCAGAGACCAAAAAAATTGAATTAGAACAAATTAAATTACGGCTCCAAATACAGTTGCTCCAGCAACAAATTAGGCCCCAAACCATTATTTTTGAAGACCAACCGTGACCATCCCTGTACAAACATGTAAATAAATATTTTAGAGTTAGAGGATAATTGTTTGATTATATTTATTTATTATATTTATATTTATTATATTATATTTCTGTGTTTTAATGTTTTACTTTTTACTGTTCAAATTAAGATGCTGTCTGACACCAAAATAAATATTCCTTCCATTCATTCTTTCATTCATTTTCGTAATGGCTAACAATAAAACACTGCAAACGAAAGTGAGTACAATATGTATTGTCTGGTTTACAACGAGCAGGCATTTAGACGAGAATGGTTATTTTTGACAGAAGCAATGCAGTGAACATCATCAAATGACAAGGAGCTAATTGAGGTGTTTCGATTCTGTAGGAGAGATATATTCGATTAAATAGAAGAGCTGTCACCGGATTTACAGTTCGTGTCGGCCTATAAAAAACATATATACATAATTAAAACAATATTTACAACTGATTAATGAGCTGAGCACGGACTAATCGGCCAGCGATGTCCTCAGGCCGAGTGGCTTGACGCACATCTTCCACGGGGACTGCCGGTGGCTGATGGTGTCTGAGGAGAGGGATTCTTTTGGCGATGCAAATGTTGTGCAGAACTGTGCACGCTGCTATTACTGTGCAGACGCGTTCTGGGTGCATCCGCATCTCCCCATGAAGACAGTGAAACCTAAACAAAATAAGAAAAATTACATCTATATATCTAGATATTTTTTTATGTATTTTTAAGAGATACATATTACTTATGGTTTACCTGCGTTTGAGAACCCCGATACATCTCTCAAAAACTGACCTAGTTGCGGAGTGTATGGTGTTATACCTCCGTTCTTTGTCAGTTGTTGGAGCCATTAGCGGGGTCATCAGCCACCGTTTCAGCGGGTATCCACTGTCCCCGAGGAGCAGCCCGTTGCACCTATGAAAATAGACTTTAATTAGGTTGCTGTTCATTACTTAAAGTGAAGCTCAAATTGTTTCAGTGTAGCTGATTAGAAAAACACTAGGCTATAGCCTACCTTCCTTCCTCGAAGTCCTGCAATAACGCACTCTCCCGGAGGATGCGGGAATCGTGGGTGGATCCAGGCCATCTCGCCACCAAATTAATGATCTTATAATTTGCGTCACAAGCTATTTGTACGTTAATCGAATGGTAACCTTTTCGATTAACGTACAAATACTCGTTCTCAAATGGGGCCTGGATCTGCACATGGGTTCCGTCTATGCAGCCCACGATCCCAGGCATACCGGACGCCTGGCGGAACCGTTGCTTCATCGCCGCCGCCTCTTCCTCGTTCGGGAGGTGGACATAACGAGCGATGCGGCGGCTCAACGCCAGGGAAACCCTCCGGATAACCCGACAGGCGGTCGATCTATGGACCCTCACCATGTCGCTTACGCCCCGTGCCCACTACATGCGTCCGTTGCGTGATCCCCATTGACTTTAATGGGGACGGACGCGCAATGCATTGTGGATCTGTACGTTCCGTTGGAGCCTTCGGCTCAGTCAAGAAGTTGAAATATGTTCAACTTTTTCGGCAGCGACGGATCCGTCATCCAATCAGATCGCGTCTGCAAATTTAAGCACTGTGACGCGCCTCGGGCTCTGACGATACTGGAAAGCGGGTCATCTAGCATCGCAACAAGCAGGAAGTAGCGGGAAGAACCCGGCGAAGCGATTTGATTGGCTGACGGATGCCTCTGCAAAGACTACTCCCCCATCAGTCAGCAACGCCTTCCCACCTCCGTTGACTGAAGGAGGTAGTGGGCACGGGGCGTTACTGTGTTCTGAAAAGCCCCGTTTGCGAAAAAACAAAGCGCAATTGGCAGTTGCAAGGACGGTGGTAGCGCTGCATTGCGGTCCGACACGAACTGTAAATCCGGTGACAGCTCTTCTATTAATTCAAACAGATCTCTCCTACAGAATCGAAACCTCTCAATCAGCTCCTCGTCATTATAAATGTCCAATGGATTGCTTCTGTCCCTAATTACCCTTTCCCGTCTAAATGCCCGCTCGTTGTACACCCTATGTATCATACGTGCCATGGTAGCGCTGGAAGGATTGATTGTAACGTTTTTTTTAATTATTGTAATTGCTATGGAAACAGCAGAAATTTCGACTCTACGCCTCCCCCTGACCAGGCGTAGGATTTACGCCTTGGTCTTAGTGAAAAGAACGCTAAGCCCAGTTGGTGCAACCGGCGTAACGGTTAGGTTGGACTTAGAACGCCAAGTTACGACCAGGCGTAGTTACGACCAGGCTTACGCCCAGTTGGTGCAACCGGCCCCTGGGCCTTTGCCCGGGACTCGAAGAAGTGCCCGATATTATTCCAATATGCGTTAAGATACAATTCCCTCCCTTATGCTTCATAGTTACCATAACGAAATAAGCCTACTTTAACAAATAAAGTGAGTTAAAAGCGACCAAGGATTGGACTACTTTCTTCAAGAAAAAACTCAACAAATACAACAATAAGCATATAACCTGGTTGTCATACAATCACACAGTAAAAAGGCACATAGATAAATGCATTAATAGAAATCCAAACTAAGGCTTCTGGTTATGTTTGACAAAGTTATAAAATTTCCAGCATGCATAAAAGTGAAAGGTACAAAATTAGGTTTGATATATTTACAGCATGAATTGAAAGTAAAAAGTAAAAAATACAAAATCAAATTGATTGTCTGTAGGCTCTCATGGATTTGAATGGCTCAGGTGATCTTCATGTATTGGTGCGCTGGTGCATGTTGGTGGTTTTGGACATTTTTGTAGTCACAGCTCTTGTTTCCTCTGTCGTCATCGTGACCTGTAATTCATGAACCCAACGCTCGTCCCTCCTGGTCAAGGGCGCAGCTCAAATAGAGAGGTTACTAGCACACCATTATGGCGAGTGGATAGTGCCAGGATTCCCTGGAGAAGGATAACAACGTGTGAAATGCACGTGTGGAGAAGCTACGCCGCCGCCGTGGGGAGAGGATACGCACGCCGTCGCCATTATTTATTTATTTTTGACTGTCACGCGAGAGACTGGGGTTCGATTCCCAGTCTATATATATATAACTTTTTTCTTTTTATTATTATTATTATTTTCTGGTATTAATATATCCAATGACTTGTTGATGAATAAGTTGATGACATTTTATAAAAAACGTTCATTATTATGTGTCAAAAAGACCAAAACTGTTTTAAAACAGATCTCAAAAATGTTTTGATGATTGTATGGGCATGATGTCACTTCATAGGGCAGAGGGGTATTCCACAAAGCCGGTTTTATCACATAATCGGGCAAATTAACCCAGGGTTTGCGGTAACCCTAGGTTTTCCGTTCCAAAATGAACCCGGTATGTTAGTTACTATAGCAACATATGCTCTGAATAAAACCTGGTCGGACCAGGTTTTGCGCAGGTTAAGTTTGGAGCATAACCCGGTTTTGGGTATTTAAAGCTGCGTTCACCGCAGATTCCATGTGTTCACAATGGCATGCCCTTTTGATGAGAGCCCTGTTCATATTGGAGCGCAAATTATTCGTGCAATCCACCGGGAGCGATTTATAAGACCACGGCTATAGCCGGATGACTTTTTGCTGGAGAGGTATAGATTCTCACGCAAATCTTTAATATATTTAAATAGCCTTCTCCACAGTAGCGTGCAGTGAATACATTAACGCCTCGACATGTTTCGATTGGTAGTGATTTTCAGCTCTTGAAATTGATTTATTTTCATTTTGAAAGAAACTACACATCACGCTGTTAAGTATTTTAAGAAGCTGCATTACCCTCACATAGCCACTAGGAAGCAGGACCAAACATATAAGCTGTAAATACTATACATAGCCACAAGGGGAGCAGGACCTTACTGAAGGCTGCAATAACAGCTCCATCCACAGAGGGCAGCACCACAGACAGGTGAGGAGGCCGAGGGTAATACGTCACACCGGCTCCTCCCACTACTTCCGGGCCATGCGGATCAGACCATAACAACATACACATCGAGCATGCTCCTCAGAATCTCTTGGCAGCCCATAGGATAGGGTTAATATAGCTTTGGTCAGCTGGGAGACACTCTGCACGTGCAAAGACACGCTTCAACCTCCTTTTGCTCCATAGTCATAATTTACCATACCGAAATACTTTACCAAATAAAGTAACTGTTAAAAGCTATCCTTTGGATTTGATCACTTTCCTTGAAGAATGCTGCAATAACGCCATCTCTCGTTCGGTTGTTTAGAACTGAAAATCCGGTTTCCAGGACGTGACATTTTCTCTTTCAAGCGGCCTGTTACGCCATTTCGATCAGGGTTTCCATGATCCATAAATCACGTCTTTATAGGTTTGGCGTGGACTCGCACAACCCTGTGTTAACCAACCCTGTGTTGATTGAACTAATGCATAACCGGTGCCGTGGAACCGACGGCTCTGGTTTAGTTGGCACAGGCTCACTCAACCTAGAGTTCAGCGTTAACTCTGTTTGTTAAACGTCCGTTTGTGGAATACCCCCCAGGCCTATGACATTTGTTTTCTATCTAGGCTATATTATTTACTTTCTTTTTCAAAAGTTGTAGTTTATATATAAATCAATGTAACAATGTAAATGATCACAATGGAATTTCTTTGATGAAACAGAAAACATTTGTGAATTGACAACCGCATTTATCTGTGTTTCAAAGTACATTTTAAGCATCCATCATTCAACAGAATCTGTGCTTTGACAGCAGATAATTAACCATACAAATGTTGAATTTGAGAAGGCAAGAAAGAAGAAAAACATTATTGGGCGGATAGAAGACTTCATTGTAGAGTCGTAAGCCAACAGGTAGAGTTGTAAGCCAACATGTATTATTTTGGCAGACGGCCAAACAAAAGCTTTGATTGTAGTCATCCAATAAGGGTCTGGCAAAGCATAAAAACGCAGAACTGGAACATTGTTTATTTAAAGAAGATACAAAACATTAGCAAGAACGTGCAAAAAAAAAAGTGTTGGCTTAAATTAAGCATACCCAAAACAGGGGGACTGGATGATTCCTGATATCATTGAATCACTGAATGATTCAAAGGTGGTGTGAAGCGGCAACTTTAGAATCAGTGCACACGTGTTTGCTTCCGGGAAGACAGTGCCAGTGTGCAAAAAGTTTAAAGTTGGCTCTCCTGGGAATCCCAGGGGAGGAACTCCGTCTGCCCCAGTGACGAACATGAGGAGCTGGTTCAGCGTCACTCGGTTCTCCGTGTCCTCCACCACCAATAAAGCATCTCCACCTGCAATGTAAAAGATAGGACTTAAAATAATCATTACAGATTAATATATCAACCTAAAAATTCTAAACACTTTCAATCAAATGAATGCACAATGTTTCAAATAGTTTACCACAGGGGTGCTTTGTTGGGGCCTGCAAAATCCTTTCTGCGATATTGGGATCTTACATGATTAGGTGACATATTTTTGAACAAACCATAAATGATAAAAAATCCCAGAAATCCCACCAAAAATGGGATTTCTGTGACCTACATTTTATTTTATGGACCAAAATGTCTGACGGGATAAAAGAGACAGAAGTCTGTACACCGCTAGGCTCCCTATGAACAACTCAGTTAAGAAGGCAATCTATCGGGCGTAGTGGATAGAGCGCGTACCATATTGGCTCCGGTGTTCGTTGCAGTGGGCGCAACGTTTGATGAAACTTAAAACGTCCTCGGGCACAGTTGGTTGCCAAGCCCTATTTCATGAATTCC
The DNA here is from genome assembly GCF_026213295.1 of Gadus chalcogrammus. NCBI lineage: Eukaryota > Metazoa > Chordata > Actinopteri > Gadiformes > Gadidae > Gadus > Gadus chalcogrammus. The sequence goes on along the minus strand of NC_079416.1, from coordinate 6,559,156 downwards.
CATTTTTCATTTCAAGTTACCAAAGTATGCATGCCTTCCACATCGATGAGCCAGTCCCTCCAGTAGCCAACTACCCGCTCCTCCTCTGACCGGCGTGAGCTCCCTCGAACAGAGTAGTTGACGGCAAACATATTCATCACCTGATCTGCTGTCAGTGGGGCAGGGGGTCCACCTGAAAACAGCCTTCTCAAGCAGTGCTCCCTACTGCCACCTGCAGCACCCCAAAGCACTCCAAACCTTGTTTCTTGTCAATCTCCTATGTAAATAGGAATGTGCCATTCCTGGGTGGGGATTGGTCCACTCATTTCGGCCGGGGACGGTGATTGGCCGAGGCAGGAAACCCCAATAGGAATAAAAGGAGTCAAGATGGCCACCGTGGCAGCCAGCACTTCCATCCTCCTCCTCTCCCAACAAGCCACACGTTTAAGTCCTGTATTTCAGTTTAGAAGTTTCTCTGTGAAATAGTAGGGTTGGGCTGCCATTTCGGTGTGTATTGTTTTCTCTTGTTTTTATTAGAAAGGGAGCTGAGTTGATTCGTCATTTGTTTTCTTAGGTTAGAGTCCATTTTTTTTTCAGATAGGGAAGTTTCGTTTGTTATTTTGGCCTGGCCCCACTCTGAAGCCTACCTTACTTACGTTGATAATATTGTGTGAATAAATCCTGTTTTCGGTTAAAACTGACTAACGTGTGCTCTTGGCTACTTGGGAGTTGGGGAAGGTGGGGGGTTTTCATGTTGCGTCCTAGGCCCCTAGAATGGGGCGTAACACCCTCCCTACCAGTGACGTGCAGTCAGGGTAGGCAAGGTAGGCACTGCCTACCCTGACAAAATTCAACGTAAAAATGTTTATTAAATAATTTTATTTAATAAACTTGTATTTGTACCGAGTATTCTTGTGTTTTATATATGCAATATATACGTTATTCCAATTGTTTAGACGTTACGATGACAATTGTATCAGTTACGCAACATCAAATACAAAAAACCGGTAGAATAAGCAGTGCCTTTACTGTCCATTCATTGTGAACGGCAACGAAAAACTAATGTGGCGCATGCGCACTTCGATCCTGTATTCTTTAACATCTACGCCGAAAGGCACAACTCTGCTGTGCCTTTGTACGTAAATATGTTATGCCAGTAATCATCTACGCATCAAACATGGACCAATCGAAATCGAGATATTACTGGACATTTGCGCAGCTGACGTCATTACACCGGCTACACGTAATCCCCGCGAAACTCAAAAAGTTAAAATGACAGCAGCGACATCTACCGATATTTTAGAGCTAAGAAATTTCTCTAAACTCAACTTTACTAGCAAAAATGAGCTACTGGCAAAAGGGAGGCCTATGCCAACACTTGACCGAAAATTGTTCGCTCGTTTCAAACGGATTGGTACGAGAAAAAGGATTGGCTTTGTGGCTGTGCCACCAGTCAGCGGCTGTTCTGCCATCCCTGCCTGCTTTTTTCATCCAGTCAGACTATTTGGACTGCAACGGGATACTGTGATTTAAACAACCTGCCCGCAGCAATAAATGAGGTAATCTGGCTTTCATAACTCAGTGCCTACCCACTTACTGACTTCACCGCACGTCACTGCTCCCTACCTGCTTGACCTGGTATATGCAGTGCATTAAGCAGACATTTTTCATATTAAATGAATCGACATATTGGGCTAAAATGATCAAAACACTTACTGTTGGAGAGGGACATGTTGTCCAAATAGAATTTGAGAGCAGACTTCACAACCTCATCCCTGTCTGACATCATTCTGATGACTGTCAGGGACCCCAATAGCGCCAGATTTGAGGCCGCACTGGCTATAGCAGCATGGACCTCCAGTATTGTTGATGCCTGTTGGATCTGTAAGGAAAAGATAGTTATTGAGTCCTTAAGAAATAATGACAACTCTATGACCAGTTCCATCAAATGGGTTAAAATGTACAATGACAACCTGTATGTTCAAATTACTTGCCAGCTCCCCTGTGAGCTGGCAGAGCAGTCTCGCAGAAAAGACATAGGGCCCCACTCCTCCATGGACAAAACAAATGCTGATCATCTTGCCAATGCTGACATACACTCACCGGCCACTTTATTAGGTACACCTGTCCAACTGCTCGTTGACGCAAATTTTTAATCAGCCAATCACATGGCAGCAACTCAATGCATTTAGGCATGTAGACTTGGTCAAGACGATCTGCTGCAGTTCAAACCGAGCATCAGAATGGGGGAGAAAGGTGATTTAAGTGACTTTGAACGTGGCATGGTTTTGGTGCCAGACGGGCTGGTCTGAGTATTTCAGAAACTGCTGATCTACTGGGATTTTGACGCACAACCATCTCTAGGGTTTACAGAGAATGGTCCGAAAAAGAGAAAATATCCAGTGAGCGGAAATGCCTTGTTGATGCCAGAGGTCAGAGGAGAATGGCCAGACTGGTTCGAGCTGATAGAAAGGCAACAGTAACTCAAATAACCACTCGTTACAACCGCGGTATGCAGAAGAGCATCTCTGAACGCACAACACGTGGAACTTTGAGGCGGATGGGCTACAGCAGCAGAAGACCACACCGGGTGCCACTCCTGTCAGCTAAGAACAGGAAACTGAGGCTACAATTCGCACAGGCTCACCAAAATTGGACAATAGAAGATTGGAAAAAGGTTGCCTGGTCTGAGTCTCGATTTCTGCTGTGACATTCGGATGGTAGGGTCAGAATATGGCGTAACCAACATGAAAGCATGGATCCATCCTGCCTTGTATCAACGGTTCAGGCTGGTGGTGGTGGTGCAATGGTGTGGGGGATATCTTCTTGGCACACTTTGGACCCCTTAGTACCAATTGAGCATCGTGTCAACGCCTCAGCCTACCCGAGTATTATTGCTGACCATGTCCATCCCTTTATGACCACAGTGTATCCATCTTCCAGCAGGATAACGCGCCATGTCATAAAGCGCGAATCATCTCAGACTGGTTTCTTGAACATGATAATGAGTTCACTGTACTCAAATGGCCTCCACAGTCACCAGATCTCAATCCAATAGAGCAGTGGTTCTCAACTGGTGGGTCGTGACCCAAAAGTGGGTCGCAGACCCGTTCTGGATGGGTCGCGGACTGCTGGTCAAAAAAAGTTAATAATATTTAATGCGCATCTGATTTTTGACTTGTCTTTTATTTTGAAAAATGATTTATTTTGAAAGGCACGTGTCAGACACATGCAGCCGCTTAGGCGCGGTAGCCATGGTAACTGCCATTTGATTGACGCTCACTTTAAATTTGTGTTGTGATGGCGAAGCGTAAATATGACCCGGTGTATTTAAAATGCGGATTTTCGTTCATTGAGGATAATAAGGGACAGAAACCCCAGTGTGTTATATGTAGTGAAGTGCTTGCAAATGAGAGCATGAAACCATCAAAACTGAAGCGCCATTTGGATACTAAACATCCTGCATGTAAAAACAAGCCGGTGGAGTTTTTTCAAAGACACCTCCAGAAGCTGAGGAGTTCACAGAAGTGTCTGACAGCGTCTTGCTCCAAACAAGAGGAAGCTCTCCGTGCCTCTTACCACGTAGCTCACCGTATTGCGAAGGCGAAGGAACCCCACACAATAGCCGAAGAGCTTATTTTACCTGCAGCCATGGATATGGTGAGAGAGGTGCTGGGTCAATCAGCGGCAGACAGGTTGAAAACCATACCGCTGTCCAATGATACTGTAGCTCAACGTATTCAGGACATGTCTTGTAATATTAAAGAACAGACGGGTCTGTTCTTTAACAGACCCGTCTGTTTGACAGCCCGCGTCCAAGCAAGCCCCTACTATGCCCTGCAGATGGACGAATCCACCGATATAGCTAACCATGCTATTTTGTTGGTTTGTGAGACACGTATGGGCACGTATGGGCCCGCGTCCAAGCAAGCCCCTACTATGCCCTGCAGATGGACGAATCCACCGATATAGCTAACCATGCTATTTTGTTGGTTTGTGAAACACGTATGGGATGGTGATGTGCAGGAACAGTTTCTCTGCAGCAGAGATCTCCCTACCACTACAAAGGCAGAGGACATTTTCAACACTGTGGATTTGTATTTGAGCTCAGTGGGCCTGAGTTGGGAATACTGCCTGGGAATCACAACTGATGGCGCTGCTGCCATGACCGGGAAACATTCCGGTGTGGTGAAGCAAATTCTGGAGAGGGCACCTGATGCGACGTGGAACCACTGTTTTTTGCACCGTGAAGCGCTGGCGGCCAAGGATATGGTGCCGGTGCTCGACAAGGCCATGTAAGATGTAATCAAAGCGGTGAACCACATAAAACGTAGTGCAAAAAACAGCCGCTGCTTCTCAAAGCTGTGTAAAGATTTGGGCTCCGAGCACATGCAAGTGTTGTATCACTCAGAAGTCCGCTGGCTATTGCGGGGTAAGGTGTTGTCACGTTTTTATGAACTTAAAACAGAAATCGCCACCTTCCTCTCAGAGAATAGCTCCCCATATGCTGAACTGTTTGACAACTAAATCTGTCTGGCACGAGTTGCATATCTTGCTGATGTGTTTGAGCACCTCAACGCATTAAACGTGTCTATGCAAGGAAGAAGACACAATATTTTTGAACAGTCCGACAAAATTGCTGCGTTCAAGAAAAAAAAAATCACACTGTGGGTAAATCATTTATCCAAAGACAGACTGGACATGTTTCCCAATGCTTGCCATGAAGTACAGCAGCTGGACACCGCGGCCTCAGTGCGCATCTTACTAAACTTCAAGCTCGGTTTGACCACTACTTCCCTGAGAAATACAGAGATAATAATGCTTGGATACGCGACCCCTTCCTCATTGACATGGAAAGCATCACGTTGCCGAGCAACGAAGAGCATCAGCTGGTGGAGCTGTCATGTGACCAGACGATGAAAAAGAGATTTGGCAAGGTAGCCCTTTCCCACTTCTGGTGCAGCGATGTGATGAGTGAGTATCCATCCCTCGCGACTCTTGCAGTCAAAACGCTCCTACACTTCAGCACAACCTATCTGTGTGAAAGTGGCTTTTCCACCTTGTTGCAGCACAAGTCAAAGCAGAGAAACAGACTGGACACTGAGCATGATCTGAGGGTAGCTCTGTCTACTGTCCTCCCAGACTTTGAAACTCTCATTAAGAACAAACCACATGCCCAGCTGTCTCACTGACTTCCCCAAATGACAGGTTAGTTGAACATATCTTTTTTGTAGATCTTTAATTGTTTTTGTTATTTATTTTATTATACTTTTTGTCCATGCAGTGGTCCTCCTAAGTTCCTTATTTTTTCTGAATAGGCCTACATAGAAGTGAAATATATAATTCAGTGACCATATTTGTACACTTTTGATTATTTCATGGTACTCCTCAGTTTCTTATTAATGTGGCCTGAATGCAGTGAAATTACCTTGTTTTAATTTGTGGGTCTTTATTTTGTGCAATTTGATATTCACTTTTGTCTGCATGCTGTTGCATGGTCCTCCTCAGGTTCTTCTGAATTTGCTTTGAATGCAGAGATAGAAGTCAAATATTTAATTTTGTTGGACTCCATTTTGTTACTTCATGTTTGATACTCATTTCATTCACTTCTGTACGCAGTTGTCATGGTTCTCTGGTGCTCTGAAATGCACTTTGCTCAACAAAAAAGAGTATTAATGTTAAAGACTTAAAAAAATTCATTTGCTTGGTTTGAGGACTATAAAAGTGGGTCGCGACTCAATGACCATGGGAAAATTTGGGTCCCAGAGTGAGACCACTTGAGAACCCCTGCAATAGAGCACCTTTGGGATGTGGTGGAACGGGAGATTCGCATCATGGATGTGCAGCCAACAAATCTGCAGCAACTGCGGGATGCCATCATGTCAATATGGACCAAACTCTGAGGAATTTTTCCAGTACCATGTTGAATCTATGCCACAAAGGATTAAGGCAGTTCTGAAGGCAAAAGGGGGTCCAACCCGGTACTAGCAAGGTGTACCTAATAAAGTGGCCGGTGAGTGTAGGTCCCCCGGTTAAGTCCTGAAAGTACAAACAACATTTTAAATATTGTAGGAAAGTTGTATAATGTACTGGTACCTGAGGTTGAAAACCAATATAACTTTGCTATGATATCTTATTACCTTGTACATGTTTGGGCCATTATTTTTTATATACTTGTGTGTCTGCACTGTCCTGTCGTCAACATACCAATGGAATCCAGGCTGAGGTGCTTGCTGTCTTCTGGTCCTACAAAGAATCTGGATGCCAGAATTGCCCTCATATGAAGGGTTAGGAACTCCCTTGTTGGTCCCCCAGTGTCGACGGAACCTTCTCTGGACCCGTCTAGTGTGTCCATGAACACCACATCTATTTTAAATGTCGGGTTAAATGCCCTCCTCTGTACCGTTCTAATTGCACTCTGCAAAATGTCTGACCTAACTATGTTGAAACAGTTCGCAGTTGGTGTCGGCTCCTCCAAGGCTACATTTGCACGTAGTGCCTGCAAGATATTTTTGATGCCTTGCAGGGAATCTGATCTGGGTTGTGGAGAGGAGCCAGGTGGAGAAGGGGATCTAGGTTGTGGAGAGGAGCCGGGTGGAGAAAGGGATCTGGGTGGAGAAGGGGATCTGGGTGGAGATGGGGATCTGGGTGGAGGAGGGGATCTGGGTGGAGGAGGGGATCTGGGTGGAGGAGGGGATCTGGGTTGTGGAGGAGGGGATCTGGGTTGTGGAGGAGGGGATCTGGGTTGTGGAGAGGAGCCGGGTGGAGAACGGGATGCAGCCACCCTCGTCACTGCAATGGGTGAATGCTATAAACATAAAATAATAGTGTGTGGTCAGCAAAATCAGTCACATATATTTGAACAAACAAACCAGACTACAGACACTCGCATCTTGACCCATGCAGCGTTGTATATGCTGTATATTACGGCTGTCAAATAATTAATTAATCTGATTAATCACAGGGTAGCTGTGGATTAATCATGATTCATAGTGATTATTCGCCATTCGATATACTGCTCTGGAAAAAATTGAGAGACCACTCCAAATGTTCAGTGTCTCGTTTTGCTATTTATCGGCATATGTTTGAGTGGAATGAACATTTTGGTTTTATATTATAAACTACTGAAAACATGTCTACCAAATTCCCAATAAGAATATAGTCATTAAGAGCATTTCCATTAAGTAATGTAGAGATGAAGATTTAAGAAAAATCCAGACTGGTCCACACATGAGTTGGGCAGGTTCTGGCCAATCGCTTGTGTAGGATCGAAGAAAATAGCCTGAGGACCATCGACCCGATGGTTATAGGCCGCCAGTTCGTGGGATCTTTGGACTTGGGCAGCAGGGCCGTTCGGCTCAACTTGAGAGAGGCGGGAATTGAGCCCCTCATCAAGAACCCGTTGAACATTTTCGCTAGCTTCACCCCCTTCGGGTCCCACATCATCAAACTCTTCTTGTCCGCGCCATAAGGCCCGGCGGCTGATGACACCTTTATACGCTTCCTTATCCCCAAGACGAGCGCTGGTATGATGGGGCGAGAGAGAAGCCGATTATTGCACGGAGCGAATGAACCGAACCGACCGAGACCCAGGTAACAATCCTCAGACTCCCACTTGCTCTTAAAGTGTTCCGTGATGGGGCAAACCCCGATGTGTATGCCATCCAGAACCATACGGGCCGCCTTGGAACGGTCCTTCTTAAAGAGCTCTTGGAGTTGTAGATGATTGAGAGCCGGCGCGTTAGCTGCCTTGCGTTCCGTGTTACGCCGCCTCAGACTTCTGCGTTTTCTCATCCCCAATCTCGTAAGCTTACCCCTAAGCTTCACCACATCAGCGAGTTCCACCAGAGCGGCGAGGGTTTCGCTCTCAGTGGGGACACTGGCCCATCCATCGCTACCAGAGCCAGCATCCTTGGCCAGCGCCATAAGGATATTCTTACGCACGATACTCAGTGTACAAGGGAGCACGTTCGCTTTCAACCGTCAATTCCTGTAGTTCCTCATCAATTCGGGTAGTGTTTTCTGTTGTAACAGGGATTTGCGCCCGCATCTGTAGCCGACGCACCTTATAGCGAATCAGACCCATTGTGCGATCCGGGAGAACCGCACAAGCAGAGCTGTAAAAACCTCGTCTCAAACCCCCCTCATCGATGTGCGCCTGGAGCAGACGATTCTCCTCGACAGACCACACCATATTTACCTCCCTGGGCCCTTTGTCCCTCTGCTGGGCCACATTCTGCTGTATGCGCCGACCTCATATGAATAGAGACCCCCCTATCGGACTTACATCTCCTTCTACAGGGTGCACCTCACCCCCTGCGCCGCCGCTGCTGTCACGTTCCTACATACGGCTGCATGGCACTCAATCTGATGTTGCCGTTTCTTCGAGATACCGCATCTCGAACATACAAGAGTAGAGCGCCGCAGTCCATGCACCTTATCCAAGTGCGTGCGACATACAGCAGAGGTGTCCAATTGAGTCACGCAGAGTTAGCACTGCTGCGCCACGTAAGGGAAGGAGATCTCCAGAGGTTCTGGAGGACAGTGGGCCCATCGTAACACCTTTGGAAAATGAGTACAAGGTAAGACTCTTCCCCGAAATGAACAGCCTCCTCCGCGTGCTAGGTCCAGATCCGTCTCCCTGTCCACCATTGAACCTATCACTAGTTCCAGCCTCTGCCCCCGTTATCACACGGGGCAGGTGTCTGAAGCGAGGGTTCAGCCCCTCGCGACCACCAGATAGTGACGCGCCAGAGACCGACCATCTCGCATCCAGTTTGGGGGCCTGTGACGCTGTGTTCGCCGGCGAGTGACGGGAAGCTCTTCCAAGGGACCCGGCTCGACGCTTCACCCACCGTCGTGGCCCAGTTACCCTACTCTGGCGTGTGTTAGGGCCGGCGCGCGACACCGCACGGCGGGCTGGCGAGCGACCGGGCCTCCACATTTTGTCAGAGAGGTGACTGCGCATGAACACGGCGGCACTAGTCCTCCCCAGGGCAGGGGAAAAATTCAAGTGGCGTCGCTTCATGCTCCTCTTCCGCAAGGGTAGTGGACTCCGAGTCGCGGGCGAACCCGGCAGGTCAGGGGACCTGCCGGGAAGCGCCCACTTCCTAGCCCATCTCTCCTTCATGAGTGTCTGCCTCATCAGCCTTCTGTCCTTGCTTGACCGGAGGCTCTCCCCATGTACAACGCTCTGGGTTTCAGGGGGCGTGGTGGGATATGTACTCCAACCCACCACGCCTGTCTCAGTCGGTCCCGACTGGCTATGGCGGCCCCTAGACCCCCTTGACTCCTCCGACCAACCCCCGTACTCACACCCTCCCCTCCTCCCTGAACCCCGACCGGTGTCGGGAGTCCAACTACCACGTGTTGACCTCCTACTCCCCCCCGCCTGGGACGTAGGACTCTGTCTCGCAGCTGGGACCCCCTTTCCCGGAGATCTCCCCGCCACACTCCATTTCCTCCCCCACATGTCCCTCAACTTCCTACACCTCCATCGCCTACCGTAACCCCTGGTCCCAGGGGTCACCGTAGGCGACGCCGCCCCGCTACTGCTTGGTGTTTCGGGTCTGCCCACCCGTCCCACCTTGCTTGTCCGTACTTCCATCTCCGTTTACCCCTGTTGGGAAAAACGGTCTGTCTAGTTACTGGATCAGATAAAATGAGACGGAGAGGTAATAAAGTCTATCGGCACGAGGACCTTGGATTTATTAAGTAAAGTGGCAACGGTTATACAGAGTCATAAAGCGTGAGAAATCGAATATGTCTAAGTCCCTAATCAGCGCTGATGGTTCGTCCAGAGCTTCGCCTCCGTGGAAGGTCTGCTTCAGAAGAAGGGGAAGAAGTGTCTGTGTGATACAGTTTTATGCTGTATCTTCCTCTTGGTGAGGTGTGTGCGTTTGAGACGTATGTGGTTCTGTGTGTCTTTGCGTGACCTTGGCTCTCAGGCCCTAGTGTATCTCCTCGTGTTCTTCCTGATGGGGGAGCGCCTCAAAGAGTCTCCTGATTGTGGCCCTCCCGTTCTGAGGATGAAACAGTGCATTGTCTGAGTGTTTACCATTTGCCTGGCGGAGAAATGGGGCCTTAGCTCTGGCCTCGACCTGACTATGTTATCATGTGTGTGTTATGTGTTTAAAAGTTGAATGTGACTGCCATGTGTTGTGCTCATCAGGCGTTAAGAGTTGACTATTGTAAGGTGACTGCCATGTGATGTGCTGATCAGGCTGGGGTAGGAGTTAGCTATATTTATAATGTACATGTGATGTGCTCAGCAGGTTATTTTGCCCAACATATCCCCCTCAAGTCGTCGCAAGACGACTTTTACTCATTTGGGATACGAGGGATAGGACTCCAGCGCGGGACTATCATTATAACACTTTTAGAAGTAACAGAAAGAAGGCAAAACAATCATAAAAACAAACAAACATGAGTATGGGACTAAAATAAGTCGCTGGACCGGGTGTATGGGGAAACCACGTGGGAGAAACGCCACCCATGCTTCAGACATGGGTATGCCATACACACCCCACCTAGGGGGTGGCATCCACCCCGGTCTTACATCGCGAACAGACGATACCAAGTAAAGTGGCAGCAGGTAATACACAAAAAACAAACATACCACAAGCATACAATAATACAAAAAACAAATAACAACAACCAACAACAAAACTAACACCAAACCCTAATAATAACAACGAAATACAACAATAAAACAAACAGTAAACAATAAACAAAAATGCAACAATCACACAAATACCACACAATAACAATCACAGGAAAGAAATGCAACCTATAAAACGTGTCCCTAAATAATAGTAATAATAATAGAAAGATATGAGGTAGATAACGAATGGCAATCCCCCTCAAGCCATCCCTAGATGACCACACACTAAGGATGTGAGGAGGAGTTAGCTGGTCGTGTAACAATAAGCAATCACACGCATGGGGTATCCAGGGTAGGCACGGGGCACGGGAACAACTGAAACCACGGAATAGTCCTGAGCGTCATCACGGGCAGGTGGTCGCAAGGCGCCACCTGAGCATTAGACCCTTTTATTCAACTGCGCTCAGGACCTCATCTGATAAACGGGCAATCAAGGCCCCTGGAATCTCGCCCGTGTGTATCCCCGAGCTCCATCTAGTGGGACAGCGATATAAACAACAACATTTACGTTCCCGGCGTCGGTTGCGTAGACGCGGGCATAGATATGGGAGCGGCTAAAAACAGTGAAGCGTACAGAAGCGAATACAGCCAGGGGCGCCCTCAAGCCTTAAGGGAACGGGCCGCAGCCCCTGGTGCCGGAACGCAGATCCCTGGTCCGGGCGACGTGGGTGCATCAGGTGGGAGGGGGGTGGTGCCGTTGGCGGGGACGGGAAATGCGGGGATGGGGCAGCCCACCTGGAGAGGTTACTAGCACGTCACAGGCGGGGGGGGGAAAAAAGGGGGTGTCGTGGTGGGGTTTCAGCATACGGTGGTGGAAACAGGACGCCGGGGCCGTGCACCTGGAGAGGCCACTAGCACTCACGGGTAGATGTCCGGCTCGGCGAAGACACAGTCGAGCTCGTACTCAGGCACCATCTGGTCGTCCAGGGGAAGCTCGTCCAGGCAATCCAGAAGGGGCATGAGGGGGGCTGCTTCGGAGTAGGGAGGGGGCTGTTGTTTCTCCTTTTCGAGGGCCGTGGTGATGAGGCGTGAGCAGAGGGTGCGGGCACAGGGGATGCAGCAACACCCGCAGCAGACCACAATCCCGACGAAGCAGGCCAGGGATGTCAGGACGGCCATGAGAAGGCCCTTCCACTTGCCGAACATGTCGGTCATCCATTTCTCCATGGGGTTGTCGATCCCAGAGTCCTCTGCCATCTGGACGGAAAGAGCTCGAAGGCCGGCCAGGGCCCTTGTCACTGACCCGTCAGGGGCCGTGTTGTTGGGAATGAAGGTGCAGCACTGAGCCCCAAACATCGAACAGACCCCCCCTTTCTCGGCTAACAACATGTCTAGGGCTAGACGGTTTTGATACGCCATTAGAGAGGTGGCGGCCAGTTGTGAGGCCAAGCCTTCTACCGCGTCGCGAGTCAGGTTGGATAGGCGCTGGACGTTGTAGTGAATGTAATTAATGCGATCTACGTTTTTGTTGGGGGTGATTGGAAATATGGCAGAGATAAGGGGTATGTTCTCGAAACCCGCGGCGATCTGATCTGCTAACTTAAACTGGTTCGGAACGCCCCGGGGAATGCCTATGCTATCCATGTACGTGGGGGTGTTCTTGGTTAGGTCAAAGTGGTCGGTGAGAGCGGAGTCGCGGCGGTGTCGAGAGGTAGTTTGGTTATCGGGCCCGGGCAAACCCCGGGTAAAGAGCGTGACGGGCATAAGTAGGCGCACTATAATGCAGGTTCCGGACCAGTGTGCCGGGAGTGTAAGTCTAAGGGTGAATTTGTCACAGGACCAGAATAGGTCTTGGCGTCCTAGGCCCGGTTCGGTCATGTTGGGCCAAAGCGTAACGTTCGTGATGGAGTGGCACCACGATGGTGGTACCGCCCCAACATTTACCGCTCCGGCCCTGGTGATGCAAGAGTGGGTGTACTCCCCAGGGGAGTACACCGGGGGAATTGAGTCGTTAAGGCCGGGTGGAAACAGAGAGCTAAGGAGGCCGCAGCCGGCCGGTTCGGGGGTAACAAACAGAGCTAACATGCAGTGAGAGCCGATGGGGTCGCTGGTAAAATCGAACAGTACCGGGGTCGAGATTAGATGGGGGCGGGCTGACGCACAGGCTACGCAGTCGGACAGCCCCTGGAATCGGACCGTAGCAGCAATCCAGCTAAGCCATGCATTATCGTCTGCGTAGCCGGTCGCGAGCGCGATGGAATCGTGGGTGGGGAGTCGCCCCACGGAATTTAAATCAAAAATCGTGACCGGGCCGTCGCGAGTCATTATGGGTCGGACGGGGGGTTTAGGAGTTGTCGTGTTGGCCCTGGAGGCTGGTGGCGGTGGGTGTGGTGGGGGCCTTTCTGAAATTTATTTTCAACAACGCCGTCGTGTCCGGGCCGGACTGGGATATCCCGAACACGAGGTAGGCAGAGTCAGTATTTACACCGCACGCCCGAGTCGACCCTAATGTGGGGTTGCCCCATCCTTGGTACGGGTTGCTGGTAATGTTCCTGAGGGTAAGGGTGATTCTGCCGTTGCCTCCCGAGAGGAAGCCCTTCGCCTGTAGTGCGGCCGTCGCGTCAGGCCTGTGGAGAGTCTGAGAGCGATTAGTCACATAGAACCCCTGGTGCCTCCCTGTCATCCATAGTACATTTCCCCATCCTCGACACCAGCTCTGGCTGTTGTCCGGGGACGTCATTACCCCGTTGCCCTGGACTCCCGCGAAGGAACCCTTGGGAGCATCGCAGATGTATGCATCGTACTTCTCCCAGGCTGCGGGTCCGCCTACGCACGGAACGACGTCGCATAGGAGGAAGGTATAGGCGGCGCTGGAACCATAAGTATAGGTTAGGGATAGCCCACCGTATTTGTTGAGGCAGGGGTCGCTGGGGGATTTGGCGGCTTGCAGGGGTGTCTGTCTCCTGCGGCGGTGTGGACTCTGGGTTGGGGGTCCCGATGAGGGTTGTGTCGTCGTAGACGGGGGCGTGATGGTGGAGGACTTTTCCGGGATGGCCGTATGGAAGTCCATTCCCCACAGGATGAAGAAACCCATCAAGGCCCCGGTTATTCCTACCATGCCGATGATGCAACGTCTACTGGTCCGGGCTTCCTGTGGCGTCAGTGGTAGTCTCATGGTGCAGCCGTGCGAGGTCGCGTTGAACGGTCGCCAAGGTGCGGTCATGCGGGTTGTCGGCCTTGCGGGTGGTAGACAGATGGTGCCAGCGGGCGCCGCTCCTTCCTGAAAGGGAGACAGAGAAGGGGGTGGCCAGTAGTACCTTATAGGGGCCTTCCCACCGTGGCTGAAGGCATTGTCTCTTGTGGACCCTGACCCAGACCCAATCCCCGGGATTAACGAGGACGGGGTCGGGATCTGCGGGGGTCGGGAGGGAGGTGACCTGTGTGTACAAGGCTCGGGAGGCGAGAGTCAGGGCCTGTACATATTCTAAGAGGGCTTCATCATAATGGTCTAGTACCGGGCCCCTGGGGGGAGAATGTGGCCCGGGCATGGGCCTACCTGTCACTAACTCGAAGGGGCTAAGCCCGCACCGGGAGCTAGGATGGGAGCGCACGCTGAACAACGCCAATGGGAGAGCCTCTATCCAGGTCATCTTTTTCTTAGAGGCGTAGCCCGCTAGCTCTTCCTGCAGCAATTGTTGTTGCTGGGGACCTGTGTCCCCCGGGTGAACTGCCTTTGCGATCACGCTTTTGAGAGTCCGGTTCGCCCTTTCCACCAGTCCCTGGCTCTGGGGATGGTAGACGGAGCCAAACCGGTGTGCTATTCCTAACGCGGCCTCTACCTCCTGCAATTTGGCGTTAGAGAAATGTGACCCGTTGTCCGAGCAGAGTAGCTTGGGGTAGCCCCAACGGGGAATGATGTCATTTAACAAAATTTTGACCACGGACGCGCTGTCTTCACGTTTGGTGGGGAAGGCCTCTACCCATTTGGTAAATCTATCGACGATCACCAGGAGGTAGCGTCTCCCTTGAGCGCGGTTGTCCGGCCCCATGTCGGTGTAGTCTATGTAGAGTTCTTGGAAGGGTAGTTGGGGAACTGGGAAAATTCCTCTGGGGGGTTTGTGGGTTGGGCGTGGGTTGTGTATTTGGCAGGCGTGACAGTCCTTGATCACTTCCTGGATGCTGGCTTTCATTTCGGGGTGCCACCAGTCTCGCCGGATTGTCTCCATTGTTGCGTTGGTGCCCTGGTGGGTGCGGGAGTGGTGTGACCGAGCCATGAGAGAGAGAGCTCGGGAGCTGAGTGCCGGTTTGCCATCTGAGTAGCGGTAGATTTCGGAATCGTCCCGAGTGCATCCTCGTGCGATCCAGCAGCTCTTCTCATAAGGACCGGCGTGTTCTTGCATCTCGCCAAGGTATATCAGGAGGTCGCTCATGCTCCTCGGGTAGGGCTCCCCGTCTAGGGGGTCCAGCAGGGAAAGGACTAGCGGCGGTGTGTAGCCCCCCGCCTTCTTGGCGGCGACATCGGCGGCGTTGTTACCGCGGGTGACCAGGGAGTCTCCTTTTGTGTGGCCCTGGCACTTGATGATGGCCACAGACTCTGGTAGCTGGATGGCGAGGAGTAGGCGGACGACGAGGTCCCTGTGCTTCAGGGGCGCCCCTGTAGAGGTCAGCATACCCCGCCTTTCTGCTTGGGTAGCGTTGAGATGGCAGAGCTCGTACACGTAGTTGCTGTCGGTGTAAATGTCGAGGCGTAGGCCCTTCGCGGCTTCGAGGGCTACGACCATGGCCGTGAGTTCAGCCCTTTGGGCCGAGGGATACTCCGGGAGTATCCCCGAGTGTCTGGTGTGGCAGACCCCTGTCGGCCCCTGTTCCACCACCGCCCAAGAGGCGATGTTGGTTCCCAGGGCATCCTTGTAGCAGCAGCCGTCGGTGTACCACACTGCTTTGGGGTGTTTCTAGGGGTGACCCTTGGAGGTCTGGTCGTGCTCGGAGTTCCGACAGGATGCGAGGCGTGCAGTTGTGGGGGGTGCCGTCCGTGTCTGCGGGATACTCTCCGGTCATATTCACTCCTTTCGTCGAGTAGCTCACCGAGGGATCTGTCAGGGCCTCGGTCAACCGGATCTGGGTGATGGCGGCCGACAGGGTGAAGAGTGAGCTATCCACCGCAGCCTTAACTCCGTGGGTGGTGTGCACCACCGTGGGGTTGTTCATGGTGAGGAACTGTGTCTTTCGTAGGGGCGATGGCGATGGCCATGAGATGTCTGGCGCAGTGAGGGAGTCCTAGGCCCGGAGTGGGCAGGGCCGAGCTGTGGTAGTGGAGGATCCTTCGGGTGCCTGCCTTTGCCTGCCAGAGGGTGGCCGCTACATTTCCGTTCCTCTGTGTGACGTCCAGATGGAAGGGGGTCGTATAGTCGGGGGCTTGGAGGGCGGCGGCTGAGTGGAGGGCCTGCTTCAGCTGATGGAAGGCGGTGTCTTTTCCTGGGTCCCATTCCAGCGGAGCTCGTAGGTGTCGGGCCCCGGCTGTGGTGACCATCTGGCGGAGTTCGGACGTTCGTTCTGTGAATTCCGGGAGGTACTGGCGGCTGTAATTGCACAGGCCCAGGAAGGCCAACATTTGCTGAACCGTGGCGGGTTTTGGGTAATTCAGGATGGTTTCTCGGGTGTCCTGGGTTATGTCTCTGGTGTCTCCTCCGATTAACCTCCCCAGGAATTTCACCGTGGACCGCACAGCCTGTAGTTTGGGCCGCTTGACCTTGTACCCTGCTTTCCCTAGGGTCTCGAGCAGGATCTTGGTGGCGTTCACACAGGCTTGTCTGGTAGGCGCAGCGAGCAGGATGTCGTCTACATATTGGACCATAACCACTCCGTCGGGAAGTACAGTGTCTTTGAGGTCCTTCCGCACACAGTCGTTGAATATGGTGGGGGTCGATCGGTACCCCTGTGGCATTCGGGTGTAGGTGAGTTTTTCTCCCCTCCAGGTAAAAGAGAAGATGTCTTGTGAGTCTTTGTCCAGGGGGATGCAGAAAAAGGCGTTGGCCAGGTCTATTGCAGAGAACCAGAGGTGGTCGGGGTTAACCACGTGGAGCGCCACCTGCGGGTTTGGCACCCTCTCGGGGGGTCCTTCCGTGGCGTCGTTTACTAGACGGAGATCATGGGCCATCCTCCACGTGAGTCCGTCCGCCTTCTTTACTGGGAGAATCGGGGTGTTCCAAAGGGACTGAGAGGGTCGGAGGACTCCTGCCTTTTTGAGTCCCTGTATGGTGGCTGCGATCCCTACTTCTGCCTCGGGTCTGACCTTGTACTGGGGCTGGTGTATCGGGGTTTGATCGGGTTTGAGAGGTATTCGGATGTTGTGCTGGGGGGTAAACCCCATGTCGTAGGCGCCGGTGGCCCAGAGCTTCTGAGGGAGGTCGTCTAGCATGTTCTTTACGTCGGGGTCTTCGGCGTCCAGGGGGCTGGGGGTGTTGACATCCTCGGGGGCGAGCGGTCGGTCGCGCTCCACTCGTTCTGCCACCCCCCAGGAGGCCGTCCGGGGAAAGGAGATTCGGATCAAGCCTGTGCCAGGGGCTATGTGTATGTGTGGGTTATCGGTGAGGGCCCACTCTCGTACTTGAGCCGCTCGGCGGACCATGGGCCCCAGCTTCATGGCCGTGTGGTGCCTGGCCACTGCCAGGGTCACGTGTGGTCGGGACTCGGGTTTGAGACGGTACCAGTATTGTTGATCTGGGGTGAGAAGGGTGGGGGCCGCCACCCCCTCAGGTCCGATGTACATTTCTTCATAGAAGCACTTCTGGCCGGTTCCCTCCATTGTTCGTCTCCATTGTTCGTCGTAGCTTTCGTCTGGGTCACGAAGGACATTAAGGGTCGTGTGGAGGGGGTCGTGCGGTGGGGAGGAGTCCCCCTGTTGATGGATCCAGGGGGCCCACTCTTGATACGTTTCTTCTAGGGGCTTGAGTCCGTCCGGGGTAGTCATGTTCCGGATCCAATACACGTCTGACGGGGGGCTCAGGGGCGGGGGTTCATGCACCAGCATCATCTGGAGGGGTTGGTCGGCTTCTGTCGTCATTGAAGTCCCTTCGGGGGAACAGCTGATGTGGCAGTTGATTTTGCTCAGGATGTCTCTACCCATGAGGTTGGTGGGGCACTCGGGGGCATATAGGAGGGAGTGGTAGAAGGTTTGCCCCAGGATGGTGAGCGGCAAGGGGGTGGTGAGGGGGTTGGTTTTTTCTATTCCCGAGAACCCCATGGTAGTCAGGGTTCGAGTGGAGAGGGGTGGGGTTTCATGGTTCAGGTCCCCGATGGTGGATACGGTGGCTCCGGTGTCGACCATGAAACGAATCGGGGTCTGGTTTACGAGTCCGTCCACCATTGGGGCTCCCGTTCCCAGGTTCACCACCTGGGTCCCTCTCGAGGTTCTCGGGTCCCGTCAGTATTGGCTGTCGTATCCCGGGTCCCTCCAGAGAGGATACATCGGGGTTCCGGGGTTTGAGGCATGCGTTGATCCATTTCCAGGGTTGCCGTGGGGCGGACCGGGTTGCTGTTGACGGTCATGTTGGTCGTGTTGCATCCCTGGTGGTCCCTGCTGGGGGCAGTCCCTCGCCCAGTGTCCTATGAGCCCACAAATGTAGCAGGGGTAGGACACGGTAGGGTTTGCGCGTGGGGTCCGGCCCCTTCCTCTCCATTTGGATCCGCCTCTATATTGGGACTGTTGGTTCTGGTACATCCCGGGTCCCATCTGTGTTGCTGGGTTCGAGGGAAGGGGGGGGTGTGGATATGGGTACGGGTACGGCGGGGGTTGGGGTCCCCATGTTTGAGCGGGAGGGGCTTGCACCTGGGTCGGAGGAGGTCCACTTGGCTGTACCAAGGGGTTGGGGGTAGGCGGCGGGGCCGGAGGCTGGGCCACTTCGAGGGGCATGATCTCGGAGGCGTGGTCTTTGTTGGACTCTTTCTTGTCCCGGTTGTGTTCCTGGGTTGCTTTCTTCACGTCCATGCGCAAGAGTCGTTTCTTCAGGTCGCGTTCTTCTTTGAGGTCTTCGTCTTCTCGGTCTTGCTCCTGGGTCACGTGGTGTGTAATGGCCTCCTCCCAGTCCATGGCGTTCATTCTTCCGAGTCCAATCACTGTTTTGAGGCCTTCGCGGACTTTGGTGCAGAGACCCGTCTCAACCGCGATCCGGAACATGGCTTCGGTGGCGGCGGAGGCTCCTGGTAGGGTTCCGAATCCGTCTTTCCATCGTTCAGTGGCTCTTGTAAGGTATTCGCCCGCTGATTCACTGGGTTTTCTTTTCAGGCCGGTCATACATGCTGCTGAGTTCTGGGATGGGTAGAGGCCCCTCAGGGCATCCCACCATAGGGGGCGGAAGGGGTCGAAGGGGGAGTCGTCTGGCTCTCTGGTGGTTCTGGCCGCGTTTTCCACGTCGTTGACTGCTCGGGGTCCTTCTCCTCTCATGAGGACCGCTCGGATGTCCCCCATGGTGAGCCGGTCGGCTGTGGTCAGTCGTTCGAGGTTCCTGATCCACTTGCCCGCCCCCAGTTTGAGCGAGGGGAGGTCCTCCACTAGTCCCTTGAGGTCGCGGTGGGTCCAGGGAGCGTACATGGCTCGTCCTGCAGGGGTTTCCATTAGTGGGTACATTGATTCTGGGCCCTCATCCTGGTCGTGGTTCATCCGGCGGCTGGGGGCTTGGCTCCTTTGTGTCGGGGGGGCCAGTTTGTGGAGTGCTGGTGGCGACCGGGGTCGTGATCGGGGTTTCGGTACTTCGGGCTCGTGATCTGCCCGAGCCAATTGTCCTGTGGATTGAGCTTCTTCCCCACCTCTGGTCTCTGCCTTCTTCCCTTTCCCGTATCTGTCGAGACAGGAGTTGGGTCTCTGTCTCGATGCTGTGGGTCATTCTTTCCAGCGCTTCTTCTCTCCATTTTATTTCCTGTGGGTCCCACTCTAAGGTGTCTGCGGCCTCTTCATCGCTTTCCTTGCTTCTTCCGTGTCTCCCCTGGGGAATTCCGGAGTGTCTCCTCATTTCTTTTGTTGCTCCTGCCACTTCTGCTTCTTCTTCTTTAGAAGATAGGTTGATCAGGAAGGCGGCCAAGTCCAATGCTCTGGCGCCAGGGACGCCGATCCGCGTCATCATCCTTTCTGCTTCCGACTGGGCTTGCTCTGGTAGTGGTGGCCTGGTTTCGGGGGCCTGGGCATGGCCGGGGCTGGAGGAGGGGGGTGTCCAGTTCTCGGTGCTGGGTGGTTCTTGCCCCAATGGTCCGGCTCTTCCTGGTATCATCGGGCATGGGGCGGAAGCTGTGGCCAGCTTCAGGCTTTCCTTGCTTTGTGGATGGTTTCTCTTTGTGAAGTGGGTCCCTTCTTTGGCTCGTTCTGGTTCCAGGGGGGCGGGGCTTTGCCAGGTCACCGTGACCGGGGACTGAGGGGTGGCGTGGGTTATTTCGATAACTGGGTACATGAGATGGGGGAGCGCAGGGACCTGGGTAGGACCCATCTCGGTGTCACTTACTCCATCTGCGGGTACCTGGGTGGGCAGGGGCGGGAAGTCGGTCGGGGCATAGGGGAGGGAGTACGGAGGTGGGCGGGCCTGCACATCGGCCTCCGGTAGGGAGGGATATAGCGGAGCTGTCCGGCTTGGTTGGCCAGGGGTTGGATAGACTGGGGCTATCAGGTTCGGTCGGGCAGGGGTTTCTTGGTCCGCTAGGAAGGGGTTCTTGGCGGAGAGGGCTGGTTTTAGGGTGTGGGGCAGGAGGCAAGAGGCCAATGCATTTAATACTAAGATTCTCTTTTGTTTTATCCGGTCTTGGGCTTCGAGTGCATCCGTTCGTCCCGCCTTGGTTCCAGCGTTGTTGCGGCGGACCTTTGCCTGCTCATACTGGCTGCCAATGTGCGCGCGTATGGCGGCCCGGCCGGCCTGGTCGAGGGGTCCCATTCGGATCACGCCCTCTTTCTGCCAGGTTTTGATGTAGACCTCACATCGGTCCTCCCATTTCTTCCGGTCTTGGCCTTTCAATATCTTCCCTGGTTCAGCGTTGAGGCACAACCAGCTCAGGGCTCTGGTTCGCTGCTCGTCCGACATCGTGGGCGCGTTCGCCGCTTCTTCTTACGACAGCCTGGTATGGGGGTGGTCGGGGTTGTGGACGCCTTTGCACTGAAGGCCGGATGCGGGGAGGTTTGTCTTTTTTAGCTTTATTAGTAACTGGGATAATTCTTCTAACAGGGGGTGATCGAGAGTCGGGGTTGGATTGGTATTGATGCTGTCTATTTGGAGGCGATGTAGTTGGGGAAGGGCAGGGTTGTTGTTGTCCAGCAGTGGGCGCTGTAGTTGGGGAAGGGCAGAGTCGGAGTGGTCCAGTAGGGGGGCGCTGTAGTTGAGGAAGGGTAGGGCTGGAGTGGTCCAGTAGGGGGCGCTGTAGTTGAGGAAGGGTAGGGCTGGAGTGGTCCAGCAGGGGGCGGTGTAGTTGAGGAAGGGTAGGGCTGGAGTGTTCCAGCAGGGGGCGGTGTAGTTGAGGAAGGGTAGGGCTGGAGTGGTCCAGTAGGGGGCGGTGTAGTTGAGGAAGGGTAGGGCTGGAGTGGTCCAGTAGGGGGCGGTGTAGTTGAGGAAGGGTAGGGCTGGAGTGGTCCAGCAGGGGGCGGTGTAGTTGAGGAAGGGTAGGGCTGGAGTGTTCCAGCAGGGGGCGGTGTAGTTGAGGAAGGGTAGGGCTGGAGTGGTCCAGTAGGGGGCGGTGTAGTTGAGGAAGGGTAGGGCTGGAGTGGTCCAGTAGGGGGCGGTGTAGTTGAGGAAGGGTAGGGCTGGAGTGGTCCAGTAGGGGGCGGTGTAGTTGAGGAAGGGTAGGGCTGGAGTGGTCCAGTAGGGGGCGGTGTAGTTGAGGAAGGGTAGGGCTGGAGTGGTCCAGCAGGGGGCGGTGTAGTTGAGGAAGGGTAGGGCTGGAGTGGTCCAGCAGGGGGCGGTGTAGTTGAGGAAGGGTAGGGCTGGAGTGGTCCAGCAGGGGGCGGTGTAGTTGAGGAAGGGTAGGGCTGGAGTGGTCCAGCAGGGGGCGGTGTAGTTGAGGAAGGGTAGGGCTGGAGTGGTCCAGCAGGGGGCGGTGTAGTTGGGGAAGGGCAGAGCTGGAGTGGTCCAGATTTGGCGGAGGGGGAGGTGTGGCTTGGGACTGAGTGAGAGAACTCAAAAAATGGCGGCCGTGATGCTATAACTCTGTGTGGCCTGTCTAACACACGAGAGCGGATGAGAGACTAGGGGGTAACCCTTGTCACTCTTGGAGGAGGAGAACGAGAAAAAAGGAGGAAAAAACAGAGGGGGAGGAAGCAAAAAACAACCACAAGGCCTAGAGACGTTATTCAATACATCCAGATATTCCTTATAGACAATAATCGTTATCTGTCCTTATTGATTAATCCGCTTCAACAGACTAAACCATCAACCCACGCGGCAAAGAGATGTTGTTTAGTATCGCAGTTTATCTATGCGACAGGTCCAGCCGTAATTCAATGAAACACGGTAAAAGAGATATCTCTTTATCCTTGTCAACTTATCTAGGTCTAGTTTTAACGGGTTCAACAGTAAATGAAAGCAACACAGTAAAAAAGGTTATTTATCATTTGTCAATTCATCTATTTCCGCAGGTTAAGCCATAGACCGAAGCAATACGTCAGAGAGACATTATTCATTATTATCAATCTATCTATTCTTTCCTTTACCCGTTTTAACGGGCGAAGATAGAGCGGACCACGCATACACACCCACTGATTCACTCACAGATTCCCTCTTTCTCACAGACGCACACAGAAACCTATCAACAGACTTCTCATTCTGTGTCCCGCACCTACAATCAGCAGACACGGCAAAATAGCGTTGAGCATAACAAAGCAAGCACGCGTTGCACACATAGCCGGGTTATCATTAATTGATTTATTTCTATATTTAACCGGCTCACAAATACGCTCGTCCTCTTTCTCTCTCTCTCTCTGGGCCTCTTACACACACACACACAGCCACTTCGTCGCTTTCTCTCTGGGCCTCTTACACACACACACACACAGCCTCTGGGCCTCTCTCTCTGGGCCTTTTACACACACACACACACACAGAAACATACACCCACTCTTGCTCTCCTATTCTTCCACCCACGCTGACTCTCGTTCTCGACTCCATACACACGCACTTGCTCTCTGGTCGTGAAGGTGGGGGTGAGAGGTCTCTGCTATCCCTAGTCTGCGTCAGTTCAGGTGTCTGTCCGTCAGTCCCCGCATATGCAATGAATATATGGTCAAGAGATCGCTGTGCTTCTTCAGGCACCTCAGATTCACTTATCAAGGGCGGCGAGCCTTAGGCCTCGAGGGTGTTCTTTCACCACGCAACGAGCCTAGTTTATTTATTTAATACACAAACAAAGAGGGGGATTCTGACCCTCTTGATACACAGGTGGGGCCTTTAACCCTCTTGATACACAGGTGGGGCCTTTAACCCTCTTGATACACAGGTGGGGCCTTTAACCCTCTTGATACACAGGTGGGGCCTTTAACCCTCTTGATACACAGGTGGGGCCTTTAACCCTCTTGATACACAGGTGGGGCCTTTAACCCGCTTGATACACTGGTGGGGCCTCAAACCCTCTTGATACACTGGTGGGGCCTTTAACCCACTTGATACACTGGTGGGGCCTTTAACCCGCTTGATACACTGGTGGGGCCTTTAACCCACTTGATACACTGGTGGGGCCTTTAACCCGCTTGATACACTGGTGGGGCCTTTAACCCGCTTGATACACATCCATTACTTGGCCATCGGTATTCTCCATTCACTATGACCGATTCTTATAGGCCCTATGGTCTCGTCGGTATTCTTTCACCATGCAACGAGCCGATATTCGATGTGTCACGCGTTCAGGGTTAATCGGGTTTATGGGGAAATGCTGGGATACAGTCCTATTCGTCCCCACGAGATATCCCGTAGCGAACCGCTCTCACAGTCTCACCTCCTAATGTGATTCCTATATAACTATGCAGAGTTTGGATTTTATCAACAGGTTCTGCCTACCTTTTGTTGTGCGATCGCGAGGTGAGACTGCAGGAATCGGTCCGGTGCTCCGGGGTCCCGAGGCCGTGCCGCTCTCCGTCTCTCGTTTCCCCGTTGCGTGTTCAATTCAGAAAAAATCACGTCGAGGGTCACCAAATTGTTGGGAAAAACGGTCTGTCTAGTTACTGGATCAGATAAAATGAGACGGAGAGGTAATAAAGTCTATCGGCACGAGGACCTTGGATTTATTAAGTAAAGTGGCAACGGTTATACAGAGTCATAAAGCGTGAGAAATCGAATATGTCTAAGTCCCTAATCAGCGCTGATGGTTCGTCCAGAGCTTCGCCTCCGTGGAAGGTCTGCTTCAGAAGAAGGGGAAGAAGTGTCTGTGTGATACAGTTTTATGCTGTATCTTCCTCTTGGTGAGGTGTGTGCGTTTGAGACGTATGTGGTTCTGTGTGTCTTTGCGTGACCTTGGCTCTCAGGCCCTAGTGTATCTACTCGTGTTCTTCCTGATGGGGGAGCGCCTCAAAGAGTCTCCTGATTGTGGCCCTCCCGTTCTGAGGATGAAACAGTGCATTGTCTGAGTGTTTACCATTTGCCTGGCGGAGAAATGGGGCCTTAGCTCTGGCCTCGACCTGACTATGTTATCATGTGTGTGTTATGTGTTTAAAAGTTGAATGTGACTGCCATGTGTTGTGCTCATCAGGCGTTAAGAGTTGACTATTGTAAGGTGACTGCCATGTGATGTGCTGATCAGGCTGGGGTAGGAGTTAGCTATATTTATAATGTACATGTGATGTGCTCAGCAGGTTATTTTGCCCAACACCCCTGGTAGCCCAACGTTCTATTCCCACTTGATTACAATTCGCTTCTTTCTCACTCAACTACTCAATTCTCATGTCACTAGTACCTCCTCTGCTGAATTGTGACATTCCCTGCTACTGTCCTTCCTTATACCTTCCTTCCGCATAGAGACACCCCCTCCTGTTACTCGGGTCCAATCAGGTGGCTGATGATCACTCATCGCACCTGCCGACCTTTTCATATTCGGGTTTCAGAGAAACGTGTCCCAATGTGGGCCACGTCTCCCTCAACGAGCGGAGGCGGGCCTAAGTGCCCCTCCCCTCCCGCCTTTATTCAAGCTCAAACTCCAGAGTGACGGGGACCTGCGAAAGGCCCACGACTACCCCATTGCGGTAAGGGCGTAGACACTCCCGTCCCGATTTCGGTTTTACCCCCTGTGTCCAGCAGTCGATCCGCAACGCACCAGAGTCCGGCAAGCTGCACGCCCACCGACAAGCCCACACGAACACCTCGCCACCTAAGTGCCGAGGGCCGGGCGGCCAAGCCCGCAGGCGCAACGCCTCTGACAGAGTTCGGGGGGGGGTTTCTCTCCTGCTACTGACCCCGGTGCGGCTCTAATGTCTAATTCCTCTTTAGACTTGCCCTCATGCTTAATCATCAAATTTAATTGGGCGGGAACCCGACTATTCACTCATATTAAGTATTCCTACAAAAGCTTAAGATTAAGGATTTTTATGTTCACTTGGAAGAGAGCTCTACACTATCTCCCCGGGCGCTCTCTTCCTTTGACATTCAG
This sequence comes from Gadus chalcogrammus, assembly GCF_026213295.1. Lineage (NCBI taxonomy): Eukaryota > Metazoa > Chordata > Actinopteri > Gadiformes > Gadidae > Gadus > Gadus chalcogrammus. The sequence continues at coordinate 6,533,973 of NC_079416.1, read as the reverse complement.
AGCACTGGGCAGAAATCACATTGCGTCAACACCCGCTAGGGCCCTCGCGATGCTCTGTTTTAATTAAAAAGTCGGATTCCCCTGGGGCCTCATGTACTAAGGTTGTGTACGCACAAAAACGTGGCGTACGTCCTTTTCCACGCTCACGTTCAGATGTACAAAACGTGAAATGACCGTAAAAATGTGCAGTCCCCACGCCAGCTCCAGAGCTGTCGTACGCACGTATCTACAGCTATTGTTCCTTTGGCGACACTTGGAGGTTGTTGGGAAAAATAACCTGCTGAGTACATCACATGTACATTATAAATATAGCTAACTCCTACCCTAGCCTGTTGAGCACACCACATGGACACATTACAATATAGTCAACTCTTGCTCTAACCCAACAACACAAACATGATAATATATAGTCAGGTCAAGGCCGGAGCTGAAGGCCCCATCTCCCAGGCAGGCAGATGGTGGACACTCAGACAATGCACCAGTCCTCAAGAACTGGAGAGCCACATTAATTTATCAGACAGGAGACATTTTGAGAGCTCTTCCCCGTTAGGAGGAACCAAGAGATACCTCTGCCCACACCCGGGGCCCGAGAGCCACATTAAATTATCACACACGAGACATTTCAGGGGGGCACTCCCCGTTTTAATTTATCACACCGGAGACACGAGGAACTCTCCCCCGTTACGAAGCTCTCTCAGGGCCTGGGAGCTAAGACCAAGCAAAACACACAGAACCACACACACCTCAAACGCACACACCTCATCGAGAGGAGGATACAGCATAAAAACTGTACCACACAGGGACTCTTCACCTCTTCTTCTGAAGCAGACCTTCCACGGAGGCGAAGCTCCGGACGAACCATCAGCGCTGATTAGGGACTTAGACATATTCGATTTCTCACGCTTTATGACTCTGTATAACCGTTGCCACTTTACTTAATAAATCCAAGGTCCTTGTGCCGATAGACTTTATTACCTCTCCGTCTCATTTCATCTGGTCCAGTAACTAGACAGACCGTTTTTCCCCACAAGGTGACGCTGGGAAACTGGGAAAAAAGGTGAAAACAATGACTCATCAGAGTGATTTGCACATCAGAGACACACTAATGAACAATTAACACACCTTGCAATTATATGGGGGGCTATAAAAGCATGCGCAATGGATGAAGAAAATTGTTTTAAAAATGGCTGCGTTAGCGTTGTTAGAGGACATCGCAAATGGTCAAATCCGAAGGGCGCTGGAGACGCCGGGGCCGACGGAGGAGACGCCGGGGCCGACGGAGCAATCCGTGCCCTCTCCTTGCTTGTCTATTCAAAAATAAAAAATGTAAGTTAATAAACACGAGTCAAAGTCTTTAATATCCTGGCATCTTTACGCACGACTTATGTGTATTGCAAGCAGCCAATTGTATGACCAGTATAATTACAGCATTTATGACTTCAGCATATTTACCTTGGGGATGATCGGTGTCCCCTTCATGGGCTCCCACCACTCCGGTGAGAGCTGTGTCACCGATCAAAGCGGCCACTCTCAAATCGAAGGGGGAGAGTTCCCCCACTCCCGTCCCCCCACCTGTTGCGGTCACGCTTCGGCGGTGGGCAGAAACCCTCCGCTTCACCTCCACCTTGAGGTCTGACCACTTTTTTTTAATTTCAGAGTGTGCGCTGCTGAGACCCCACTGCATTGACGGCCCTCGCAAACACGCTCCCACTCACTTCTCTTTTGTTTTGCATTTATCCCTGTTGACAGGGTTCCAAATAGCATATGCTTGCGCATTTCTACCTCGTGGAGCAAAATCTCGAGCTCGGAATCCGTGAAGTTTCGTTTTTTGCCTCTGTTCATGGTGCCAGGTGATCGGATTAAGAGGTGAATCTCAGGTCTAGAGGCCTATTTAAATGAAATTGCATATTCAAATGAGGGCGTGGACAGGGAGGAGTTTGGCACCTCGGCATGTGCGCTCAATTCCACGTTGATTGAGATGTACAAAAGAAACGTGCTTGGATCCATGCGTTCGCACACTTTGATACATCTGAATTTATTTGTGCGTAAGACAGTTTCTGGGTTTTGGCGTACGCCAAGTTTCAGTATGAAATCCACGCAAATCTTAGAACATGAGGCCCCTGGTCCGTGCCAGCCGAGGCGATCCGCCACGACCCCGGGTGGAGCCGCTACAGTCACCGTAGCTGAGGAGATCCGCGAGAAGGGCCCGACACACGTCCAGAGTCGCCGCCGACCGCCGCCCGAGCCTAAAGCCCCCACACCCGACATCCACGCCCGGTCGAGGCGACCCTCAAGCCCCCCGCAACACCGAACCCGAAGAGCCGACACCACGAAGAACCCTCGAGACACCCCTCCCGAACGCTTCCGCACAGGGGAAGACGATAGAAGGCAACGGCAGCTGCTCCCCCAGCCGCGGCCAGGCCCAGCCCCGCTTCGCACCCCAGCCCGACCTACCCAGCCCTTGGAGCCAATCCTTATCCCGAAGTTACGGATCTGATTTGCCGACTTCCCTTACCCCCCTTGTTTCTCCTCCTGTTGCTCAAGGTCAGTATGGTTGTAATTACTATGCCTTTCTTCTTGCAGCACTTTAACTCCCATTCCTATGGATTAGATTTAAATAACTCATAGATCTCGCTTGCTTTACAGTTTGCTCTTCATCCTGGGTCAGGTCTACTTCTCGATCAGACAAGTCCTGTAAACATTTCTGGAGTTAAAAAAATGCTGGACCTTGTTAACTGGGGTGCACACAGTTAAGTATACTTTCCAATCTGTTAACCCTTCAGAAGTTTTAGTGAATTAAATACATATGCCTTATAATCATAAATTATGTATGTTGGCTATGGAGAGAAAACAATGTAGAATTTTGATTTACTGGATCAATTTGTCCTCCTTACTATAAGGTGGTATCTAATTTACTATGCCATTTTATTGTACTATTTCATTTACTTTATGTCACAGATAATAACAGCTTAGTTAAGTAAACTTACCAGCATTCCTTCATCCTCATCACTTGTCTGATTTGATGTTTCAGATGCATAAAGGGTGAGATTACACACTTCAAATACATTACTAAGTGCATGACAATTTCTCATGTATGCTTTTGTGCAGAGAAAGGGAAAACACCACTAATTACTTTCTCATGGAACTCACCAAGTCCTTTTCTTCCTCATTCTCTATATGTGCGTTTCCATCCCCCTGATTTCATGGGAACTTTGAAGTATCGAATCAGTAAACGGTGATGGAAACACCAAAATTCGAATAAAAATCCTCTAATTCGCAAAAAGCTTTATCCGCTCGCTTGAGGTGGTTTTTGAGAAATGCGAAAGAGTAAATTCGCAAAATGGGAGATGGAAACACACTTTTCGAAACTGTTCGCTGTGACGTAGCGAACTTTGAACACACAGGACTGACAGTCTTTCCGATTTCCGCATAACGACCGGCCATAGCAACCCTGCCGACATCAACGTGTAACGTCATCACCCTATTCCGCTCCAACCACTTGATGGAAACGCACCTAATTCGAATTACTTTTTGCGAACTTTCTAAAGATTTGCATCACCTTTTAGATGGAAACGCAGCTAATGTCACTATGAAATATGGAAAAAAAAAAAGAACAATACTTAACCTCAGGGCGAATATATAGAGCCGAACGACCCAACACTCCACCGGACCGTAATTGTTCAGGGGTTTTCTCCTCAAGGGAGATAAGGACCCTATGGCGGTTAACTTTGCATAACTGAAAGTTTCTCCTCTCCATTTGCACACTACATAGTACAGTTCAAATCTTGTTTTTAAAAACACATTTCATGTAATATCAATCAAAATCAGTCCTTTGATTCTTCACTGTATTATAATAATTAGGGCTGTCAAATTAACGTGTTCATTTCGATTAATAATGATTTGACCTGTTGTTAGACTTTCTGACCTGTGAAACCTACACATATTGTTGTGCCGTACTGAGACGGATGGCGGATAGACACAAGGGGAAAGAGAAATGTTATTGTTTTTTTATGGAGGTGAGGTGTAAGCACTGGTGTAGTCCAGGGTATACGGCGTATACCCACTTATTTTTCAGTCATCATTGCGTATACCCACTTCTAAATCCCCCCAGATGCGCACCATTCAGTAGTATCTGCAAGCCAAATTGCTCACTTTTTTGCGTTCACACCAAACGCAACGGGGCGACATGATCCCATACAAGTGAACGTAGAGACGCGTATCGGGCAAATTTTTCGTGAGAGAACACTGCCGACAAGTTTTGATTTGTCGCACCACACTTTCGCCGTGCACAGGCGAGCGCGTTCACGAGGATTTGTGCAGCGACAAATTCGCTCGAGTTGAAATATTTCAAAAGTCACGTGATGACAGCCAATCAGCGTTCAACAGCGTGGCCACTGAGTGACATATGTAACGTAACAGCCTATCAGCGTTCAACCGTCAAACTCAGTGCAGTGCAGTCCGGGGTGAACTGCAGCATGGAGGACAAAGTGATTGTTGCCGTTTGCGACTCCCGGAGCTCTATATATACTATAGCCTACTATATAATATAATAGTATATATAATATCACGGCCAAAAGCTCTGTGCGCCATGACCCACGCTACTCTGCCTCTTGTTGGCTAATAATCGCTGCCTTTACTGATTCGATTGTTGAATAATTTGAATGACGATGTTCAATCATCATATGATATTTCTATTTATATATATATATATATATTGATATTATCTATATCTAACGAGATGATTGATGTGGAAGAGAATGATATGCGTTTTTTTTAATCTAAGGTGAAATATGAACGAGGATGCATTGTCAAATTCTGATCTGAAGTATTTTATTTAAATAAATGTTCAAAAAATTACTGAAACACCCCGTTTGCCTTCATCTATATTTTACATTCATGCAGGCTGCCTGTGTGACCAGTAATACATACAAACTGCTCCTGATCAAGTCATGTTAATTTTATAATAGTGGCCCACTCTGGCCCATGCTATGTGTTGCAAATAGGGTTGAGCACCGAAACTCGGTTCCAGTAGGGAACCGGTTCCGACGTAAACGGTTGTAACGAGATCGAATAAGAACACCAATTTCGGTTCCTCATAACGGTGCCTGACGTTTAACGCCCCCTGCCCCGCTCCCATGGTGTTGCGGCGTCAACTTGCGTAAGTGCTGGGCGCTATACCGGTTCTCACTGAATAACGGTGTGTATTTTCGTTATGATATGATTTTTTTCTATAGCCTACCGCCATACCGGTGTATTTGATTACACAACGTTCGGAACGCAGCGCTGCGTGACTCTGTTTCAGACGGGACCCTTCTCAATGTTGCGGTAAACAAGCATGGTACGACTACGACTTTCTTTATAGGTCCATGACTGCGAGGCGTGTTATTTCAGGCCAACTGGTAAAAGAGTGTGTCATTGCTTTCAAACATATAAACCATAAAGCCTATGGGCGCCTCGAGACTCGGGACGGACTTGTCAATGCGCTGTGGCATCGCTTACTTGATGTTGTTTTGATTGAAGATCGGCAGGTTGTAGTGGGTGAACGTGAATGAACGTGTGTGTGTGTGTGTTGCGAGCGAGTGTAATTTTAAAGTAACAAACAAACAAACTCAAAACCGATGCATGCATCCAAAACTTGCTGTTCAAAAACCAAATAAACAAATCAAAAACAGAGTCGTTATTCGCTTCAAATACTTTTTCTTTTCAAAACTTGGGAATTAATACAGCGCGGTACCGAGCGGTTGAAAACAATGTTGGCGTCTCCTGTGGCTGCCTTGCGCACATGAGTTATATTACTTAATATAACTTTGGCAGTAATGTTTCGCCATGATGCGTGCCTGCCTGCCTTCAGTGAGTAATTACAATTATTTGTAATTTTAAAAAGATATGTATCAGACTCAGCACTAGTGGTGGTTCGGTCGCGAACTGATTCGTTCGAACGAACGAATCGTTCGAACGAACGAACCAAACTGGTTCTTCTCTCTCGTTCGTCTCGTTCGCCTCGTTCGTGACTCAGAATTGACTCCTCCCAGACCCACAACTCGCTGACAGTTCGTTCACTCACTCACTGTGTGAGTGGTGAAGACGAGGGACCGAGGCGACTCACGAGAGCCAGACAATCGTATGCAAGCCAGAAATAAACCGATTTCTTGGGGGAAAAAACTAAGGGGCTTAGTGAGCGTACGATTAAATATCAGTGAAATGGTAAATGCATGTTGTCTTTGTATTTTCTGTGTCATGCCAGATTAATAAAATATTTAAATGTGTCGTCAATCTGTCTTGTTCTTTCATGGTTCGTTCTGCTGCACGCGACCTGGGACCCCCACCATGGTGGATCTTGATCGATTGAGTGGGGGTGGCTATCTTCACAATAGTGTTGTTACTGTTAACCCAAGAAAAATTAAATATGCCCAGAATAAACACAACTGTACACAAATTACTTTTAAACTCCATCATTGCTAAATCAAGTCTATTATCTTGCTGATTTGTTAAGCTTCCGATAATCAACTACCCCCCACCCACCCCTCTGCGTTTGATTTGTCAAACTTCACCTTGAATGTGGGGAAGGGGGCATTTTGATCCTTGGCCTATTAATTTAAGGAAATGTCATTATGCATACATTAAATAAAGCTGTTTGGCCATTGAATAAAGATGCTAACATATTTAACCATACACAATGTTGTATTTGCTAGTTTCACACATTTTTTTAACACCCATCACCCCCCCACCCCCACCAGTTGGTGGGTCTCAGTTGAACTATAACTTAAACTCTGAACTTTAACTTCCTCTCGTCTAGAGTCTCTTGACCTTCATCTGCGTTATTATAACAAAAGATAACAGGTCAACCATGTCGGGACGAAAGAAGAGCATCGTTTTAACACAACCGAGGGTTCAGTGTTAGCTACCTGCAATATTTGCAAGAACAAAATCTCGTTTAAAGGAGGGTCCACAGCCAATTTGCACCGTCACATCAAGACCAGACACCCTGGGGCCCGGCTTTGCGAGGTGAGGAGAGGAGGAAGAGGAGGCCGAGACACCGTCTGCGGCACCATCTGCGGGATCATCGCAAACCACAGACTCCAGAGGCCAGGCTACGCAATCCAGGCTGACCCAGTACATGTCGCGGCCGATAACACCGCAACGGCAGAAAAACTTAGATGAACAGCTGGCGAAAATGGTGGTCTGGGACCTACAGCCATTTTCATTTGTGGAGGACAAGGGCTTCAAGGCATTTACAAAGGCCCTTAATCCCTTTTACACCCTACCAGGTAGGAAGACCGTCTCCAAGGTCCTGGTTCCTCGGCTTTATGCCACCTGCCATGCCGGAGTCAAGGAGAGAGTGGGACACGCTGCAGCTGTGTGTCTGACAACAGACTGTTGGACATCCAGGACGACCCATAGCTATATGTCCGTGACATGCCATTTCGTGGAGAATTACGAAATGGTCAGCTGTCTCCTGGATTGTTTTCAATTCAGTGAGCGACACACAGCGGACAATTTGTCCGGACATCTTTTGAGGATCACGCGGGAGTGGGAGATCCAGGACAAGGTGGTCGCCTGCGTTTCAGATGGAGCGTCGAATATAACCTTGGCGATTCAGAAATGCAGATGGAAGCACCTGCATTGTTTTGCCCATACATTGAATCTGATAGTTAGGGGGGGGTTGAAAAAGCTGTCAGAAACAGTGGATAAGGTCAAACAAATTGCGGACCACTTCCATCGAAGCTCCTTGTCGGCGGAGAAGCTAAGGGCCACTCTGCTTCAAATGGGTCAGCCAGACCTGAAGGTTCTGCAGGATTGCCCCATCCGGTGGAACTCAACCTTTTACATGTTGAAGCGTTTTGTGAGACTGAGGGATGCCATCATCACCACCCTGGCTTTGGTGAATCCAGCAGTGACCACCTTGACCCATGATGAGTGGGTGGCCATTGAAGAGGCATGCGAGGTGCTTCAGCGAAGAGGTGACAGTGGAGATCAGTGGAGAAGGGTATGTATTTAATCTATTTATTTAATTTATGTAATTAAATTCATTGGGGAATAATAAATGACATGACATATATGACACATGGTAATGGCAATACATAGATAAAAGGTCAATAGATAAAAATATGGTCAATAAATAGATATACATACATAGTATTTTAATAAATACATAAATACATGGATAATAAATAGATAAACGAATTCATAAATATTTTATTTATAATACATTTAAAAAAGGTTCCACATAACAAAGATGACCCACTGTAACTGTCCTTTCTGTGTCCTATCTGTAGCTACGTGACTGCCTCCAAAATCATTATTTTGGCACGGGGTCTGCAGAGGGTCAATGCAAACCACCTGAGGTCCGGATGCTTCAAGCAGCCTGTGGTGGTGTCACTTTTAACCTCACTCAACGCTGAGATGGCAAAGCGTTTCCATAGGATCGAGTTCAACGCCTTGCTGTCTGAATCCTCCATCCTTGACCCCAGATTCAAGAGGAAGTCCTTCTCTGATGACCAGGCAGCCACCGAGGCCATCCAAAGGCTCACAACTGCTGCAGCACAGGACCATCTCCAATCCATCCCAGCAGGAAGCTCTGGTGGAAGAAGGAGCTGCGGGGGGACAAGCCACAGAGGAGAGCATGGTCTGGGGTGACTTTGACGAGCAGGTCTCAGGGCTTGTTAGTCACCTTAGTGCAGGTGCGGAAGCGACCCTCGAGATCCGGTCCTTCCTGCAAGAGGCACTGATCCCTTGGTCCTCCAACCCTCTGACCTGGTGGAAAAGTAGATCGTTGATCTATCCGCGGCTCACTCAGCTGATGCTGGAGAGATTGTCTGTGGTCGCCACGTCAGTGCAATCTGAACGCGTGTTCAGCAAGATGAGGCTGATCATTTCAGAGAGGCGCAGCCGTCTCTCTCCCTCCAAGGCGCAACAAGTGATGTTCCTGAATGCGAACCTGAAGTGAACATTCAGGCTTCTTCAGTTCCCAGAGGTTCTTGGGTTTTTTTTCTGCCATCACTGTTGGTCAGAGGACAAAAATGTTTGTTAAATGGCAATGTTCGGTTTTGTTCCCTACCCCCGAGGATGGACACTGGGTTACAGCGCCCCTCACAACCCCCCCACCTGAGGATGGACACTGGGTTACAGCGCCCCTCACACCCCCCCCCCCCGAGGATGGACACTGGGTTACAGCGCCCCTCACAACCCCCCCACCACACCCCTTTCAAGTGTATATTGTAAATAGTTCTCTGCAAACCTATGGTGGCATCATGCCTTCAGTGTGTACATTGTATATAATTCTCTGCAAACCTATGGTGGCATCAGGCCTTCAGAGTGCATATTGTAAATAGTTCTCTGCAAACCTATGGTGGCATCATGCCTTCAGTGTGTACATTGTATATAATTCTCTGCAAACCTATGGTGGCATCATGCCTTCAGAGTGCATATTGTATGTAGTTCTCTGCAAACCTATGGTGGCATCATGCCTTCATTGTGCATATTGTATATAATTCTCTGCAAACCTATGGTGGCATCATGCCTTCATTGTGCATATTGTATATAATTCTCTGCAAACCTATGGTGGCATCATGCCTTCAGTGTGTATATTGTATATAGTTCTCTGCAAACCTATGGTGGCATCATGCCTTCAGTGTGTACATTGTATATAATTCTCTGCAAACCTATGGTGGCATCATGCCTTCAGTGTGCATATTGTATGTAGTTCTCTGCAAACCTATGGTGGCATCATGCCTTCATTGTGCATATTGTATATAATTCTCTGCAAACCTATGGTGGCATCATGCCTTCAGTGTGTATATTGTATATAGTTCTCTGCAAACCTATGGTGGCATCATGCCTTCAGTGTGCATATTGTATATAGTTCTCTGCAAACCTATGGTGGCATCATGCCTTCAGTGTGCATATTGTATATAGTTCTCTGCAAACCTATGGTGGCATCATGCCTTCATTGTGCATATTGTATATAGTTCTCTGCAAACCTATTGTGGCATCATGCCTTCAGTGTGTATTGAACAACCGCACATAAAAAGGTTGCACATATTATATTGATATTTTATCGTATTTGTCTAAGTGCATACTTGACTCTTGTGTATAATTCCCAATTATTATTGATGTATTTGCACTTTTAATCTTGCTGAATTGTACAAGGCAAATAAATTAAGTTACAATTTAGTTCCCCGGCTCCATTCGTCTTTGTAAGGAAATGTGATATTTTGTCTTATTTTGTCAGAAGGCTTAGTTTGTATGTGAAAATCACAATAAAATCTACTGGGAAGGATGCCCCCAGAACCCCCTACAGGGGTTTGGTTTACCAACTTTTAGCCCCCCCTAAAATAAAAATCACCAGCCGCCACTGTGTGTGTGAATAATTTTATTATTTATATAATTTGATATTATTAAAACGTTTTTTTTAATCAAATCTTTTAGATCTCAGAATGATTTCATAGTCAAAAAGATGTTAAAGTTTGTGTTCAACAGTTGACACAGTAGCTCATTCAGTGTTGAGGGATAGGCCTATTGTAGCCTACGGTTAAAAAGGAAAACTCAAATGTGTTATATTGGCTTTGATAATATTAATAATAATACACATACTATTACGTTCTTAATAGGGTAACTGACTTGTAACAGTATCGAATTACATTTTCAAAGTAACCTTCCCATACTGTAGCTGAATAAATGGCACACACTGTTGCATGCACTGCACCAGGAGTAGGTTATAGTTATAACTAGGCTATACTTAGTTAGCTTCAACGATACATGAAGTAAACATACTTGGAACGTCCATGTAGGCCTACGCAGCAGCACTATGCGCAGATGCCGCATGAGATGCCGCATGAGATGCCGCATGAGATGCCGCATGAGATGCCGCATGAGATGCCGCATGAGATGCCGCATGAGATGCCGCATGAGATGCCGCATGAGATGCCGCATGAGATGCCGCATGAGATGCCGCATGAGATGCCGCATGAGATGCCGCATGAGATGCCGCATGAGATGCCGCATGAGATGCCGCATGAGATGCCGCATGAGATGCCGCATGAGATGCCGCATGAGATGCCGCATGATATGCCGCATGATATGCCGCACGGCATATCATTATTAACTAACGCATTATCTCTGAGGTAAAGTAAAGCCTCAGGTGGTTCGTTACATTTTCTTGTCGAGTAGCCTGGTGTTTACATTTTAGGGTTAGGGTTTTCGGACATTATCTCGTCGCATATTTGTTTTGCCTCGTCGCATATTTGTGTTTCTGGGTCTTTCACATAACCTACTAGTTATTACCATTGTATATGTCTATGGTTATTACGGCCTTCCAAGTTCTGGAAATGGTATCTCCCTTACGTTCCAACTTCTTGCGCGAGCTGACTGTAGAGAGAGTCTGTCATTGGGCGACCGATCTCAGGGTTGCCAGAGCCACGATAATTATCCTCCAAATACGACCATTTTGAGCCTTTGGTACGTTACTTTGCCATTTCCAATCTGGCAACATTGAGCACCTTGCCGCTTCCACTCTGTTTACAACAGCACATTACATCTGCAGCCATGCAGAAACGTAAATGTAAGTTCACGGACGAACTAAAGAAAAAATACCCATGTTTTCGCCGAAGCACCCCCCCCCCCCCCCCCGACTAAGTGTCCTCTTTTTCACAAACTCAAATCTGGTCACCCTAATATATACAATTAACGATATTGACTCACCTTTCAGGATAAAGTCAGCAGCTGATGACCGACTTAAGTTCCACGATCCTTTGAGAGTCCGAGTCTGACTGACTCAGAGTCAGCAGAACCGTGCACAAACACATTCCATGACCATGATTCGATTCACCATTCGATTCACTCGACAGCACTGAGTCTGACTGACTCAGCGGAGAACCATGCAATGGGTGCATTCCATGATGCGATTCACCGCTACCGGAAACGGAAACGGAAACGGAAACTGGACTGAACGAACGAACGAACGATTCGCGAACGACTCATCTTGGCGAACTGACTGACGCGAACTGGTTCACGTAAACGAATCATTGAATCCACCACTACTCAGCACTCACAGCAGCCGCTTCGGGTAAGTCGAGTAATTGAATGCCAACAGTAAATCTTGCATATCAAGTAGGCTAGCAAACACCGTTGCCATTCAACTCAGGGTCCGCTGACTTTCTGCTTAATGCAAGTGTGTTTCATTTTTTTAAGTACCGGTTTGGGAAACCGTTTTAGCACCGGAACCGTTTGAAAAGTACCGAGTAGGCACCGGTATCAGATAAAACCCAAACGATACCCAACCCTAGTTGCAAATCAGCTGTTCAAATACAGTTTACAAAATAAATTACTGACTTGCCAAGTGAGAGAATAGGTGTCAATCCAGGAATAGTTCACTCAAAATGCACAGTTGTCTGTGGGCCAGTATTGGTTTAGTAATTTCGTAATCCTTCCTCCCTGAGATCAAGCAGCAGAAATTATGTGACAATGAGCAAATACTATTGAAGGATTTTTGGGTAAACTAAATAGAGTAGTCTCACATACCGTAACCGTTTCTAAAAAAAAGGGTGTTTTTCTGGGGTGCGTTAAAAAAGGGCAAACATTTGAGTATACCCACTTCTCGATGGACCACTACACCACCTTTGAAACTATATCTATCAACACTGTCGCACTCGTTTTCAGTTTTAGCTTTTTCTGAAACATGGTTAAATTATGATTTTGTGAGTCTTTATCCTTTGTCGAACTATAATTCGACTCACTCCTGCAGAAATGTAGTTTGTAAAATAGAACATAAAACTGAACAAATATACATAGCAAAGAAAGATCACCATTTGGCAGTGTGGGATTTTCTAATTGGAAACATGCAAGTGAACCTATTGCCTAACATGAAAGTTGTGAAATGTACAGAATAGCAATGATTGTGTACATTAATCAGACAGCTAACCAGGGGACAGTGGACTCAGAACTAAAAAAACAGTTCACTGAGGAGTGTGAGTACTGGAGACAAGTTCTACAAAGGGTTGTCAGTGTCGTCAGGTATTTGGCAGAGCAGGGACTTGCTTTCAGGGGTGATAGCCACACATTTGGAGACAGCAACAATGGGAATTATTTGGGTTGCATGGAGCTGATCAGTGAGTTTGATCTGTTTTTAGAAGCTCATATAGAAATGTATGGAAACGCCGGCAGAGGAACCCCATCCTACCACTCCCTGAATGTGTGTGAGGAATTCATCAAGCTGATGGGAGATAAGGTGCTGGAAGAAGTCATCAGCCAAGTTAAACTGGCAAAGTATTTCTCTGTCAGTGTGGACTCCACGCCAGATATCACACATGTGGACCAGCTGACTTTCATCCTGCGGTACATATCCCCAGAAGGCTGTATCGAGGAGCGTTTTGTGAAATTCCTCCTCATTGAAAGCCACACTGGATAAACGCTGTTCAATGCAGTTGTCAGTGTTTTAGATGACATGGGCATTGATATTAATAATTGTAGAGGACAGTGTTATGATAATGCCAGCAACATGTCAGGCACATACAAAGGTGTGCAGGCCCGGATCAAACAGATAAACCCCCTGGCAGAGTGGGTTCCCTGTGCAGCGCATACCTTAAATCTGGTCGGGGTTAACAGGGTGAACTGTTGTGAGGAGACTGAGCAGTTTTTCAGTTTTATACAAAGTTTGTTCAACTTCTCATCAAATTATCATGGCGGGGTTGCAGCCTAAAGAAAATCACAATAGAAACCCTAAAAACACTTTCTGATACCAGATGGTCAGCGCACGCTGTTGCAACTAAAGCCCTGTGTCAGAATTATGTTGGTATCCAGCAGTCATTACTCAACATTGCTGACGATGATGAGCACCATAATCTGAGCACAAGAGAGGAGGCCAGGGTGCTTCACAAAAAGATGAACAAACTGGAAATTGCATTAATGTGCAAAATGTGGAATGCTATCCTTCAACGTTTCAAGGGAGTAAGCACTGCACTACAGGCAGTGGAATTGGACCTGTGCAATGCTGTGGATCTGGTTCGGTCATTGCGGACTATGTAGCAGGCCTACGCGATCAGTTCGACAGCTTTGAGACAGCCGCAAAAAATATGTCCCCGACTGTGTCTGAGGAATACAAAGCAGACACTCAACGAAAAAGAAAAAGAAAGACAGGTTGACGAGTCATCTGAGCCTGACGCTTCGTGCCCACAGCACCGTCAGTCAACGGACGTGGGAAGGCGTGGCTGACGGATGGGGGAGTAGTCTTTGCAGAGGCATCCGTCAGCCAATCAAATCGCTTCGCCGGGTTCTTCCCGCTTCTTCCTGCTTGTTGCGTTGTCATTGCAAGATTTCCCGCTTTCCAGTATCGTCAGAGCCCGAGTCGCGTCACAGTGCTTAAATTTGCATACGCGATTTGATTGGATGACGGATCCGTCGCTGCCAAAAAAGTTGGACATTTTTCAACTTTTTGACGGAGCCAAAGGCTCCAACGGAACGGATGGATCCACAATGCATTGCGCGTCCGTCCCAATTCAAAGTCAATGGGGATCAGTCAACGGACAGAGGTAGTGGGCACGAGGCGTAGTGTGAGCTGTCAGGCCGCGGACACTTCTGTACATCTGTGTACATCGTTGTGATTGACCGGCTAGTGTCAGAGCTCGACCGAAGATACCAGTCATATAATGACTTATATGAAAACTTCGGGTTTTTGAACAGATTCCACTCGATTTCCCCCCAAGACCTCCGCTCAGCAGCGATGAGCCTGCAGAAGAAATACCAAAGTGACTTGGAAGAGGATTTTGTGGAGGAAGCTGTACAGTTTGGGGAGTTGTTGCAGCATGAGAAGGTGAGCAGGACGTCGGCAGTGGAGCTACTGAAAATGTTGAGACTAAGAAAACTCCATACAGTGTTTCCCAACACCGACGTAGCTCTACGGCTATTCTTGACAATGCCAGTGACCAATGCTAGTGGAGAGCGTTCATTTTGAAAACTGGCCTTGGCTAAAAATAGACTGATCAAGCATGCAGCAACAGTCAGTAACCTCACACTGATGTCAATTGAGCATGACATTCTCCGGGAGTTGGATTTTTTCAGGACATCATCAAGGCTTTCTCTTCAAAGAAGACCAGACGCAAGAAGTTTTAAAAAGGTAAGACAATGCTTTATGTATGGCTTTCCAGTACCCTGTGCAGGTTTTAAATTGTTGTTGTCATGCATCGTTTTATACTGATATGTTCTGACATGTTCTACTGTTAATGTTAATCAGATCAGATCAGTGTCATCTTCTGATACCTGGCATTGAGGGCATATGTCGCTGTCCATGGGGCCAAATCGTGTGTGTGTGATGGATTCCCAAGGCCGGCCGAGGCCAAAGAGGAACCTCTTACTTGTTAATATGCTAGGCGTTATTAGGCGTGTTTGTTTCTGCAGACCGGATCATGTTTTCTTTTGGTAATATTAAAATCAGAGTTAAATCAAACTTTCATGGAACATGGTTTTACCTTGTCTATCCTTCAATTATTTGGTCATAGTATAATCTACTAATATAAATATTGTGATGTTATGTGGCTCAGAGAGGGTCACTAATACATTTTGCACTTTAGACGCATGGCATTTGCACATTTTCATTGTAAGACCCCCTCTCAGGGGGCCTACGAAACCGCTCAGCCCCAGGGACCAATGGCAGGTTAAGGCAGGCCTGAGTATATAAGCACTACAATTATATTATTATAGTGCCTCGATCTGACAAAACAGACAAGAGCAGAGTCCAACCAAGATTTCAGAGTAATTTCTTTATTAGTTCCAAAGAAATGCATGATTTATAAGAAGAAAAAACTAAGCAGCACAGAATGCCTATTCATTCATGATTTCACACAAATGTGAAGTGACATTCGGCTAAATACAGATTCAGGCAAGTCATCAATCCTAGTACTACTGGACCTCAGTGCAGCCTTTGACACTGTGGACCACACTATATTGCTTCAGCGACTTGAGCACTGGGTTGGCTTCACTGGTGTTGCAATCAGGTGGCTAAAATCCTACCTTTACGACAGGAGCTTCTCTGTTACAGTTGGAAACTGTTCCTCAGCATCTACATCTTTGATCTGTGGAGTTCCCCAGGGCTCAATCTTGGGTCCAAGGTAGGCTAAGTAGGGGGACCATTTCAATGACACCAAAAAGGAGGACATTATGCGGCATATCAATAAATTACTATGGTATACTCTCATTTATAGTACAATTTTGAGTGGTTTAAAGATGATGTTTGTGTAGCTGAATAGGAAAAAATATTAATGAAAAGTTTGTAGTTATTCAATACATTGTGATGTTCAAAAAGTGACCACTGAGATTCATCTTTTAAAGTGAAGAATGCCACAAAGCATAACATGTGGGGACTTAAATGTGAAATACAATTAACAGGTAACAACATAATAAAAAAAAAATGCTTTTTAAAACTTTTCGATATAAATTCATGCTCTTCTGTCCATTCAGAATTAAATACTTATTACATACTATTTCTGTTCAGAGTCTACTACTTGACCGTAACACACTTGACTGTGTAGTACGGTCTACAGCTATGCGTAGAACACCTCCGAACACTGCCGAAACTCTACCGGATGTTTGGAGATGACGTATCTCCCCTCAGATGCCGGCAAAATTACCTTGATAAGTTACCTGTTTTCCGTCTTGTCATCGTTGCTATTAAATTAAAAATGTCTCTTTTTACTTAATTACTTACTTTTTTTCTTCTTTTTTTCGCTGCTTTCTACGACGTCTTTCTGGTGGTGTCGGGTCAGCCATCTCTTCTTCGTTCGTTACCAGACTCCGGTTGCATTGTGGGATAGCGTAGTGAACTTCGTTGTTTACTGTGGCGGTAGTACGCATTCTGAAACGTTTTCCGTACTACACAATGCGTACTGAGCATTCGGACGCGCTATATTTGTGGCGTACTACAAAATGCATACTATATAGCAGTCAAGTATGAGTATTCGGATTCAGCCGAGGTCTTGCGTTTTGGCATGATGCTAACTTTCTGTCAATGTCATATGACGTAGCAGCACATGGACCCTTGTTTACTTTTTTAACCAATGATAAGCAGGTCACCTGACACCGCTTTTAGCCGTCATTTGTTAGACCAGATATGTTACTGCGTTGGATGCATTTTTTACAGTCTATGATTGGATATTGTGCTGCAGCCCAGCAAAGATGAAAAAACTCCGCTCTTCAAGCATATACCTCAAAAAGGAGGACAAATACGCGTCCGGCTTGATGCTGCGCCGGACGCCGGACAGGGCATTTAAAATCCGGACTGTCCGGCCTAAAGCCGGACGCCTGGTCACCTAAGGCTAAGACAAGCAGCCTACTAGGCCTACAGACACAACTCATTGAGTAACCTTTTATTTTAGATGAAACTGAATGCAGCATCAACAACAGTGTTGAAGGTTGTATCAGCGATGCTGAGCGATTTATAATAACAAAAACACTCTTCATGTTCAGCTATCTTATGTCCTCATGGTCGGCTAGCTCTCCTTCGCTGAAAAAAAGTCCTGTATTTTAGGCAGCCCGCAGGCACCACAAACGCGCACTGTACCAGACATAAATATTGTGTTTGGCAGTAGCCTACACCACTAACAATAATAACGCATTGCGTGGATATATCTCTGGTGTGTGTTTGTTTGATCCTCAAACAAAATACAAAATTAGTTATGAGACAAAAACTTCTGCTCAGAAATTTGAACATCAACAAATACAAAAACACAATAGCCAATCCGCCAGGGTCGCGGATACAACAGGAAGTGCTTTCTGCTTATTGTGCTGTAGGCCAAGGATAGTTAATAGTTAATTGTGAAATTACACGTATTTAATAAACTGTCTGTATTTAATTTCTTAAGGTTTGCTTGATACACCTTGCTGATGCGGTTCTGGGCCCAGATTGACGCTGTTGTTCTATTTATGGTCAGCGTGAGGCAGGCTCAGAGAGGAACTCTCAGAGAGGGCAGATCTGCAAGCCATTCCCTGCAGCCCATTGATGAGTTCTTCATGTTTTTGAACTACCTTGCTGAGCGGTTCAGTGTCCACCAGTCTACGGTTAGTCGCATCATTACAGGTGCACAACATGGAGCACCTTCCTCTACTCAGTACTTGGTTCAATGAGGATCTGGATACCACAAGAGCAGATACGAGAATATTTGCCCCCAGATTTCAAGGACTACCCTGACACCACTGTGATTCTTGACTGCACAAAGCTGAGGTGTCAGTGCCCATCTTCCCCTCTCCTCCAGAGGGAGGTGTTTTCCTCCTACAAGTCCCACTGCACAGTCAAAGGGCTGATTGGAATTGCTCCACATGGAGCAGTGTCATTGGTCCCTGCACCCTATGCCGGATCAATCAGTGACAAGCAGATCACAAGGAATCCGGTATCTTCAACAGATTAAAGCCTGGTATGGCTGTCGTGGTAGACAGAGGCTTTCTGATCGACGATATTGTACCGTGCAAGGTATACAGACCAGCATTCCTTGCCGGGAGATCTGAAATGTCCGCTGTTGAAGTTAGGGAGACCCAGGCCATAGCACATCTCAGGGTGCACGTGGAGCGTCTCATTCGTCGGGTGATAGCCGACGAATAAACCAATTTCTTACCTTATGTGGCCCTCCACATGCAGGCTAGATGATGTATCCATGTCGTTATCCGGTGTCACAAACATGATTTCTACAGGAAGCAAAAAGGATTTTTTCTGAATAGATTTTGGCTGTCTGTCTTGAAACTTCTCCATTATAACGCTGTGTACAGACAGCACACGTTCACCCTCCTCCCCCTTGCGATGACATTAAATATAATTTAAGAAATTATACTAACAACAAAAAAAGGCTTAAGTCGCAAGGCTGTTTAACTGGATCCATAATGTCTAAGAGAAAAGCTGGAACCGATATAAGATCCTTTTTCAGCAGGCAAAAATGCGCTGTAACTGCAGAGAAACATACAAATCACCTTGTTTTACGATGTTTGATATTAACTCAGTTAACTGCTAGTTCTCATCTATTGCTAACGTTAACGGTTAGCTAGCAGTAACATTGCAGTTAGCTAGTCTATGCTTTGGCTACTACGTGGGAAAAAATTGTAAGTTGTAGATGTAAAAAAAAAGTAACAATTAAAAACATAAAAAAACATTTGAGAGAACTATATACAGAAATACTAACAAATTATCATCCATGTCACTGACTACATTACAGGAGGAGGTGCCTCACCAGGAGGGACGACAGGATAACCCTTCCCAAACAGAGGAAGAGCTCAATACATACCCCTGAGGATATTTTAGTTTCCCCATACCAACCAGCTGCACAGCTAATTGAGCCACAAACTCTGCCCAACCGCACTCTCCGATTCCAGGGGAGCTGGTTGAAAGACAACCCCAGGCTACATTACAGTTCTGCAATTAAGGGAGTTTTGTGTTTCTACTGTGTAAATGCCTTTAAACATAATATTCCAACAATGGCCAGAAATACTGAAAAAACCATCAATTCCTTGGGGTTCAGGAACTGGAAGAAGGGTAGGGACTCGGGAGGCGTTTGACAAGCACACCAACAGTCAGGCACACATTGTTGCTGTAAACACACACACACACACACACATAACTCAGTCAGGATGCAACTTTGCAGCATCTCAGAAAGTTCACAAGAGGCAGCCAGGTCAGCACTGGTACAGATTGTGAGTTCAGTGAGGTACCAGGCTAGACAGGGATTAGCTCTCAGAGGCCATGACAATGATGAGGGAAACTTCAAGCAGCATCTGGAGGAGAAGGCTGAGAGTGACCCGAATCTGGCAAGCTGGTTGCTGAGAAACCATGCCTACACAAGTCCTGAGTGTCAGAATGAGATACTGCAGTTAATGAGCAACGCCATTATCAGACAAATAGCTAAAAACATCCATATCTGGCACGGAACAGATTAAATTTGCCTCCGGTATGTGGATGCTGACTCTGATGTGCTGCTCCGTCTAAACCTGCCGTTCTCTGGTCTTCGTGGACAGACCTACGATGGCGCAGCCAACATGTTGGGGTACTTGTCAGGGACACAAGCTCTGATCTGGAGACACCAGCCATTGGCCAACTTTCCCCACACTGTGTAAACCTTGTCACACAGGCTACGTGCACATCCACACCGGTGATAAGGGATGCCCCCTACATTGGATCCATGAGCTGGGATGCTTACTTGCCCAGTCTGGAAAATGTGAGACCATTTTCAAAGACATTGCCACGTCCACCACAGGCTCCTTCACCTACATCAAGCCTTTGTTTGCCACCAGATGGACTGTGCGTGCACCAGCCATCAGAGCAGTCCTCAGCAAATACAACGCCATCTTGAGTGCGCTGGAGATGGCCTCTGCAAAGGTCACCGACAACACTGCCTCTAGAGCAAATGGTGTTCTTCAGAGGCTGGAAAATGGAAACACCGTTCTTGGCCTTCTCCTGGGGTCAAGAACTCATCAAAAGGTTGGAGGGGCTGAACTTAAGTCTGCAGGCAAGACGGAAGACCATCAGTGGAATGCTGAAAGCCGTTGACTCTGTTAGGCAGGGCTTTCTCTCTTTGAGGACCGATGCTGCGTTCATGGCCATCTATGATAACGCTGTGGATTTTGCGAGACGGATAAATCCAGTGCTTGAAGCACCGCCTCTGGCGGTCAGTAAGGATGAAATAGAAACAGAGTATTCTATGATCTTTGGCAACACCCTGAGTTCTAGCAGACATAAGGTCCACAACATGCAAGGAAAACAATAAAAATCCTCAAACTGAGTTAAAAAATATCGGTCGGTGACTGACTGTTGGCTTGTTTCAGCCTATTGTTTTAGGCTACAATAGGCTCCCTCCCAATTAATTACACTGTAACCACAAACAATTTGGTTACAACGTGGTCTTGCCTAGCTTGTCTTTGCTCTGAGGAAACATTAATTAATACATGAATATCCATGAGAAAAGCAGTCGTCTCTTCTACCAGGCTTTTCAGACATGCTAGAAAAGCTTGGAATAAGCAAGACATTTCCAAAACAAACAATGTTACAGACTCAGACTTACAGATTGTAAAAAAGTGAATGAAATGGGTGTGGCATGGGATCTTTAAAATATTTCTTCATTTGAAGAAACATTGTGAGACTATCTTATACATTTGTCGAGTATTCAATCTTTTGCATACATAAATGTATATTTTTTGTTCAGGTAACAGAATTAATCCATACAAGGTTCCCCCATCCTATCACTGGGGCACCGTGGATTGGTGGAAAAAACAGAAAGTCTGATGTAGTGTTTAACACAGAATACCAAAAGATTCACACACTCAAGGCTCCAGCAGAACTGAAGGAACTTAGTCACCGAAGACCATCTCTTGAATGAGCTCCTCAATCAAAAGGTATTAGCTGTGTGTTTTTTTTTAAAACAACTGCTTTCTAAAATGAAATGTAAGCAGAAGACACGACTTAACAAGTTATTTCTTATATAGGTAGAGGTGGTCAGAAAAATCTGCAAGGAGTGTGGACTTGGCTCTGAAGGGTCAAGGATGGACCTCATCCTTAGATTAAAGGATGAGATGAATACACGGGCCTCCTTTGACAAAATGCTCAAGAAAATCTGGGGTGCATCAGGTTTGTGTATTCCAATTTTTTTTTCGCTACTACTGTCCCTACCCATTTTTTTTTCTTCGAACTTAACACAAACCCTTTTCTCTGTAGGTGGTTGGGCAGCGATACTTTGTCCGTGTGACAATGTGTATAGTATAAGGTTCTCCTAATGCCCAGGGATTATGCAGACCTCTTGCTGTCCTGGGCACACATGCCTGATTGTCATTTATGACTTTCCGAGTGAGCTGGCAAGGCACATGAACCTCAGGGTACCAGAGACCATAACCTTCTCTCCACATGAGGGAAGACTGGCAGCTCCAACACCGAGAACATTCAATTGGCAGAGGAAGGGACTCTCAAAGTTAACCTGATATGGTTAACCAAAAAGAAAAATCCACCGGATGAAAATTCCCATCCACTGACTGTCTCATCCGAACACTATGCACTGAGTGACGGTTTTCACGAGAAGAACTCGAAAGACCACAAAAATGCTGTTAGACGTGTCGGTCTGGTCCCTGAGCTGTCTGGTCAGATAAACACACAAGTGGTGGAGCAGTTCTTCTCGCAAATGAGGAAATGCAATTATGTCCTTAATATGGCTTCGCCATCCACTAACATCTTCCTGCTGCGAAACATTCTCCACCACCGGAATGAGAGGCATAAAAGAAACACCATTGGAAAATTTAAAAAGACCTTTGGCAAAGAAGTGTTGCTGAATGCGCATGGCCAGACAGTGCTAGGTTTGTAGAGCAACGTGCATTATATAATTTTGTTTAAATGTATATCAATTAACATTGACAGTATGTCTTATCCAAATATTATTAATGTAACTGCTCTGATCATGAGTTCTATTCCTAATTTCATTGATCAATGGCAAAGCTTTATAGACTATTCTAATCATGATGTCTATCTTCAAGCCCAAAAATGGAAACAGTCAGAACCAAAGAAGGAGCAGGCAAAACCTGAACATGAATCCAAAGGTATTGTGTTTTTAATGCCAGTTTTCTGAAGCTGCACAGGGTGACTTTTCTGTACTGTAAAATGTATATATCTTGCAGGAGATGGAGTCTGTTGGACATCAGGACACCACCCGATGCAAAAGCTACTGGTTTTTTGATTTATTTACAGATTTTGAAATCTAAGAACAGGGGAATGACTAATTATTTTTCTCTCTCTATCATAGATAAATATGTACATAAACACATACATCCATCATTGATTAACATGGTTAAATACTCCAGTAAAACTAGAAGCAGGCAGGATCAGCGTTGAAGAATAGTTCTGGAGTTGCGGGAAAGCTCTGTGAGTACGAGAGACGATCTGGCAGAGACTGAGTGGAGAGAGAGGATTTATATAGAGGGATCACAGGTGGAGGTGGTTTGGTTAATTAGGGGAGATCAGGGTGGCAGGAGGGTAAATGGGAAAACCAGGAGCGGATCATGACAACAGCTAAAACTGTAGCTGTGACTGGTCAAAATGAAGGTAACCATGCATGATGCTGTCAACTGGAGGGAACTTTGTCTCGGTCAGTTGCTCCAGGGACTGGACAGCGTTTCCTACAGCTTGATTAGTCTGAAATTTAGAGCATGAAATTCTAAACCATTTTAGTCAAAAGTGAATTTAAAATAGCTGGTCTAAACATAGAATGCTAACCTGGAGCTGGGACCTCAATAACAGACAGAAATGCAGTCCAAGGAGTAGATGAACATTGAAGTTAGGAACCCCATCCTTGAACTCCTGGTAACGGTAGAGCATGCCACAGTCCTCACATTTCTTGCAAAATGTAGAAACATCTGGGGAATGAAATAGAGGGCATTAGCGAAGATTAGTTGACAACATGTATTACTTCCTTGTATGCCACAAAAGTGTAAATAATTGAAGCTGTACCATTCACAACACCATCACTGGTGAGTTTTTTGGCCCTTGCCGTTGTCAGACTTGGATTACTGAGAGGAACAGTCCCAGGGTTATCTGGCAGTTCTGCTGGAAGACACTTGTGTTTGGAAATGTAGTCGACTACTTTTTTGAGGTCTTCTCTCTCTGGTTGGTTGTGACATCCTCCGCCCCATTCTGTTTGCCAGAGTGACACTTTCCATGCGTTGGTCCCCTGGGATGTATTCACTGGACCTGACTTTTTTAAAAGTATGAGGAAACTCCTGGAAAAAGTGCCACTGTGCGATGTATCTGTGTGGACATGACCGTCGTGTTTTGTTGCACTGGCAGTGCCAGGTGTTCAACTTCTTGTCATAATAGACCATGACATGTTGAAGATGGCTATAATAAGCCACAGATGGCTCAAATACAGAAACACACAGATTTGTTGACATGAGAGATGTCGTGATAGTAAATGGGACATTCCTCTCCTGGGCTACAATTTTACACCGCAGAAAATAGTCGTCTTTAACTTCCTTAACTTTTCCCATTAATTCTCTATGGTAGTTCTTATCACTACGGATGTAATATTTTTCCAGCCACAAGCGGGATTTTGACAGCTGAGCGTCGACAGGAGACCACAAACACGTTCTCGGAGAGAGATGACAATTCTTTTCATCCGTCGACAAGTTAACTTTTCGCCAGGAAACAAGTTAACTTTTCGCCAGGAAACAAGTCAAGTTAACTTTTCAATTGTAAGTTGGACCTATTGTTTTTAACTCTTCACTTTTCTCAGTCTTTTATATGGTCGTACTGTATTTACAATGTAGTAATGTCTACACTAACTCGGGTTGTTGTAGCAAATGTAACATTAGCTTACGTTAGTAAATTTACATTGATTTGGTATGTAACGTTATAACAGCTTCTAAATAATATTACTGTACACACTGTAAGAGCCATCTGTCAGGTCAGCGTCACACTGAGATATCTCTATCTATATAAATAAATACAAATACCCCTCATTAATCAATACTCTGACTACTATCTGAAGGGAGATTAGTATTGTCTCAGTTAAGAGTTGGGAAACTGAGTTTACGTGGGTTAAACCTACTAGACTCATTACAAATGCTCATTAATGTTGATATGAATAATGCTGTTAATATAACAGTATTATTAGATAGCTTTAATTATTACTACATTACAATATAACTTATACTAGCTATTACTGTATAATAATAAATTACTATGTACTATGCATTATTTTTTGCAGTGAAAAGAAATCATGAATACCATCAGCTTCTTCCCCGGAAAGATGAGTGTCATTTAGAAAGGGACCAACGGGCCATCTGCGGCAGTATCCATCCTCTGAGACCATGAGGATAAAACACAATCCTTGGCTTCAGGTCAATAGTCCCGCTCAGAAACATGACCTAGAGAAGACCAGTGCTCGCACTGTGGTCTTCCAGCGAGGAGGGGATGTGTCAGACCGACAGGAGGGGATGGGAGAGTACCTGCTGCAGTTCGGGAAGTACCAGGGAAAATCTTTCAAGTGGCTCCTAGAGAACGATGTTGGCTACACCATCTACCTTATGAAAAAGGTAGACGAGGAGGAGAGAGCCGGGACCTTCAACCCACAGGGACACAGTAAGGACAGCCTGCTGTCTTTTCTGGACTATGCCAGGAACTTCCAGGAAATCCAGGACCTGAGGAACTGATCTCCTGATCTCCAGGAAGCCTGCTGAACCAAAACCACCTGGAGGAAGATCTGGGAGAGCAGGGCGGATGGTTATGCTGCCTACATTTTACGACAAAAGTGCTTTAAAAAACAGCAAGACAAGACAGATGTTAAACCTGTCTCCATCTATATTTGACACCGGACTAAGTAGGTGGATCATAAAGCGTGAAACCCTAACTCTCCCTGTACATGATAAAATGTCACCCGTGCTTTCAGGCCCATCAGCAGCAGTCCAGGGAAGAGCAGCTGTGTCTCCATCAAAAGGTTTTTCATCATTAGTGCGGACGGAGGATTCTGTTTACAACAGAATTCACCCGCCATTACTATTTTTTGTCAACTAGTTTGTTATTTTGGCCGTGTTCTGGGCCCCGTTTCCCGATAACGATGGATCTTCGCTCGTACGATCATTCTCCCGATGGATCTTGCGATCCATCGATCATTTCTTTGTCGCGTTTAACGTGAACGCGCATTCGCTGCACTCACGACGTCGTAGGATTGTAACTGTCTACTGACACGGTGCTGAAATGGGCTCCGTAGGAGGGGGAGACGCAGGAATGTCGCAGGAAAATTGTGTTAAAAAGGGTTAAAATATATCCCCATCAAGGACAACAGCAGAGTAGCCTACGAAAAAATAGACTGCAATTATATGAATGCTAAAGACATTAAAACACAATTGATTAGGCTTAAACCGACATATAGCCGACTTAATCTGATTCCGCATAAGGGTTTCCTTGATTGATAATTTGATTGGCTATAAAAGCCCCTCCGGAAATAGGGTAAGGTATGTATTGATGAGGAATACAACGAAGCCCACCGTCTGGCCCGGTGCATCGTTCAGCGCACGATCGGGAGGTGGAAGTTGCGCTTTAGATGCCTTCACAAGTCAGGCGGAGGGCTCCAGTTTTCGCCGGCCGAGTCATGCGCCGTGATATGTGTGACGGCTATGTTGCACAACATTGCAGCTAAGGCTGGGGTGGCATTGCTTGAACCGGAGGACGCTGAGGACGATGACGACGAGGAAGATCGGTGTGAGGACGGCCTCCCTCATAACTACGCGGCTGGTTTTCATGCGCGTCGAAGAGTGATTGAGACTTTTTTTCCACTTTTTTTCTCCACCCTCCCACACGTCACTAAACATTCCCGTCAACGTGACCAATCCCCACCATATCCCAGCCTTTTGCCTGCCTTTGCTTGTTTTTTATAATTTATTTTATTTCTTTTTTTTTAATTATATTTAATGTTTTACATTATTTTATGCTACGTTTTTCTGAGTAGCCTGTCAGTCTGCACAAATCCCCCCACTTTCTCTCACACATTTTGAGTGCCCTGCCTGCGCAAACATTTTCTGGACTGTCCCGTTTTATTTTGGCCATTTTAACATCTTTGTTAATAAATTAATTCATAATCTTTATTAATTAACAAACTAAGAACCTAAAGGCGCAATGCGTTTTAATAAAACGCATCCAATAGACGGAATGTCCGATGGTGACGCCACTGAGGCTATTGTTGGGAAAAACGGTCTGTCTAGTTACTGGACCAGATGAAATGAGACGGAGAGGTAATAAAGTCTGTCGGCACGAGGACCTTGGATTTATTAAGTAAAGTGGCAACGGTTATACAGAGTCATAAAGCGTGAGAAATCGAATATGTCTAAGTCCCTAATCAGCGCTGATGGTTCGTCCAGAGCTTCGCCTCCGTGGAAGGTCTGCTTCAGAAGAAGGGTTAGAATCTCTCTGTGACACACTCTTATGCTGTATCTTCCTCTTGGTGAGGTGTGTGCGTTTGAGACGTATGTGGTTCTGTGTGTCTTTGCGTGACCTTGGCTCTCAGGCCCTAGTGTATCTTCTCGTGTTCTTCCTGATGGGGGAGCGCCTCAAAGAGTCTCCTGTTTGTGGCCCTCCCGTTCTGAGGATGAAACAGTGCATTGTCTGAGTGTTTACCATTTGCCTGGCGGAGAAATGGGGCCTTAGCTCTGGCCTCGACCTGACTATGTTATCATGTGTGTGTTATGTGTTAAAAGTTTGACTATATTGTAACGTGACTGCCATGTGTTGTGCTCCTCAAGCTAGGGTGGGAGTTAGCTATATTTATAATGTACATGTGATGTGCTCAGCAGGTTATTTTGCCCAACACTATAGCTGACGATGCTCTTAGCGTCCTACGAGTACCTACGAGCACCCCTGGAGTACTCGTTAGCTACGAGCGTTTTCAAGACGTTCGTTCCCAACGATGCTTTCGGGAAACGCGGTGACAACTCTACGATGCCCTTTCGACGCACTTCACGATCCACTTAGGCTAACGACGCTTTCGGGAAACGGGGCCCTGGTCTGTTCTGATGTTTGTGTTCTTTTGCTCTCCCACTAACCAAAGGAATTAACATGTCGTAGATGATGGTAAGTGTTTTGTGTTATATGCATGCTTCATTTAAGCTGTCGTTCAAGGATTTGGCGTGTGAAATACCACAGAGGCTTAGATACAGGTTCACATGCCACCTCTTTGATTGACCTGTTCTCAGATGCTTAAACGATTTGTGTTTTTTCATTTCAAATAAACAACAATTCAAAATTGAATGAAAAATGTTTAGTCTGTGCTACCGGTTAGCTGCAAAGACAGCAGGTAAAGTCAGATTGCAAAGCATAAGAAACTTAGCTCACAGGACGTAGCCACCAGCTACTGCTGCTAGACCTGCAGAGCCGGATGACCCCACTCTGACTTGCCGGGTCTATGAAAGGTTATTATATTTGTTTCCTTCCCACTTCATCCAGAGAGCATGACATTTATATGTTTTCCTTTTAATCCCATAGCCACAGCGAAGGCCCTGTTGCCGGTCCCTGCCCAGCTGCTCGCCATTGCCCCAGAGCTCGGGATAAAAGAGCAGGAGCACAATGTGTTGAAACAAAGTATGACAGCAGTGCTCTTATACCACCAATGTATCTCACATAAATATCAGTTTCATTCTGATTAATCACATTTTCATTCATTTACATATAGTGCTCATGTGTTATGTTTATCTAAACTTTTGTTACAACTTTTTCCCAAAGCACACAGAAAGCCAGTCTCCCGCAGTCCTTTGGAGTCTGTGATAAGAGCAGGTCCATCTCTTCCTAACTGTCCGTCCACACCAGAAGCGAATTGAGCGACCAAATCGCCGGAAGTCATTCACTTTCTATGGGCAAGAGCGACCAGAGCGACCAAAGCGACCAACGCTACCAGCGGCCAAAGTTGAGCGACCAGAGCGTCAAAAAGAAGTTGAAAACTTTTTAACTTTATGCAAATGACTATTATTCGCTTCAGCGACCAAACACTGACAGCCAATCGGAATGTAGACGCTTTTCGCTTGCGTGGATCCCAGGGAACATCGGCAGACACTTTGGTTCCTACCTACCTTTATTCACTCACTGAACAAAATGTCGGCTGAAGTATTAATCGCGGCTGTAACTGGGCACCCGGTGTTGTACGAACCCACCCTTTTTCAGTTCAGAGATCGAAACGCAATAGTGGTTTGGATATCAAGTGATGATAAGCGGGAGTATTTATAGGCTACATCTAGAACGTTCGTATTTAAGCGGGAATCATTATAATTTGCTCTACATGCCACCAATCTAACCAAACAATCGCGTGTAGCATGCTTTAAACAAAACCAAAAAAGTATTTGAAATCGTCACATAAACAAACTAATCGACAAGACGAGGGATAAATGACAAGGGATATATCTCTTGTCTTTTATCCCTCTATTCCCCACTATTCACGGAGCCTGAGGTGAATAATTTTTTAATTAAATAGTCTAGATAGTCAAGTCTTTATTAATACCAAACGACACAAATCGTCGGGAATCGATTTAGGTGGTTCGTCCCACACAGGACAGTAGCCTACAATACCACACAGAACAAGTCTGACTGGATAATACACACAATACATCACATTAAAACTAGACACGCGTTGATAGATAGATAGACAGAAAGGCCTAGATAGATAGATAGATATGTTCCATTATTTGCCTTGCGGAGCCAACCAGTCCTGTGCACGTATGCAAATGAGCCATGTGTCCCAATGTCTATTTGTTTTGAATGCGACGAATGAGTGCAGATCATGATTTGCAGATCCAGATCAGTGAAACATATTTTAACTACTACAGCACGCAGGGTTTTTTGTTCTCGGTTGTAATTAGCCTACATTTTAGGATTTTTTTTATATTGGGGGGAATCACTGTCCTACTTGTTGTCGAAGCACTTTATCGAACAAGCAAAACCGTCTCGGCAATATGGCCAAGGTGTATGGGAGAGTTCACTATTTGATATGGCTGTCTGTAGGGCCTACTAAACGCATACGGCTCCTTTAAATGCGTCTGCATAATTGAATTGTACGTCATGAGCGACTTGAGCGACCAAAGCGAACAGGAAAATTCGCAGCGAAACTTTGTGAGCGACCAGAGCGTCTTTGACGCTTTGGTCGCTCCTGGTGTGGACGTACAGTAAAAGTAAATGTTTTAGTTTCTTAAATGCTCTGAGAAATTATATCTTAAGCACATGAGAGGCTAACCCTAACCCTAACCCCTTTGTTGGTGCAGAGTTCTTCAAGGAAAGTAGTCCAATTCCGGATCGCTTTTAACTCACTTTATTTGTTAAAGTATTTCGGTATGGTAACTACGGAGCAAAAGGAGGGGAAGTGTGTCTAACACGTGCTGAGGGACAATATCGTGAGCTTCAAGCCCCGGGCTTAAGCCCGGTTCTCTCCGCGGTTACCTATATGGCGCGTTTCCACTGCAGGGTGCGGAACGGATTGGATCGCAAAGGTGCGGATCGGGTCGCGTTTCCACCGCCAAAAGTGGGCTTGACCCGGACTTAGCCATACCCGTTTTGGCCTCGTTTTCAGGACTCCTCCGTTGGGGTACTGAAAACGAGACGAGACGCCTGAAAGGATCCCAGGAAATTCTAGCTACACACCCTCTCCGTTGATTGGTCGACAGAATCATCACTTCCGGGTGACGCGGGGATAAAAACAAACAAACAGTAGCCTCGAGGTATTATTCTTAACAATTAACATGTCGCGTAAAACGCTTGCTTGGGCGAACAAGGAGGTGGAGATGTTCGTCTGCATTCTTGGGGAGGAAGACGTTGTTTACGATGTTTACCTAGCTTTCGCGGCGATCGACATCCGGCCTACCACTAAGGGTCAGTCGGCAGTGGATACCTCGGAACTGAGCTGGGCTATACCGCCCCCTCCCTACCGCACCTTTGCAATCCGATCCGTTCCGCACCCTGCAGTGGAAACGCAGCAATAGTCTCTGTCCTCTCCACTTCGAATCACGCGCTCTATGCCCGTCAAGTGGGCGTGGCCTATGTGACGTAATGGCTCAGCCCCTGTCTAATGGTGCTGCCATCTGTGACTGGAGTAGTTATTGCAGCTTAAGTGTTCGATCCTGCTTCCTAGTGGCTCTGTGAGGGTAATGCAGCTTGTGTGTGCGATCCTGCTTCCTAATTGCTATGTGGGAGCAGCTTATGTACTTAAAATACGTAACATTGGAGACATGCAAAAATAAACTTCAGACTTCGTCTGCTCTCCCACTGTCTCTCATTGGGAAAATCAATTCAATTAAAATGAGTATACTCCCTAAATGTATTTATGCTTTTAATATGCTGCCATGCTATATCCCCCTTTCTTTTTTTTAACCCTTATAGAGAGAGAGAGAGAGAGAGGAGAGAGAGAGAGAGAGAGAGAGAGAGAGAGAGAGAGAGAGAGAGAGAGAGAGAGAGAGAGAGAGAGAGAGAGAGAGAGAGAGAGAGAGAGAGAGAGAGTGACTTTAGGTTAGACAGCAATAAATAATAAATAACTAAATAAACACTCAATAAAACGCAGTTAAAAAACAACAACAACAACACATTGACAGTGCAAAGTGACTCGTTCAAGCTGACGTTATGAGCGACAGCAGGCACACTGCTTTATATACCCTCTTCATCCTCAACATTGCTTAGCACTTTTGCTAGTCTCTGCCCAATTTTTTTCAATCTGTAATACTCCTTCTCAGTGAAACCTCCCTCCCCTCTGATGTTCATCTGAGATTTTACAGATAGCAACAGCATTTTTTTGTCTGCAAAATGTTTATCATACTGGACATTCTTCATATTTTTTGTTCTTTTCAAGAACACCTGTATACTATGTACTAAGTACATCCCATCCAGCTGTGAAGCAGAAACCAGTGGTGAGTCAGTGAGGGGCGGTCGTTTACACAGTCCACCATCTCCTCCTCCTCCTCACTGGACTCTGTCTCTTCACCACTAGACTCTGTCTGCACCTCCTTCTCCTCCCCTTCTGCTGTTTTCTTGGTTTTAGAGCCACAGGTTTCACTGGTCTGTTTCCTTTTAAGAAGGGGAGCCTTACACCTACTGTCTTCCTCCTCCATCAACCCACCCTCACTGTCACTCTGCTCTACTGCAGCAGAGCTGGGCCCAGCCTCTACACTCTCTGCTGGTTCTGTAACATTGTCCCCCTTCTCCTGAACACCACACTAATTTTTTCCATTGTCAACCATAATAGAAAAGCCATTTCTGGATTTTCCCCACACTGCTTTGCAGTTACAACATTTTCTTCTGTGATCTCAATGCTTGCAGCCCGCTGTTTTACAGCGTCCACATCTTTGGAGGGGCCTGCTGTCGCCTCAGCAGGTTCAGGCCGATTTTTGGGGGCTATTTCCGGGCAAGCTCTGACTAAATGCCCTTCTTTCCCGCAGCCAAAACACTTCAGAGTTCCAGAATTTACAAACACAGCATAGTCAAAATCATCCACCCTTAATTGAAAAACTAAACTCAGTTCACTGTCCTTCTTGTTCAGAATCATGTGCACTTGCCGTCTATGGGACACGACATGCCGCAGCAGGGGAGACTTGCAGCCTGACGGCAGCTTCCTGATTGGAGACATTATTTTCCCGTGCCTCGATAGTTCCCGAACCAGAACCTCGTCGCCGATGAACGGAGGGATGTTAGAAATAGTAATCCTCGATGCCGGCGTTGTAAGCGGAGACACGGACACAAACAAATCATTCACAACGATCCCAGATTCCACCACTTGGTATGCCTTGGCCACGCTGTCCACAAAAATAACGACCCCTCCGTTCATCCGGGCCGCGGACTTGATGCTGCTGTGCCCGACAACGTCTGCCACTGCCAGACTGCAATCCTCCACTGAACACAGGAAGGTGGTGGTGATCTTGAAGCCATGCTTGCGGCTGAGCCCCTCGAAAACCGCCATACTCTCGGCGCACCGACCAGCGGCCGCTGGTCGATCGCAAAAAAACACCCCAAAGTAGCACCAAAAAACACCAAACACCTCGCAAAACCTTCACCCAACCATATATACAACATTTACCGAAAAAAACTGAAAAAAGTTCGCAAAAACTTCTCAATATCGCTCTCACACACGCTCCGCTCTGCTCCGCAAATCACGCACCTTCCGAGAGAGAGAGAGAGAGAGAGAGAGAGAGAGAGAGAGAGAGAGAGAGAGAGAGAGAGAGAGAGAGAGAGAGAGAGAGAGAGAGAGAGAGAGAGAGAGAGAGAGAGAGAGAGAGAGAGAGAGAGAGAGAGAGAGAGAGAGAGAGAGAGAGAGAGAGAGAGAGCAGGTGAATGGGCCCTTGATGTGAGCACCCACAGTGTGCACCCACTGTTCCCGCACAAGGTTGCAACATTGGAGCACCCAACACTATCTACACCCATATTTCACCCTCTGTCTTGTGAGAAACAAGCTTGGGGACCTGACACTATTAAAAAAAAAAAAAAAAAAAAAAAAAAAAGCTCTGTCAGCGTGGTTCCATACCACAACTGATCAAGATGGCAAAGCGATTCTCTGTTCAGACTGCCTTACAGTTGATATTTGAAGAGACAGATGGTTTTGATGGTGATGCAGAGGAAATAGTTTCAGAAAGTGAGGATAACATTTCTGAAACATCAGAGTCTGACACTGAGTTTGAAGAGGAG
This sequence comes from Gadus chalcogrammus, assembly GCF_026213295.1. Taxonomy (NCBI): domain Eukaryota; kingdom Metazoa; phylum Chordata; class Actinopteri; order Gadiformes; family Gadidae; genus Gadus; species Gadus chalcogrammus. Next base: position 6,500,834 of record NC_079416.1, on the reverse strand, counting down.
GATGAGCATCAGCCAGCTCCGAAACGTAAAAGAGCCTCAGGACTAGCCCTTCAGCAGCCAGGACAAGCCTGCGAGCAGCCAGCCCCAGGACCATCCCGTGAGCAGGCAGGACCAGCCCGCAAGCAGCCAGCCCCAGGACCATCCCGTGAGCAGCCAGCCCCAGGACCAACCCGCAAGCAGCCAACCCCAGGAACAACCCGCAAGCAGCCAGCCCCAGGACCAACCCGTGAGCAGCCAGATGTAGGACCAGCCCGTCAGCCAAAATTAAACGCTGTGAAATGTGTGGACCCATGATGGACAGAAAAACACAATATAAATGCAACCAGTGCAAAAAATACAATACACACACAGTGAGACTCTGCCCCTAATGTATGGTATAGTCTGATATACGTATAACGTATATCAGATAATAAAGGCTTTAATGTGTTGTTCAGACAGATGTTATTGAGTATGTTTCCATTTCTAATGATGTTGATTATTTCCCAGTTATGCCTGTTTTATGATGCATTTCCTTATTTTGTTACATTTTAATACAAAAATAAACAAAAACGAGTGGCACCTCTATTCATAAATGGGATTTAACAAAGGTAAAGTGAACAAATTTAACATATGTGTTGTTTATATTACTTGCAATTGGGATGAAGTAACCATCCGGTGAGTATTTAAGAAAAAGTTTGATTATGTTGAATTAAAAGGCAATGGGTCCACCAGACCCAGCAGCACCTCCTGTGTAACAAAAAAACAAACACCCTATGTGTGCCTGCTAGGGATGGGCAAAAATGATTTTTTTCCGTTCAGTTCACTATAACGATTCGTTTGTTTGATTCGTTCGTTACGTCAGATTACGTCATTTGGTGTCAACACCATTGCTACCTCTCATTGGCTGAATCTTTGAGAACGTTGTAGACTCAATCAATCGTCGCGGGGATACGAAGCTCTGTTCGTTTGTATATTTTATTTACGTGACCATATTTTTGGTTTATGTTAAAAAAAAAGAATCAAAGAACCAGTTCTTCTTGTTTTGGGGAACCAGTTCTTGTCGTTCACGTTCGGGATTCGTTCGTTGTGAACGAATCAGTCTTGACCGACTCATCCCTAGTGCCTGCCACCAGTTCCCCTTCGGAAAGGGTATCCCTAGTAAGCATGAGTGCAGTGCGTGGACAGGACGCGTGGTCGGGATTCGCCTGGCCAGGGAAATTTAAATTCTGAGGATTCCGATTAGTTGGGGTGAGATTTCCTGCGACTTTGGTCATGCTCGGTACTGGCAGTGTCTTTGTCCTCTAGGGTCTCAGGACACCTAAACTAGTTTATGCATCCAGGGACATTCAAATGTGCTCAAGTGGTAAATAATAATTGCACCATCACATCACATGGACATGGTCTAGAAGTGAAGTAAGTGCTGTTCTTAAGCTAATCAATACATGCCTCACAAAATGTATATGGAACAACAAGACCCCAAGGATTAAGTTGTCCACTATAGCAAAGTCACGTGCAAAATGGGGGTTAGGACTCCCAAATTTCCTACGGTACTACTGGGCCTGCCAAGTTAGAAATATTATAAATTGGAAGCTGGGAACTAGTTCTCTTTGGGTAGCATTGGAATCACTAACATGCTATCCATAGGAGATCACAAGAACACTTTACGTTAATTTCCCCCTTTACAAGCAACATTCAAAGCTTGGCAAGACTGTAATAGATATCTGAGTACAGAGGGTCATATAAGCAAAAACTTGCCTATAGCATTTAACCCTGATTTTCTAGCTCTCTCTCAAATAGACTTTTGAAATTGGTCACTTCATGGTCTGAAAACTTTTTCGGACATGTTTGATGAAGATTCTAATTCTGTTAAATCTTTTTCTGCTATTTGTGCAGAATATACTTGCACGAATAGATAAATACTTGCAGGTTCGTCATATTATTGTATCCTTATATGAAAAGGGACAATTTAGACTATCCCACTGAGTTGGAACCATTTATTACCTCTTCTACTTCTGTTAAGGGGAAGATATCTCATTTGTATAAAATTTTGTCTGAAAGCTCTCAGAACTCATTTTCTCTTTTGAGAACAATTTGGGAACTAGAGCTTAAAAGGAAGTTCAGCGAAAAAGATTGGTTAACTTTTGTGCACGGAATTTACTTCACCCTTGACTACAAACATTAAAGTTAAAGAAACTAGTTCTAAATTTCAGTATAAATACATTATAACTCAAGTGAAGATTAATAAGTTTGATGATACAAACTCTCCGATGTGTAGCAAATATGGAACTGAATTGGGTACATTTATGCATCTATTTTGGTATTGTAAAGCCGTTTACTCCTTTTGGGAAAAGATTCATAAAGCAATTCAAGATACTTTTGAGCTATGTCCTATGCTATATTTGTTTAACTATGATGTGAATTCTTTTGGTGTGTCGTATGGATGTGGTTAGGAGTATGCATGTGATATGGGCTAAATTATAGATAAAAAAATAAAAATAAATGTCTCTCCTGCAAATGGTTATAGTTAAGGTTTGGGTTAATCCTAACACCTCGTGCCCACTGCACCGTCAGTCAACGGACGTGGGAAGGCGTGGCTGACGGATGGGGGAGTAGTCTTTGCAGATGCATCCGTCAGCCAATCAAATCGGTTCGCCGGGTTCTTCCCGCTTCTTCCTGCTTGTTGCGAGGCAAGATTACCCGCTTTCCCGCTTTCCAGTATCGTCAGAGCCCGAGTCGCGTCACAGTGCTTAAATTTGCATACGCGATCTGATTGGATGACGGAACCGTCGCTGCCGAAAAAGTTGAACATTTTTCAACTTTCTGACGGTGGCGAACGCTCCAACTGAACTGACGGATCCACAATGCATTGCGCGTCCGTCCCCATTCAAAGTCAATGGGCAACGGACAACTGACGGAGGCAGTGGGCACAGGGCGTAACCCTTACCATGAACTCCCGCAAATAGCTAGGACTAATCGAAAACACGATTTAAAGGAAAGCCCTTATAACCAATCAGAGGCAAGAATCCAGGACTTATCCTACAAAAAAAATATCCTACCCCAGTCTAGGAGGAAATATGAACGAGTACTCGATTGACGCTTGTGTAACGTCATGTTCTAAAAAATGAAATAAAAATCGACCAATCAGAGAACTTGACATCACTTGTCAGTCAAGTTTAAAGAAATCTACCAATCACTATAATAGGCTAATAATAGTAATCCTGAACTAGCGATGGAATTTGCATTGCAATATAAAGGTCATGGAAAGACAGAATATGGTGCCACACCTGGCCCAATGTTTTCTAGGACCTTTCAGGCTTGATTTAAGATGAATTTACACATTCCCATCTTCTTTACCTGCACAAAACCTAGGCCTAGTCCTGTACTGTTTCACACACTATGTATCAGGAACTGTACAGTTTAAAACAATTACATTCATTTCCTATACATTTCTTTTTGCATCATAGATCATTCCCTCCAGTCCCTGTTGACCTCATTCTTATCAGGTATGTATTAGTGTTGGCTCGTTCGTTCGTGAACCGGTTCGGCTCTCTCGTTCTGTCGTCTCGTTCACCATTCGATTCACCGGAAACTCGACTGAACGAACGAACGATTCACGAACGACTCCTCGTGGCGAACTGGGTCACGGAAACGAATCATTAAATCCACCACTAGAATGTATAAAAAGCCTTGTCAGCCTTAAAAAGTAAATTCAGAACAGAGATTCACAATGCAACGTAACAAAACCGTTGCAGATAGAAGTTGCAGCAGTGTGAATTGAACGATGGAAGTCGTCGCAAGAATTGCAGTTACAAGCTTTTAGAACACTTTTACTTCAGTGTTGATGATGTCTTGCCACTCACGTCAGTCAAGTCCAGCAGAGGCTTCACAATGATTAGGAGAGTAGCAGAAAAGAATTATCCACTTTGCGTGAGGAACGCTACTTTTTGCATCAGTCGCGTAACAAGTATGCTAATAAAATCACATAACCTTTTGGCTAAAGCTTTATTGGTTAACTTTACCAGCAGGCTAGTTAGTAAAAATGAGTGGTATTGTAAAGGTGTTGTGATTGAAACGGTGGTGATGTTGATAGAGGTTGCATGGGTGTGAACCCTTCTGAATTGTGGTATCTGTGTTGTAAAATATTGCAGATTTGTAGGATGTTGCATGTATTTTCTTCGCAAATCTTTGGCCTGAAGCCTGCTTTTGCATCACAAATCTTTGGTCTGAAGCCTGCTATAAGACAGTTTATGGCTAGATTCTATTGAAACCTCAATCACATGTTAAAATGTGAAGCATTTTATTGCACAGGATGAGTGAGGAAAAACAGTTATGGGCAAGGCAATACCTCCGTTCATGGAGATCTGCTAAACAATTTATGAATAGGATAGCTGAAAGCACTGCAAGTGTTTGTGTCACAGAACACCATGTGGCTGGCGCCAGCTTGTCCAGCAGTCCATCTGGTGTACTTGCGCCTGTTGTTGACATGGACAACTCCTCGGACTTGGATGAGTCATTTGAGGATCGTTCTTCTTTGGAGGATGACGTCGAAGACTGCATGGATGTTGATCCCTCTGATGATGTGGAGGAAGAGGCTTCAGGGGATGACCTGGAGGCGTCCGACCAGCGTCTGGCATCGCTCACATCTGACCTCGCTAGCTGGGCTTGCCAGTTTCAGGTGAAACACAACACTGTTGATGCCCTTTTGGATGTTTTGAGAGGTCACAGACACACTGACCTGCCATCCACCACAAGGACACTCCTGAAGACACCAAGGGAGGTCAGGATCACTTCAAAGTCTGGTATGGAGTATGTCCATTTTCCTATGAACAACAAATTGCAACAGACTCTATTGAGATACCCAGCAGACCAGGTCCCTGACTGTGTTGACCTTTCCTTCAACGTAGATGGGCTACCTCTGTTTAAGAGCTCAGGAAGAACAATGTGGCCCATCCTTTGTGCTGTCCATTGAAAATCAGTGTCTTCCCCATCACCTTGACTTGTGGTGGTGCTAAGCCACAGAATCTGGAATTCCTGGAAGACAACAACCTCCTGTCCAGTGGCCTGCCACAGAGGAACAAAACAATGAGTTTTGTGTGCGATGCTCCTGCGAAGGCCTTTGTGAAGAATGTAAAACTTTGCAGGGGCTATTATGTGTGTGACCGGTGTGTGCAGAGGGTTGAGTGGTATGAGAAGGTTACTTACCAAGCCACAGAGGTGGTGGCTCATAGCGACGACTCCTTCCACCAACAGACACAGGGCAAGCATTATCATGGTGGCACCCTGCTTTTGGATTTGACCATAAACATGATCAGTGCATTTCCCATTGAGTGTAATGAAGAGGCTTCTCTTCATGTGGTGCAGAGGAGTGAACGGCCTGAAGTTGTCAGCGACCCAAATAGAGGAGGTCAGCAGCAGGCTCACCAACCTTCGTCGACACTTCCCTTCCATAGGCGGTTTATGTTATACACAGGAAAGATTGTGCTGAAGGGTGTCCTTAGAGATGAATTTTTTGGCCACTTCATGACATTCAGTGTGGCGATGAACATACTTGTAAGTCCAGCATTGGTCGACCAACACTGGAGATATGCTGCTGATCTCCTCAGATGAGATAGGCCGAGAACTTTATGGTAACCAGTTTCTGGTCTACAACGTGCACTCGATGTTGCACATTGTGGAGGATGCCGTGACCTTTGGAGGATTGGACAATTGTAGCACTTTTAAATTTGAAAATTGTCTCAAGATAATAAAGACGATGGTAAGGAGTGGAAGATGCGCCCTTTCACAAGTGGTGAAAAGGCTTGAGGAATGCGCTGGACAGCCAATGGAGTATGGTAGGCAGAGGTCCAATTCTTCTTTTATTTTGAATCGCTGCGAATGCTGTGAGGTCAGAGGAGAGGGATGGAAGCCAGCTGTGCCGTGTAGGCCAGCACCCAGAACCACTTTTCAGCATCCGTTGTGACTCCTCATTAATCGGAGTGCTGAAATACAAGAAACATGACACTGTTTTGAGATGGAGCCAAAAAGACAACCTGAAAAAAAAGGCAATTAAGATTCCTGTTGGGGAAAAAGTCATATTCATGGCCATTCTTCATGACATTGCAGTATGTCGTCATTTGCGCTCTCATCAGTGTCTTATCATTGCAATTTCTTATACAGACACAATTATTCTTTACTGTATCAAATTAACCTCTCTGTTCTTGAGTACAGAATATATCGTGGAGTTTTTGGGGGAAAAGACTGTTGGTATATTGGCCGGTAATTGGATTACAAAAGAGGAAGTTCTGCCAAACTATTTTTTTTTCCATTTCAGAAGACATGCAGCTCCTGGCCACTCCACAAGCCCACACAGAGGGCAAAGGAAAAAGGTGTGGTAATGGGCGACAAATAACAAGTGGTGATATGCAACACATTTAAAAGAGTGTAATTTCGAGCCAACAATTCCCACAACTTGTTTTGGACAACCTGACTGTATAGATGATTGGGATCAGGCCGTCAAGGGGGCGGAGACAAAGTCCTCCGTGGAGACAGGAAAGGAGGACAAAGGGAGGCGCATAATATTTAAAACCCAAAAATGTATTCACAACGGTATATCTGCCTATCCTTGTGTACTGTATTAACTTTGTGTTTAAGAACGCGGCGATTTAACTATTCCTCTTCAGCCAATCACAGCACAGAACAACTTGTACGTCACAGCCTTACTCCGTCCCGGTACCGTACTGTCCACTCCAGCATAAAAAGATCAGAAGATGGCAGACTTCTGCTCCGAGGAGAGGGAGAACTTAATTCGGTTGCTGGAGGATCAACCTGTCCTATACGACGTTGGAAGCAAGGGTTACAGCAACAGGGACAGCAAGAAGAGAGCGTGTTGTGACATTGCGGTGGCAATTGGTGTATCCGGTAAGGAGGCTATACTTTGTTTTTCTTTTCTATTACTTTTTGCTTTCCTTGTTTCCTGTTTTTATTTTCGGTTCATAAAGGCATAGCTTAGGCTGTAGGCCTAATATATAGGCTTATTAAATGCTAACGGTATTATCTTTGTTTCTGAAGAACGATTGATACATGAACCAAAAGTAAAAAGTGTCACTAAATGCTATTTTACACACGATAAAGAACTTGCCTTCAGGTAGTCATCCTTTAGGACACTGTAGATTGCGCTGCATGTTGCCGGAAAGATCAGTGCAACAGTAGAGTTGTTTTTAAGCGCAACTGAAAATATGACAGTATGTTCACTCACCTGTTGCCAAGAAGCGGAGAGTTATCATAAGTCTCTCTCCAGCTGAAATGCAGTCCCGGTAATTGGTGTTCGTCATCTGAATTAAAGGCCTCACCAGATCCTCCAGATGATGGAATAGGACCGGGGGCAGGCGTGTAAAATTTTTGAAAGCTGACATATCCCCGACTTCCAGCTCTCTACACAGATTGACGTAGGCACCCAGTTTCTGCCGCTGAAGTACCCAACTGCGGCTCCATATTCTTGGCTTTATAACTCGGCGTCTTCTCCTTTTCATGATTAAAGCCACAGCAAAAACTGCGACCATTTCACTCTCACTAACATAATTAGGCCTGTTTATAATCAAGTTATCCATCTCCAAGTAGTAGTTAAGCCGAACAAAGACAGATCAAACTGAATTTCAACTAACTGAAAATGCAATGTATCCAACAACGGGTAATCTAAACTAACTGTAAGCTCCAGCTATTTACTCCAATGCAGATGTAGTGGAGAATGACAAAACATAGTAACTCTAGCCTACTCTCAATTAAAATTAAAATAAAACTAATCGCAAACCTAACTAATCTAACCTTACCTACGCAAATGATGATGTTGCGGCTCTCAGCTGTGCCAGAGCGTTCACAGTTGCTATGGAAACCACCTAGCGTCGCAGCGTGTTGCAGCCAGTGTGAACGGCCCAGTTTTAGAACGTTGCAGCCCGTCTCGTCGCAAGGAGTTGCGAGTTGCAAGCCGTTGCAAGGTGAATCTTTGGTCTGAACTGGGCTTTATGTGTTCGATCCTGCTTCCCAGTGGCTATGTGAGGGTAATGCAGGTTATTTGTTCGATCCTGCTTCCTAGTGGCTATGTGGGGGCAGCTTATGTGCTTAAAATACGTAACAGTCATGTTAGCGGAGCGCTTCAATGGCTCAGCTGGCATTAAGGAGACGGGACAAGACGCAACGGAAAGCCTGCTGGAAAAACTTAAAAGGCAAAAAAGGATGTGGCAGAAGGGGGAGGGGAATCTTTAAAACTGGCGGAGGACCGCCACCAATGATTACGGACCCATTGATATGATCCCGCAGCAGATTCCCCCTCTCCCTAACCCATAAGACGCTGGCTGTGTCCCAATTCATAGGACGCATCCTTCGTAGACCGCGAAGGACACTCCGAAGGCCGAAGATAATGCTTAAATATATATCTATCTATCGTTATCTATCTATGCAATAGTTATATATCTATATATATATATATATATATACAGGGACGTGCACAGGGGGGTTGCTCAGGTTGCTTGGGCAACTGCCCATATGCCCTCCTCGACTCAGGTTGCCCTCCGAGGAAAAAAATAAATAAAATCATTTAATGGATGCAGAATTTCATGTAGGCCTAGATAATAAAAATCGCCACTCGAAACATTTCATAAAGTAAGCGTTGCCTCATTCAATTCCGTTCGGGCACTGAGAGTGAAAGTCAGTAGGGGGAGGGCAAACTCTGCCGCGCGGCAACAGCCGCTTTTGCCGCCGCCCCTCTGCCGCCCTTCCCCCATTGAAATTAATGGAGGCGGCGAGTTGCCGCGCGGCGTATGAGCAGCGCTGCACGCGACCAGAACACCGGCACCTGTGAGACGACTGCCTTGATGTTCTCGGAAAAGGTGAATTTGAGATGTATAACAAACAAACAATCATCATCACATTTTATGAAATTAATTACAATCTTCATAAATCCAGGCTCAGTTTGCCACGTAACGTTTAGCCTAAATAATCAGACAGCTAGCTAGCTTGCAGACAAGCAGCCCGTTATCACATAGTCTACACATTCTTAGGCAAACTAAACTACATGTCTGCTGATAGTTAGTTTCTAACATTTCGTTTTAACAAGAAGAGTAAATGATGGAAGTAATACATCACATGAATTCTTTCATTCAAAATGGTTCATGCCTAAATCTTATCACTATTTTGGGTATTGTTTGTTATCGTTAAGTGAAGCCGAAATGCCCAGTGAAAAGAGGAGGATTCAGGAGAGAGAGAGACAACTAAAGGAGGCAGCAAAGAGGAGCACATCACTACAGGGTAGTGATGTGCTCCGAAAAAAATCCGAAATCAGTGTGGTCAAGAGCGGCTGTCTGACCTCCTCCTGCTGTCCATAGAGAAGGACATACCAATCGACAAAGAAGAGGTTCTGAAGGCTTCTCTTTTGAAGCTTTGCATTTTTAAAATGTCAATTTGGAGAAACTTATCAGTGACTTGATAGGATGTTGTTTAATTATGTTTGTGTTCATGTTATGTTCTTCTTCTTCAAGTCATGTTTTTCTGCATTATCGTTAGTAGTAGGGGGGGGGGGGGGGGGGGTGCCCTTTTTTCAGGTCAGAGCAACTGCCCCTCAAAATTCCTGTGCACGTCCCTGTTGATATATAACTATTGCATAGATGGATAACGATAGATAGATATATATTTAAGCATTATCCATCTAAACTCTCCACACTTAATATCCAGCTATTGTTAAAACAGTTTTACTTCTGTTTCTTTCCCTAAACAGCCCAGACCCGTGTACTGCAGGATCAATCCAACTGTTCCTGTCCTGGACCGTTATTTTAATGGCCAGGACACCAAAACTGATTTCCGATTGGGCAGGGAGGCCCTGGCAGTGCTGCTGGACCTTCTCGACCAGGAGCAGAGCCATGAATGGGGTGCCACCATTGAGACCCTGGTGTTTCTATTCTGGCTGGCTTGTGGGGCGTCATACAAGGTGGTCTCCAGAGTGTTCGGGATGCCTCGTTCCACTGTCCACCGCATCGTCCACAGGGTCACTGAGGAGGTGGTGGCCATTCGCCACAAAGTATATTTATATTTATTTGATCACTAATTTCCTCTATCTTTGACTCTTGAGTTGCTGTAACAAGTAAATGTCCTGTGTGGGATAATACAGTTGATCTTATCCTATCCTATCTTAAGGTCATCCACCTCCCGAAGACCCCTGAAGACCTGGTGGCAGTGACCCATGGGTTTGCAGGGCTGGCAAGACACCGCGCTTTTGGGAAAGCAGCGGGAGCAATCGACGGCTGCCATGTCCGTGTCAAGCCACCGAGCGGCCCCAATGGTCACTGCTACAGGAACAGGAAACTGTTTTCCTCCATAATTCTGCAGGCTGTTTGTGACCATCAGGGCCGCTTCCTTGATACGTACGTGGGCTGGCCTGGATCAGTCCATGACTCCAGAGTCCTCCGCCACAGCCCACTGTATAGGTCACTCTACCCTCCTCCAGGGCACTTCATCCTTGCAGACGGCGGGTACCCTTGCCTCCAACACCCACTACCCCTCATCACTCCCTACAAGAGGCCAGTGCGAGGTGTGGGAGCCCAGCGCTTCAACTGGCATCATTCCAGGGCACGCTCCATTATAGAGCGTGCTTTTGGAATGATGAAGACCAGGTTCAGGGGCATCTTCCTGCAAGCGCTGGAGGTGCACCCGACTTCATACCTCACGTAAGTAATCACTCAACAGGATTTTTTAGAGAGTAAATCAAAAAACATTTATTATTTTCTCAGGAGGTATATATCATTTTTTCATTTCTTTTCTTTACCATTTCAGGTCATAACAGCATGTGCCATCCTCCACAACATCTGCCTTGGGGCCGATGACATCATGGCCCCAGAGGAGGAGGATGAGCCTGAGGACGATGAGGGGGGCGATGGTTTGGAGGCAGCCAGTGGTGCTCCCTGGCGGGACCAGCTGTCTGCCCTGGAGGAGGCCCCTCCTGACCACCATTATATACAGGCAAGTAAAATAATTGAAAAGCTATTTCTATTTATTTAAAATGTTTTGTAGAATAGTTGTACCCGTTAAAATAATTTGTGGCAAGATTTATTTTGTCAAAATAAGGTTGTGTAGTATTTAGTATGCACTCTTATTCTTGCCCTTTTCCAAATATATTTTAGTGACATGGCAGCCGTCGATTGAGTCAGCCCTGCAAACCCATTCGGTGCGGTGGACAGTGGAGAGAGGCATATCCAGCACACTCTTGAGACCACCCCTGGATGTCCCACTGACAGGAGAGACACCAGGGTCTTTAATGTGGCAGCCCATCCGGGTCCAGCAGCACCACCAGGGGCACCCTGCTCTGCTGAATCATTATGTTTTTGTATATAGTAGTTTTATGATTGTTGTAAATAGTCACATGAATGTTTTTTGTTGTAAATAGTTTTATTGTTTTATACATGTTTTATAAGTTTGATACAAATAAATTAGTTAATATAAAAAAGTTAATTAGCGTTTTAATAAATAGTTAAATAAGTTAAATAATAAATTCTTAAATAAGTTAAATAATGTGTTAACAGAACTGAAATTATTTGTCAACCAAACGCTCCAAAATTGAAAAAAATCTATCCATCCTCGCCCTGCTCTCCTGGGCTCTTCTCTCCTCTGCCTCCCTATTTAGCCTCATGTCCTCTTTGATCAATTGGAACATTTCATCCTCTCTGTCCCTCTTTCTGGACCTTGGCCGCCGTCTTTCCTCCTCATCCTTGTCCTCCACCTCCTGATCCACCACTGCTGTACTTGGCCCTGGTGTGTTCTCAAGGATGGAGGCAATTAGGACAGGGGGGTTGGTGGAATGCCTCTGTCCCAATACCTCATCCATGAGGACAAACCAGGGCCAAGTGGCAGCTGTGGGTTTCCCAACTACCCCCTCTCCTGACCCTGGATACTTGCAATCCTAAGGCAGCGGAAATCAATCATGGCAGTTAACAACAACAGCAGTATCAAAACGAATTTCAGCAAAGTGTTTATTAACTTGCATGGTTAAAACAAATAATATATTTAAAATGACCTGTACATACTTTATATATTTTTATTTTTATTATCCCATTTTTTCTTTGCCTGCAGGGGAGTCACCTTCCCCTGCAGGCCTATTTTCTCCAGAATTGTCCTAAACACAGAGAGATTATTAATCAGAGAAAACAAGAGACATTTATCAATCATGTTAATAGCCCATGTTAACAATAGGCCATTTATAATATATACATTTGACCATCTTGTAAAAGTTAAATTTAAATTAGCCCTCATCCTATATGAAGCCCATAATAATAAGACAACCAGTAGAAGTCAAAACACCCTTTTTCTTTGTGTGTTTTTCTAGTGCTATCTAGTACTGATGCGAGCAGTGACTTTTTTTTGTCTTTCTTTCTTTAATAACCCAAAATAGGACATCGTAGTAAACGATTTCTATGGATATTGTATCTGTCCTGCTTTTTAATGAGGGCTAATTTAACTAACCTTTACAAGATGGTCAAATGTAGATATACAAATGGCCTATAATAATTTTTATAAACTAACTTACGATATAAATGATTGTTTCCTTACCCCCAAGCCACACTCGCTGAATGTTTCACCCCGGTGAGGAGCTTGTCGTTCTCCCCCCTCAGTTTAATAAATTGAGCAGTATGCTGCTGGCTCCCTAAAGCAAAACCAAATGTTAGAATTAGTTTTACTTTACACTAACAAACAAAAGCAGCTTAAATAGCTAAATAACCAAGTTAGCTGTGTAATCAATCCCAACGTCTGTAACGTTACGGTCTGAAAACCAGGGTCCACAACCTGTGTTCGCGTTGGTCCATTTATCTAACGTTACAGAATAGCAAATTATCTATATAATCGCCCCAATTTCGGTAAATATAACCATTTTGACATCTTAAATTTGAAACTATAGGGCTTAACGGGTGTTCTTAGTTACCGTTACAGCGTCACTAACTAACGTTACCTTACTTATATTGCCTATTACTTTAATGAAAGGGTTAGGGTTGAGGATAACTTATTTGTGTTTTTAACGATACAAATTAGTATTTTAACATTTGTATCGTTAAATCAGGGGTGCAAACTCATCAGGGGTGAAAAAGGTGACAAGGACCCAAACCCCCTCGCGGAATATATATATATATATATATATATATACATATACACACACACACACACAATATATATACACACACACACAATATATATATACACACACACACACACACAATATATATACACACACATAGTGTTGGGATAGTTCACTTTCTACGTGAACTAGTTCAAAGTTCAGTTCACAAATTTTAAAATGAACTAGTTCAGTTCAGCGTTCATAATTCAAAGATTTGAACTAAGTTCACAGTTCCAAAAAATTAACTAGTTCATAGTTATTTTTTTCAATATGTTGCTGTGAGCTATTATTTTTTTTCGGTATTTTGAACATCGAGCCCACTTCGTGATTTGTCAGGATGAGGATGAAATAGAGTGGTTGAATCAAGCATCGTAGCGAAATACAGTTTCTATCGTGTTTTATTGTACATTTAGCGATTTCTGTTGGAAGACTCATTGCCCGTTGGCCGGAAGCGGAAAGGGAACTAGTTTCGTTGTAGTTCCAATTTGGTTGTAGTCTTTTCGCTCGGTTCTAGCCCTACTGTTGAGTCGGAGAACCGAGCGAAAAGACTACAACCAAACGTAAACAGCCCCCATTTCCGTTTCCGGCCAACAGGCAATGATTCTAGGAGGTATTCTAGTCCGCTGAGCTATGAGCCAGAGAGCTAACGTTATGGATTGTACATATTTATAATTCGAAATTCGTCTCAGCCTTTATACCACAGGTACTCTAGGGTCTATAGCATATAAACGTGTTGTCTGATTACAGTTTGATTTATTTTTCACAATTTAACAGATCTCGTTTTGAAGAATAATCACCGCGCCATCCGTTTCAATGGGAATCGGGACGGTCTATAGTTTCAACATAAAGTGTATTTATATTTTTTAATTCGTCCCAGCCTTTACACCACAGACACTATAGGGTCTATAGCATATAACCACATTTTCTGATTGCAGTTTAATGTAACAGTAAGCTGACAACACCGCAACTGCAAATTAACCACACGGATATAACCGGCAACCGGTCAAACAAATGTTCTCATTAGCACGTTAGCCTACGTTAGAAAGCCTGACGTTTTTGAAGCGTACCAACGTCACTCCTGTCTAGTACGGCATCAAGGCAGCTACAGACCCGAAGATGACATGATTACACGGGTTGGCCAAACGAACAAGCTTGGAATAAATATTTATGACAGCTTGCGTTCGCCGATTACTTGGACGCCCCCCCCCCCCCAAAAAATATTTTTATTGCAGATCTCCATGAATCACACAAATGACCTTTTTCGGAACAAAAACGGCGAATTTCGCCGAAAGGTGACAAGTTTGCATCCCTGTAAATACTCGAGTGACTGGAAACCAAATACTTACATTTAAATGAAAAACTCAAATCGACATGCTCCGCCATTGTTTCTGTCAATTTTATTTTTTTGATTGAATGCGCAATGAATCTTGGGAGGGATACGTTGGGCCGTTTAGGATACAGCCGATCCATCCTTCAAATCCGGGAAAAGAAGGCTGCAATCGTAGGCCGCATTTGAAGGACCCTTGGAATTGGGACAGCACTTGGCGCGTCGCTGTGACGCAATCTGCGTCGACGCATCCTTCGAAGGATGCGTCCTAGCAATTGGGACACAGCCGATGACTGCGCAATAAAGAGGAATACAGCAACAGAAACTGAAAGTAATTAACGTTAACTAATAACTATAGCTCATTACCTACATTTTATAACCGTTTTATAATAATATTAATAACGTTAGCAGGTTACAATAATGTGTCAGCCCCCCTCTGTCCAACGCCATTAATCACAGCAATGAAATAGTCTCTATAACGTAAAACAACGTTAAAATAGTAACGTTTGTCTTTGTCTGGCATACATCTGTGGGTATTGCTGTGTTCTTTTTGGAAAAAGCCTGTTCAGTCAGGATCACTTTAACTCACTTTATTTGGTAAAGGTTTGGACTAGTCTCTATGAAGCAAAATGAGAGGAATTGTATAGGCACGCGTGGAGATACGCTTAGTAGGGCATTCCGAAGGATGCGTTACCTGGAGCGTTCTGTCCCCCTGGGCTATGCATTGTGACTTTAATACTGGGCAGGCGTGGACTCAGTTATGTGCTCTGATTGGCTAAGCATAGTGCTGAACTCCCGCCCCCTGGATAACTATGTGTCTTTATGCTGTCTCTTGCGGCTATGTGTTGGCATTGCAACTTGGTTTGTGGCTATGTGCGGGAATTACACTTGTTTTTGTGGCCTTGAGCTTCTGGGTCTCTCAAACATCTTGACCGCTCGTATCTCTAGAATTGACACATGAATGGCTTCCTGTATGAGCTGTACGCCTACCTGGGCTCAGGATCCCTCCTTAACGTGAGAAAGAAGCCTCTTTAATTAGCAAGGGCATATGTGGCCTGTTGGTATTGCAGCATTCTTCGAAGAAAGTAGTCCAATCCGGATCGCTTTGAACTCACTTTATTTGTTAAAGTATTTCGGTATGGTAACTACGGAGCAAAAGGAGGGGAAGTGTGTCGAACACGTGCTGAGCGACTCCCAGCTGATCAAAACTCTAACCCGCAAGTCTGAGCTACCAAGAGTTTCTGAGGTCCAACCTCTCTGTCGAGATTGATAGGGTCAAGTGGGCGTGGCCTATGTGACGTATTAGCCTCGGCTTCTTCACCTATCTAAAGGTGCTGCCTTCTGTGGATGGAGCAGCCTTCAGTAAGGTCTTGCTCCCCTTGTGGCTATGTACAGTATTTACGGCTTATATGTTCGGTCCTGCTTCCTAGTGGCTATGTGAGGGTAATACAGCTTGCGTGTTTGAATCTGCTTCCTAGAGGCTATGTGGGGGCAGCTTATGTTCTTAAAATACGTAACAGTATGAATGTGTGAATTATGTAACAGTATCCTTCTATTAATTTGTTTCATGTCTTCTGTGTTTTTGTTTGTTTAGCTCAGACTTTCACTGTGCTCGACCTGATAGAGCCAGTGGAGCCGGATGATGGAAACCTGAAAGCCGAAGCAGCATCACCAGTGAATGCCCCTGCTGAAAAGTGCTCCAAGCTTGGCTGTCACCAGGAACTTCTTAGATTGGAGACAGAAAGATGCATGCTTGACATTGAAATGCTCATTTAAAAAAATAAGTCATTTTGCTACAGAAAGAGGTCCTATCACTTCAGAAGCAAACGATACTGGACATAAGCCAGTCGCAACCAATATAATTTGTAATTAAGTAGTGAATTAATTCTGAAACTTTGTTATCATTAACGTATTAATTTATAAAGTTGAATACGCTCCGCCGTAGCGTTTCCGTCTACACTGCCAAGACGCAAAACACTGCTCAGATCTGCTCACGTCGCGTACGCGTTTACGTCACATACATGTGCCAGTACAATGAAATAAACAAACATGTCCGATTATTTCCATGTGTCGGACCTTCAAGCTGCTCTGGCTGCTCCAACAAGCGTACAGGAGTCTTTTCACGAAATGTACAGGATATTTACAGATAGAATTACTGAACAGAGAAGGATCTTTTTGGTTTTTGAGGCACGGATAAGAGAAGAAGGAAGATTCTAAGCATGCGCTCAGACATGTCGGTGTTGTGTGATAGTGTATCACAGCACCACCTAGCCGCCTGGCATGCATACCAATCGAATTCCACACACTTTTGCGTCACCGTATGCACGCAGATTTCCTCCCGAAAACGCTCGTCTAAACGCGGAATAAAAAGTGAATACGCAACGTCACTTTTGCGTCTTCATTTCAGACCGTCATTGTGTAAACGTAGCCTCAGTTTGACACATTTTGGGAAAAATTCTCTTAAGACAGACAGACCACAGAACCTCGTGCAGCAGCAACCCCTACAGAAACAACCAAGAAATATGAGCCACTTGAGTGACTATGTGGTAGACACCACAGTTGGTCACGTCAAAAAGAAGCGGAAGGGAGGACTGGGTGTAAAAGACTGTATTTCAGTACTCTGGATGCTGTAGTGGGAGAGATGAAAGCTAGATTCAGAGTAAGAAACAGCCACTGGTGCAGGCCCTGTGCACCTTACACCCAGGGAGTGAAGATTTCCTGGATGCAAACAAAGTGAGACCACTGCTTGACCTCACAGGCACAGACATGAAGGAAGCTGATTTTGCTGTAGCACAGCAGTTTCTGCAGGACGAAATGGCCAAATAAAATAAAATCTGGACTACACAGGACATTTTGATAAGATACTGTGAGCCTCTAGCAGCCATGCCTACTGTGCTAAAAACACTCAAGCTGAGCCTTACCTTCGGTGAATCAACTGCAACATGCGAAAATTCATTTTCAACTCTAAAAAATGTGTTCAGTGAACACAGAAGGAGCATGTCCCACTAAAGAATAGCCTGTCTCATCCAGATTGCTGTGGAGAAGGACCTCACCAAAAAGTTAACTGGACACTGGAAAGAGTCGCTGCTTAGAAGATTCAGAACAGCTCCAAGGAGGCTGCAGCTCTTCTGAGGGTAAGAAATATTTTTTGTAATCACATTTCAGATTTTATTGTATCAAGTATTATGATTTTTTTTTGATTTTTTTCTTGTGTAGAATTCTGTTCTTTTTACACATCACACATATCAAAAACCTATCTCATATCCAAAGCTATCTAAGATATCAATAAGCTAATGTTGCAGCTGAAATGTTCTCCACATCAAAAGACATGATATGATACCATCTTTTAAGCACAGTAAATGTTTGTTGTCCCAACATGTCAGTAGAACTACGCAGAAGTGCTTGTCTATGGTAGAAAGGCCTGTGTGTAAAAAAGTGAAGTCTTTACTGAAGCTGGGTAGCTGGTTTTAGTATAGTACTGGTGCACCCCCTGTAATCTCAGATGCACCCCAAGGCATTCTGGTCTGGAACCGGGCCTGGTAAATTGGTTCCACATTGCCGTTTTCTATGGCATGCCTTGTTTCCCTGGGGAGTGGTTTGGCGTCACACCTGTGTGTCAAGCTTCAGTGGGTGCTGATACACGGAGCTGGTGAGTTGTGTTTGTGTCTCTCTCCCTTTGATTATTTTTTTAAAACTTTTGTATGGTGCCCATGGACCGTTGTGGTGGATTACCCTGCTTCGCAATGTGCTTTTGGGCACGTGGGAGAAATTCCCTGGTGTAGACAATTTTCCGTCATTTAATTGTTGGAAGGGCCGACTTTTAGAATTCGCAAAACAAAAGTACTTTCTTCAAGTATAATTATTTACAATTTCAAACACAAAAAATCAAAAAGTGAGTTGCCACATCAGCTGATGATCGAGACGGAGGCTGGCACAAATGATGTCAACGAGCAACACTGTTCCTGTAAAGCTGGGTAGGTCAATATTCACTATTATCGTCGTTATTATAACGCAAAAGCACAAAGCATGTATAACATTGTATAGCCTTATATGCTAAAGGCAAGTTAGCAGGCTAGCTGTAATTAAAGAGGTGATCTTTCGTTAGCTCCCCAGGGTTCTGCGCCCACATCATTGGGCTTATCCATACCCTGGACCCAGGCCTACAACTACAGACAGAAAAAAGAGACCCATCTTCTGCCAATACAACAACAACAGGTAAGAAAACTCTTGTTTTTAAACACACCTTTTTTCCTTCTTCCACATATTAAACAATTAAACTTACTGTGATGAGTTGAAGCTTGTACTCCAGATCAGATGACATAATTAGGAATGTATAATTTTGTATTGATTAGATTTACATAAGTAGGCATGTATGTTTTTTGTATCTCACAGGGCCGCCCAGAGACGTTGGCCCGCCAATGAGACTCGACCGTGCGAGCGCCACATGTGCGCGCGCGTGCGTGTGTGTGTGTTAGGGCTGTCAATCCTCCCCTCAAATCATATTCGAATTTTCTAATGCTTATTATGTTGAATATTCGAATAATATTCGAATATATATATATCTTTTTTAATTATATCATTATATACACCGATACCATCTTATTATTAGGCCTACGTCCCGCGTCCACTAGAGGGCGCGTCAACCAAATCTGTTATGTAACATTTGCAACAAGTTTTACCAAATCAATACAAAACTTATATAAATAGGTAAGATATAACGTCAGAAATATTCAAGCAATGATGTTTAATGAAGAAGCTGATGTTCAATCATTCAAATACACACACACACTGCTATTTTACGATGTTATTCTTGGCTGTTTTGACCGTGGCTCTTCCTCAGCCGCTAACTGTTCTGCGTACTCAGAGTAATGCACTGAATGGAGGTGTGCGCTCATGTTGCTCGTAGTCGAGTGGTACTTTAACGACTTACAGCATAATTTGCAAATGACGGTTTCTCTGGATGTAATCTTCCCGTTTCTCGATGGAAATCCGAAAATTATGCTTTCCATCTCTGTGTCTGCTCGCGCGCTGCTTCCCACCATCTTGTAAGCATACAATGCCGAACGTCACGACGCACGACGTTGACTTTGATTTGCGTCGTTGCTAGGCATAAGTTAAATGTAATTCTTGACTTAAAAAAATAAAATAAAAAAAGTTCGAACGTTAGTTGCCGCACTTGAATGTTCTTTTTTTAAAAAAAAATTCGAATTATATTCGAATAGCGAAGTTCGTTTTGACAGCCCTAGTGTGTGTGTGTGAATACACACACTGTAACGCAAGTGTTTCATGTCGGTTCTTTGACGTGTCTTGTATTTCCACAACGAGACTGTTGTGGGGGTTATCTGAGCCATGGTTGAGAAGGAATTGGGGGAAAGGAACTTTGGCTTTGACTGGCTGAAGTACATGAACTGCGACATGCCGCCGGTTGCCGCGAGGCACCATCGCCCGGCAGCGGGCAGCCGGCAGCAGGCAGCGCCCGGTTCAGTCGACTTCAGGTTGATGTGAAAGTGGAAGAACCAGAGACGTCGCAGAACCCGACAAAGTCGTTTGTGATTCATAATATCGTCTGGAGGCGCACACAGCTTTTGGCCGGGATAATATGTATTAAATGATATAGATTTCTATGTATTATATGATATTATTTAGATATAGAGCTCCAGGACTGTAACGCAAGTGTTGTACACTTCCTTATTATTTGGATAACCGTTCTGCTTTTGGCGTTATGGCGCATAACACATCGGACTCTCGTCTCTGGTATTTCTACAACGAGACTCGTATTGGGGGTTATCTCAGCCATGGTTGAGAAGGAATTGGGGGAAAGGAACTTTGGCTTTGACTGGCTGAAGTACATGAACTGCGTCATGCCGCCGGTTGCCGCGAGGCACCATCGGCCGGCAGCGGGCAGCCGGCAGCAGGCAGCGCGCGGTTCAGTCGACTTCAGGTTGATGTGAAAGTGGAAGAACCAGAGACGTCGCAGAACCCGACAAAGTCGTTTGTGATTCATTATATCGTCTGGAGGCGCACACAGCTTTTGGCCGTGATAATATGTATTAAATTATATAGATTTCTATGTATTATATGATTTAT
>NC_079416.1:6396408-6480212 GCF_026213295.1 Gadus chalcogrammus | reverse complement strand
CAACAAGTTTGCAGGTATGCGACGTATCCCTTACTCATTGTAAACAGTGTCGTTAGCCGCGCCTAGCTATCGTTACAAAACACACATTAATCAGCTTATTATTTCAACGAACCCTGGGTACATATAGTCATGCCATACACCGTTGGAAAGCTTAGATTACCACGATTAAAAGGAGACCACCCACGAGTAATATGGTTGCTCGCAGACAAAACGGCGATAGGTTGACTGAAGTCTACCCAGCAGCTAAAACGTAACCTCTACGTCTTCCCTTTATACACAACGACCGTGTTATGACACGGTGGAAATCTTTTCTCTTTCTACAAATCGAAACAGCTTAATACAAACCTTAAAAAAAAGGTCTAATTATCAACTAGCAAACGGTGAAGGGATACAATTTACCTGAGTGAAACCACGTGCTGTAAGCTATTTTCTTTTTCAACTCGAGCTCATTGGCTGCAATGGCTGCAATAGAGTTCCGGGTGTTGACGTTGTTGGGGCGGGGAAAACGTGGGCACCACCATTTTGGCAGTATTCGGCAGACTGGCGCTCTTGTGGTGGAGCAGACATGGTCGATAACTGTTGTGCACCAGGTTGCACAAATAAACGAGGCAAAAATAAATGTACGTCGTTCTACCGCATTCCTAAAGATGCGGAGAGGCGAGCTAAGTGGATCAGCGCCATTAAAAGAGCCAGGAGCAAGCAAAAAAACTGAAAAATGGGACCCCCCGGCTGTTGGATTCCGCTTGTGCAGCGATCACTTCATATCAGGTAAGTTACAGAATACAAAGCTTGGCAGCTTAGCTTCATTATTTAATAGGCTATAATTGTGGTCAGGCGCGTATCAGACGCGGGGGATGAGTACGATGCATCCCCCTCACTTCTATTGGAAGGCCATTCCATCCCCTCCACTTTTGTTCGTCAAATCCTCACAAAAATCAGCTTTTCTAATAAAAAATAGTAAACGTTCGCCTGTTGTATGCAATTTAAAATGGTTGCTATGATTGCATCCCTCTGTATCAAATTATCACTCTGTAAGTCCCAGCGCTACAATTGACGTTACGTAGACTAAACAGCTCGCGCAGCCTGCAGAAAGCGCTGGCAGCGGTGCTCCCGAGACCCGACTGCCTGAGAGCTCAGCGCGGTGACCGCGGTCATTCAAGCAGTTTCTCACAGATTGCTGTGCCTAACTGTTCGTGCTGCATACTGACTTGACGCCTTCAATGAAAAGGTAGAATTGAATCACTGTTTTAGATCAGCATCATTCACTGCCTGTAATGAAGGCAACATTTTCAGGCATATTAAAGGTTGGGTACGGAATTCGCTTTTTGGCCATTTTTGCAAAATTACTTGAAATCCTTATCATAACCGCTTACAGCCACTGGGTCAGAAGTACTGACATGAAAATTAAACTTGTCAATCATCTGTGGAACGGGCAGGGCTCGAAAAACTCCAGCCAATCATTTGGATTGCCACCTCGTTGCATTGGACAGTAAGTACGTCAATCAAACGGTCGTACTGCACTCCCCCTCCCCCGCGCGCGACCCCTTCGTGCAGTACTCGTGACCCAGAGCAAGCTCCTGTTTGTATCCTGCGCTATACTGGAACTAGTTAATCCACATTTGGACCTAGTAGTAGAAGACAATTTCCATGGCAGACAAGACGCCACCATCCCCCACCACACCACCACCACCAGCAAAGAGAAGGAAAACTCTTTTTCAGAGAGTAATTGATAATAAAAACGCTGAAAGAGAAAAACTGAAATCAAGAATAATCCTAGGCGCTGCTTTTGAACGTTGGCGGCAACTGAAGGACGAGAAGGGTCTAAAAACCGATGCTTGTGTGGCGGTTTACCTAGTTTCAAAGTTTATACCGTTTATACTCGGTAATACCGGTGTTGAGACGAGTGTATTACTCGGTGTGAAAATGTCCACACCGCGGCAACCCTAGTGAAAACCAGGACTTCCAATACAATTATATGAAACAAACATACATTTCTAAAAAGAGTAATGATTTATGTGACCGTTTAATGTTTATAACATCTGGTGCAACCATAGCCGCGAGAACGTATTCTCAGCAGGGGGTGCTGGAAAAAAAAACCCGGCCTGCACTAGACTCGCAACTCGTCACATCGATAAAAAAAGATATATAGCAGCGCAGCTCAATTACACCAGTGCATGCGCGCACAGTTGAAAATCGATCGTTGTGTTCACTTCCTTCACACCATGGTTCACATCCAGCTGCTCACAGAACAAGTTTAGCGCACCACCGCTACCCTCACTTTTTCATATAACCTTTTTTCAGCACTAGGACATATGAGCATTAAATAAATGCTGCGTCTCAACATGCCTTGGACAGCAGCGAGGATGACTCCAGCTTTGCCACGGGCCGAAACAGTTCGGAGCGACCACAGCCAAGCGACACAGCGGGGCAGAGGAGTGTCAGGAATTCTTTGGTGTACACATCAGTACGTCCTATTTGCACTACTGTTTAGTGGCAATGGCAGTGTTTTATTCTATGCCTTTTATTTTCGTATATTATTTACAATTAATACAATTTATTTATTCATGAAATCAAGATCTGGTCTTCAAATCTTTTTTCCAAATATAGGTCGTATTACGATTGGGTTTGTGTTTATATTCGGACCAATACGGTACAGCGGGACGCTCACATGGACGTTAAGCATTTCCTGGTGCATAATGTGACGCTTCAGAACCTAAATCCCGTTTTCTCCCCGTTGATACGACAACACATAACCGGCGTTTTCCAGAAATCTCCACTTTGGCTGGAGTTTTAGAAATGATCTTTTTCTGTGATAAGACAGGGCCTCGGACAGGGGGTGTTGCAGCAACCCCAGAACCCCTACTTCCGCGGTACTGGGTGTAATTTACAGCTGAATGTAGTGCCATGTTGTTAAACGAAAACCTACGCTAGCCTGGCTCGCTCTCGCGCATCTCTGTTCGCGCTCGTGCATGATTGCGCGTCCAGGTATTGGAATGGGTGGAGTCAGAGTCAGCGTTTGAAGGAGAGGGGGTAGGACAATTTGAGTTGTGTATTTCAAAATCTGCTGGCGTTTCGCAAATCGCGTACCCAACCTTTAAGCGATTAAAGGCGATTAGCGATTATATTGTAATTAGTATAATGCCAGAGGTTCATGGCTCTCTATTCAAGAGGCTAGTTACACTGTCCGTAGCTGAATATCCCATTCATTCATTCCGACGGGAACTAGCCTACTTTAGCTTTTAAACCTGGTTTTTATTTGTTCGTGCAATATAGCCAATGATGGCCGGGAGGAGGGAAAACGAAAAGAAAAAGACAGGGGACTATAGGACGGCTTTTCAAGGAGAAAACAAGTAAGTTGACTTCTCTCCTCTGGCAGACACTGACGAGTGCTGGCAAGTTGCAAGCTATAGCCCTATCTGTTGGGCTGAGTTACCAGACTTGGAAGGGCGCGGGTTTGGGTGGGATTCACAGGTTTGACTAAGGGCATACAGGTAGCCCTTACTGAGAGTAAGTAGACACGCTTCGTCGAGCGAGTTCGTCCATTTTCAACACTTGAGAAAACGCACTTCATCTACAAGGTGTATCACGTGAAAAATATACACAAACGTATGTGGCACAGCAATCAACTTAGGCCTACTGGTTTAATGAATGTGAATGAATGCTGTGATACACGAAAATCCGGAGAATTGTGCGATTCGCTTTCTCAGCACACTTGAACGTGAAATGTCCTCAACAGTGTGTGTCAAGGGTTCATCTTGTTTTCTTAGAACATTAGAAGCATGCAGTGCGTTCCATTCGATCAGACACGTTTTAATTTTCAGTTAGGCTACTGTATAATCAGTAAGACCACACCATAAACACATAAGCCCAACATTATACATAGATCATAGATAGGTCTCAGCATGAAATGGAGAACATTTGAAGTTGAACTTGACCACTGGTTTGACAGCCTGCACTCTGTGTGTCACTACATAATAACATCACTACATACAAGTAACAAACGCTCTAGCCAAATGTCATTAGAGCTACAGTTATTGAACATTCATGCAACAGCCTCAAGTGGCTTTACAAATGTGTTTTGTCTCTGCTCATTATGACCAACTAATTGTTCCTGCAATCATTTTCCGGTCCAACAGATCAGCTTGTGCTTTTGAACATAACCACCGGTACACTGTTGAGAACATGTTGTGTCATTGTATTCGAATCCATGTTTTCAGCCTTCAAAGGATGCTGAAGCTCCTTTCAGCTTTATACACAGTTTGTTTGTGTGGGTGTGTGTGTGTGGTGTGGTGTGTGTGTGGTGTGTTGCGTATTCAAACAAACACACAATGAGTCCTACAACACACACACACACACACACACACACACACACACAAACAACCACAGTGTATCTGCTCGCATTTCTTCCATTTTGTAGGCATAGATGTATGTAAAAGTTCATATAATTGATCATCGCTATTTGGAATGATTATTTCTTGCCTATTCCAGAACACCCCCACTTTTGGCAAGCTTGATACGCCCTGATTGTGGTTTCGGATCAGTTTTAATACTACAGTGTGCACATGTGATCTGGGAGCAGCTTTATGAGGCTGTGCTTCTGCATGGACATGTACAGCATCATAAATCCCCTGCATGTTAATGGGTTGATGTGCAATGAGATAGATGAACAGCAATGCTGAACAGTGCATGATACAGCCAGCACAGTTAAATGACACAAAGAAATAAATAACACTATTTATTTACTTCTATTTCTACTCAGGGAAGATTCAAAGTGAGCAATCAAACCCTGGTTGGATGTGTCATTTAGCCCTTTGAGTGTGGTGTATGTGATAATGCGTAGCATAGCTCAGGGCAGACATTGTAGGCATCAGCTCTAGCCAAAGGCCAGGTTCAATGAAGTGGACCTGAAATATGTTCCCACCTGAATGGTGCTTTGGCTGTGCAGTTCACATGCACAGTTTGTCCACATGCACCTATTCATCCCCCAGCGATTGTAGCCCAGCTTCTTTTAGGTTTTAGATTTTAGATATGTTAAGTTTAAGTCTACCTTCCTTTTTTTACGTGAACTTGCCTCACTGTTTAAATAATGTCTGCCTCTGACTCATCAATTGTTTACTTATATTCCTCAGGGCCCGAAAGGACCAAGAGGTGAAAGGGTAAGCCACTATCAAACTCATTAATTATGACAAGATGCATGACAATGCCATGTTTGCTGGATAGAAACTTTCATGGAAGTTTATCGGGTTGATATATGATGACGCCGATTGACCTTTCAACTTGAATAGGCCACACCCCTTTGTTTACATCAGGCACAGCCTAAAGCCCTCCGCCGTGATAATATAACAAATAATAATGGACCAATCTCTGCTGCACGACGGCTGAAAATAACCTGAACTACAAATATTTGTTGTATATTATTTTTTTCTGACTTTGGCTCACATATCCAGAACAAATTCATATTTATCTTTTCTAAACTTTATTAACAATAATAAAACAATTTAGTAAAAGGACATGACGCTTTTATTCAAGTTGAGACCAAACCGAGCTCCACAGCCGAACAGAGCTGGGACTCTGGCAGCGTCCCAGCAGACACGGTGGCTGTGTGTCAATCAGTGGTAATCAACGGAGACTAACCCAAGGCCTTCCTCCACAGGGACCCCAGGGCCCTGACGGGAGGGACGGCAGACCTGGCAACCCCGGCCCTGCTGGGCCCCCAGGACCCCCTGGCCTCGGCAGAGTAAGTATCCTATAGGGGCCGACTTGGTCAACTGCTGGGTGGGGGACTGAAGGTGGATGTTGGTTCTAAAATGTGACTGTGTGGGGGACTGAAGGTGGATGTTGGTTTCTAAAGTGCTGCTGGGTGGGGGAACTGAAGATGGATGTTGGTTCTAAAGTGTTCCTAGGTGGGGGAACTGAATGTTGATGAAGGCCTCTCAGTAAATAAGGTTAACCGGCTGGTATATCCTATTGTAACCGTAAGGTATAGAAGCTACAGGAAGATGCTGATTTGCTGTTCATCTGTTGATAAACGATCAAGCCCTTAAACTCACCTGACCCAAATTTCTGGCACAATTATAGCAATGGAACAGACAATAACCTATGATTTAGAAAATAAGTATATTGTATTGTATGAATTTTTATATGTATATTTTGTCTCTTATTCTGGTTTTTATTTTTCACTCCAACAGAACTTTGCTGCTCAGTATGATCACAACAAAGGCGCTGATATTGGTCCCGGCCCCATGGTGAACACACGCACGCACGCACGCACGCACGCACGCACGCACGCGCACGCGCACGCGCACGCGCGCGCGCGCACACACACACACATGCACAAACTCTGAGACACACACACCTGCAGTTTTGTGGTAACTCTCCAACAATAACACTATGTATTCACACATACACATCACCACACAGAACTACCACTAAGAACCCATCGAAGTCTGAAGACCTTTCCATGTCAGAGCACACCTGTCAAATAGGTTTCCGCTACAGTGTTCACTGTCATTCCCAATCCATGGATTATTCCCATGGAGTTCTGGGATTTATGCCACTTTATGGCATGCATTCTCACCTTAGCTTTCAGTCCAGTCAATGGACTCATCGTCAAAGAAATACTTCCACACATTTCTGGACTACTGTAAGTGTGGTTTTATAACACAAAACCCTTTCTGTTGTATAGCATTCTGTCCTCAGCGGCATATCTTACTCACAGCCCACAACATTGGACACCACTGGTGTTGGACATTGCTGTTGTTTGACCTTTGATTTCTTTCCTCTATCTCCAGGGAATGATGGGAATGAAAGGCCAACCTGGACTTCCCGGCCCCCCTGTAAGTACCCCCTCACCACACACACACACACACACACACACACACACACACACACACACACACACACACACACACACACACACACACACACACACACACACACACACACACACACACACACACACACACACACACACACACACACACACACACACACACACACACATAGCTAGTTGATTTATAGCATGCAATTCGTGGGGCTGACAATGTCCTGTTTTTTATGCTGCTAAGCTAGCAAGTGCTAACGTAGTAGTAAACAAACCCAAGTTTGACGCTGAAATGTTTCTATTTATTTTGTAGGGAGAAAGAGTGATAATCCCTTGAGTCCGGACTTTGTTCCATCTCTTTTCAACTACGTTCCATCTCCAGAGAAGAGGAAAAGAAAATGAGACTGGAGGTTTTCAACAGACGACAGGGAGCAAAGCTACAGAAGATGGAGCAGACAAAGCTATCTGCGAAAGCCATCCCTCCCAGGTGAATATTTAAGTTCCTTAACCTGGTCAACCCCACTTCCATGGACTTGGGAAAATTATAAACCAATTTTTTTTTGTACAATTCATTGTAGGTTTAATAACACCCAATGAGCTAAAAAACATAACATCTGTGACTGGGCTGAAATCATCACACACCTATACCGACTTGCATTTGGCAGCCACTGACTATGCATGTGATTGTCACTGTCATTGTCAATATCCCTGTCATTGTCTTTCTATTCATTTATTTTATTACATTGTTTATTTATCATATACCGACTATAAAGCACTTTTGGATGTAAATGTGCTATACAAATACAATTTACTTACTTTCTTACTAACGAAAGCTAGTATACTGCAGAAAACAGAGAGTGACTGACAAAAGAATGACAAACTGTCATCAGTAGTGACAGTTTATACTACTTTTGTTTTCACCAGAGCATCAACAGATTGTCCCCAAGACTGCAACAAGGATCCTACTGCAGAGCAAAGTCCCACCACAGAGCCTTTGAAGGAATCTACCCATGAAGAACCTGGAAACGATGTCCAGCCTGTTCTCCATGAGGAGGATCCAGCAACCCCACCATGCACCACTGAACCTGTGGTAAATGCGTCCAATCTCTTGAGCAAGAATGCCAAGCTCTGAGGACTGAAAATATGTTGTTGAAGGAAAAAATGAATAGGACTACACTGAATGAGATGAGCTTGCATAACGATGATAAAAGGGTTCATACTCTCACTGGTTTATCAGCATTCTCCATTCTCATGACAATTTTTTCATATTGTGGCTCCTTTTCTCCAACTTAAATCTAGTTTAACATGTTTTCAGCAGTACATGTTAACTTTAATTAAGCTTAGAATGAACTTGTCCTTTGAGTTTTTGGCTTTTTATTTTGACATTGACTCAACCACTGTTTCAAAGCTCTTCAAACACTGCATTAGTGTGATGCATTGTAGACTGGTGCCAAGTCTGGTGTTGTGGCCTGACAGAGAATACTTAAGAAAATCTCTTCCATATGCATTTCGAAACCGTAGCTTTGAAAAGACAGTTTGCATTATAGATTGTTTTGAAATATTTCTAGAGAAACCCAGTAGATTGCTAGCCAGTGCTCAGTGTTACTCATCATACAAATCACACCACACAATGAAATATTTAATTGCAATTTGCCCTCGAGGTTCCATTTGTTTCATTTCCGCTGGATGGGGAGGTCGCACAAGTGATACGTTTATCACAGAACAAAGTCACTTTTTATCTCATTTGCTCCCAGGGGACGTAGTTTTAGCGGACAGAGGTTGTCTGGTTAAAGAGTCCATTGAGAGATGCCAAGCTGAATTAAAAATTCCAGCATTTACTCGTGGATAGAAGCAGTTAGATCCTGCTGACTTGGAGAACACCAGACGTCTAGCCTCTCTTAGGATACATATTGAAAGAGTGATAGGAGTTCTCCGTCAAAAGTACACAGTCTTGCAAAGCACTGTCCCCATATGTTTCACGGACATAGACAGGGAAAATGATGTGACCTACCTTGACAAGATGGTGAGCGTGTGTTGTGCACTTACAAATGTGTCTGAATCTGTGGTGTCCTTCCAGTGATGGGGATGTACAGTAAATTGAACTGATGTGACTGGCTACAGATGTGCTCAACCAGCAAATAAACCTTTGTGACTCACACTTCTTGCTTGCTTGTCGTGACATTATTTTTAATCACTCGCTATTCTGATGCGATCACATCGTTTCTCTTTGCAGATCAAGCTGCACATCCACCCATTCTAACTTGAGTTCCACCCAAACAGATATTTGTTCTGGTGTGTTTTATATGAATGACCCACCCATGTTTCATATCCCTGATTGCTACAGATATCTAATACAAATTATGGGGAAGAGAACAATATTGGTTTAACAACTGTTTATTCATAAATAACAGTACAGTATCAGCTACTACAAACAACTCATTTCACAGTCTCCTCACTAAGGTTTTCTTCTTTGGGCATTGATCACTTTTCGGCAGATGGGACATACCCACTGTTTTGGGACCCTTTCATGCGAAGGCAGGTCTGGTGAAACTTTTTAACTGAACAAAAACCTGACGCACAGACCACCATGTTCCCTGCTTCTGGCTCAGGGCAGTAGCACCACTGTTGTTGACTATGATCAGCAAATGCTGCTGCTGCTGGTGCTGGTTTCTGTGCAGAAAAACACTTTACTGCCTAATTAACAGAAAGGTCCTTTGCAGAAAATGGGCACTTAATTTCTATGACACCTGAACCACAGCAGCTACAGGAACGTATCCATCAGGTGAGGCCCCAATGCAGGGGTGAAATCCTGAATCCAGCTGTTCCTACCATGACATTCGTGTGTGAGAGGCGATGACGCATTTCATAGTATTTCCTTGCCAAGTCCTCGTGTTGACATCCCCAACTGAAGAAAACAACAATAACATTAGTTTTGGACAATAGTAATGCCACCCCACATTGGTACCGCCCTGCTCTTTCAAAAGGATACTACCTACTTGGTTTAACACTCCTGCTTTTAAGAATAGTACTTCCTGGATTTACCCTCCCTGTTATTGTACCTACTTCACATTCATTTGATTGTACACCATCTGGAAATGACCATTTTACACACAGGAGCAGTTACACACTGCATGCCCTGTTTTACCCTAATCCTTCTATGCTCATGAATACCTGGTAGCCTCACTGGTGAAACTATGGGACTTTTGGGTAGCATATTTGTCTTATTAGAGACACTGCAGGCTTTCTGACGTCTGTCTTTGTGGCTGCTCTGAAGGTAGTTATATCTATCCGGATACTGCAGATCTGGGACGTCTTCTTCAGCGGAGATGCTTTTGAAAAGCACCCCGGGGGCCATTGTATGGGTCGGTAATATTAACCTATTTAATTTTTGCCTATAGAGCTCGATGTCATGCGAATTAAAGTGAGATGAGTACTCCGATGGCTTGAAAGCTTCGGCGCCGGGTCATTTTAAGGAAGCTCTTTAAGGGCGGCGCTTGATTTTACTGACAAAATGGCGTTCCGAACACCGGTGGTCACGTGGGTTCAGGAACTCGATATCATGCAAGCACTTTGTTTTCTTTTTATTTTGTTCTACACCACAATTGCATGCTTTAAACATGACACGGGGCCAACAGTAAAGGCGTTTTTTTCAGCCAACTCCCTGTTAGCCAGTTTACCCTTGTCATACATGGAGCAATTTAAAATGCTCCTTACCGTAGCACCAACGAGCTGTGTGGTTTTCACAGTAGGTTTTGGGTCTGCCCTCTGCTTTCACTCGTAGTCAGTTCACGATAGCTGTCCAATGAAGGCGGGTGACTGGCCAGAGTGTTGTGTCAAGTGACTGAAGTGCAAAATTCTACCCTATCGGTCACTGGTTCACGGGTGGGACTTATCTGCCATAAGGATCAATTGAAACGGAAAATAAACACGAGCCGCCTGGGGTTCACTCGATTTACATTGAAGTCAATGGGAATAGTGGCGCTGTTGTGACTCACATAATTGATTTCAGGAAAACAGCTCGTCTTCGTGAGTATTTCTGTTTCAAAGCACTGAAAATGGGATTGTTGTAAGATTTTTGGTTTATTTTTTTAACATTTTTTTGGTGAAGCACTGCTTCACCTGTAGTCTTATAGAAGCCTCCACTGCTCCAAACTCTATTTGTGAAACATGCAGACGGCCTAGTGAGACTGCCAGCAGGCAGCAGCAAAGAGATGTAGCGACCTCGGTTTATTTCTTCAGCTTTCACATACACACAAACACGCACACAGGGTGCTTGGTCTTTTTTTGTTTTGTCGTTGTCTGTTAAACCGCCAAGTGGAGCGACGTGTCTGGGAAGCTGGCCTCTTGGTCTGAGCCTGTGGAGGCATCGCTTCTCGGCCTTTTGGCTAAGATCAAGTGTAGTATCTGTTCTTATCAGTTTAATATCTGATACGTCCCCTACCCGGGGACCATATATTAAATTGATTTTTGGAACTGGGAGATGGAAAAGGGGCTTGCTCCGTCCACTCCACGCATCGACCTGGTATTGCAGTACCTCCAGGACCGGTGCACCCCTCTCTCACTGTGAAAAACAAAACTAAACTCCTCCTGAGTCCAGAGAGTAGTGGTGCCGAGATGATGCCTCATGAAACGTCAAAGCCTCGCAGCCAGATGAACCATCAAAGTGGTTCGACCTCGAAGCTTCAAATTAGTACGCTAGGGACACCTAGTGGTGAATTAAATTATGATGAAAGAAAGAGTTTCCTGTGATGATGTGATGTTTGCTTCGTAGCCTACAACATCACAACGTTTAAGAATTAAAGTTTCAGTGCCGTGATACGTGTTAGTTTGCCGTTCAAAATACCTCCCGAGCTCATGGTAGAGACAAATCATTTGACCTAATTTGTAATGTGTCTCCCGGGCAAAATAGATGTCTCAGTAGCCTACAATAATTGTAAATAATAGAACTGCATGATGACTGAGATGATTGTTGATTAATTAAAAGTCATAGCCATAAAAGGATCTTGGAACTGGTTAGGGCTTCTTTTGGAAAAATGTGCCAATTTGGTGAACCCATATCGCGCGCAACAGCCCGGATGAATCCTGCGACGTGTCACGCGTCCACTGTCTTTCGCTATGTGATACGGAGCTTTCGGCTGGGGAGTAGCCGAGGTACCGACACACGCCCCGAGCCTCGACCGCAAACCCATCACATACTACCTGAGATTAACACCCTTCCGCCTGTAGACATAAAGTGGTCATTTACAATTCCATAAACGCACTTTTACCATTTTTCCAACGAATTCGTTGTTTAAGAAAGAAAAAAGGATTCTTCTGGTGGCGGGTGATAACTCGGATCTCCAGGTTTCCTTTCGTTTGCTTTTCCATCACGCTGATTTTCAGATTCGCCTGGCATCGGTGACCGGTTGGTCTACAGTGGTTTATTAAGTCTGGCATCTCCGAAATGCTTTGCAACCGTTCTCGCACTGAACAAGCGTGGCATCGATTCAGCCCCACCTGAACTGTAACAACTCATACTTACTGTGCAATGGAGATACCACTATCAAGAGGTGGTTCCCCATAGCGAGCTCAGCCATGGCACTGAGGCTGTTGCTGACCCGTGCGAATTCCCAATTGTGGAATCTGTCGATTGCATAATTTTCTGTAGTTGGGGACTGCGTTCGCGCTCCCATCCCCTGAGTCAAATGTTGTTCTAAAGAAATAATAGCTATGAATGGCTTCATCGCGCTGACTAAGGCCGTCCATCCAACGTTTTGCAACGCTACGTTTATTCAAAAGATCACGCAAACGATCACGCCCAAGCAGTGTAATGCATTACATTCAGATGTGGAACTCTGAGTCTGGAATAACGTAGTCATTCATTCATTCATTTCTTTCATTCATTATGGATCAAATTATTGTTTCTGTACAAGTCCCGTCTCTGGCCACAGCAGCGCTCCCACTCATTATGGGTTCCTCCCAAGGGCGTAACCATGGTTTAGACATTGGGGGGGTCCAATTTTTATTATTATTTGTTAAGTGCATTGCCTACAATTCTATATTTATATATGAAAATGTGGACATTTAGAACCTAGTTTCGAGGACTACATTGACCATTTGAATTCACATCTAAAGGAATAGTGTAATAATGTAATGTCTGCCCCGCCCCCCCCCCCCACACACACACACATACACACACACTTTGTTTTGGTTAGCTGCTTACTGACCTTAAACACACCTACCAATTACAATTATGCTCTTCCAGTAGTACTGTAGCAAAAAGGATAGCTTCCAATGGAAAAAATACCACATACCCATGACCACATGTCATTATGTTATTTATCACCTGCATATCACCTGCATGTCCAGAGCATGTCCCTGTCTGGCCACTGCTTTCAGCATGCCTGTCAAGTTACTTACTGTCTGAAAAAAACTGCGTATGCTTGGCTGTTGGTCCAGTTTCTTCTGCTTTTTAGGTAACCTCAAATCCTCCATTACTCAACTTTACTTTCTTGGCTCTCACTGAAGAAAGAGTGTGGGGTAACCATGACAACGCAGAAAGTCGCGAGGTGGTTTCAAACTAAAAGTGTACAATTAGGAGGGGGGATTCACACACTCAACAAACGGAAATAAATTGAAAATAAATAAGACATAACCAGTGATGTTGATAGGTTTTCAATGTAGTGATGCCCCGGGACCCACAGGTGGCGAGTTGGGTGGGTCCCTGAGAATTCAATGGTCCCGACTCCCCAGTTTAAAAAATGTGTTTTCTTTTTATTTATTATTCTATTTCTTAATGAAATTATAAGGTTAAACTCCTTGATGGTGGTATGATATGGTTAGAGCTGGAGTACTCAACCGTCATGTTTAACACTAGAAACGCCGGGCCATTTTTACTTACTCCTAGCGCCGCAAGAGGGTCTAAATGACCCCTAAGTATTTAATGAGAGCTGTGCATTTGCACATAATGATCACTAGGTGGCGCCAATGAGCTATTACCCAGCGCGAAGCGACTACAATTGTAGCTGTGCCACATTTGTGTGTGGGTGTGTGTGTGTACGTGTGTGTGTGTGTGTGTGTGTGTGTGTGTGTGTGTGTGTGTGTGTGTGTCACAAGCCTAGTCCTCACACATTTTGTCATAACTGTACAATATAGTCAATCAGAAGGATTGCAAAAAAATCCTGTTTGATTTGCTCATTCGACACGAATGAGCACAAGCATCGAGCAGTGGAAACGTTGGTTTATTACTATGAAGTTCGTATTTTTAATTGTTGAAATGAAATCAGCGGTGACGAGGCTAGTTGTTTTGGTAGCGGCTAAATTAGCATGTCGCGATACCTTTGTACAGGGATCACGTCCGGCGCCGAGTAGATGCGCAGAGGTTGAAACACAGCGCTTGTCCGATCTGCTCACAAGAAGGTTTCTTTGGCCAGTTACTGTGATTAAACACGAGTTGTTTAATGTTCACATTGTATCGTTTTTCATGGGAAAATGAGATGCGTCCCCAGGACGCATGGATAGTGAGTTTAGTGCGTCCTTTCAGATTTTAATGCGTCAGGGACGCAGGACGCGTACCTAGCAACATCACTGCATAACAAGAGACCGATCCATTGACAGGGTTCATAAAAAGAGAACATATATTTACATTTATCCTGCTGTATATTGGGGGTGACAGGTTAGTATTTTCTCAACATTTGGGGGGGACACGACCCCCCAAAGAATGCGTGGTTACGCCCTTGGTTCCTCCTGTATAAAAGTTAGTATGGACAAGACAATAATTGCTTACGGCCATACCACCCTGAGCACGCGCGATCTCGTCTGATCTCGGAGGCTAAGCAGGGTCAACTCGAGCTCATTGGCTGCAATAGAGTTCCGGGTGTTGACGTTGTTGGGGCGGGGAAAACGTGGGCACCACCATTTTGGCAGTATTCGCAGACTGGCGCTCTTGTGGTGGAGCAGACATGGTCGATAACTGTTGTGCACCAGGTTGCACAAATAAACGAGGCAAAAATAAATGTACGTCGTTCTACCGCATTCCTAAAGATGCGGAGAGGCGAGCTAAGTGGATCAGCGCCATTAAAAGAGCCAGGAGCAAGCAAAAAAAGACTGAAAAATGGGACCCCCCGGCTGTTGGATTCCGCTTGTGCAGCGATCACTTCATATCAGGTAAGTTACAGAATACAAAGCTTGGCAGCTTAGCGTCATTATTTAATAGGCTATAATTGTGGTCAGGCGCGTATCAGACGCGGGGGATGAGTACGATGCATCCCCCTCACTTCTATTGGAAGGCCATTCCATCCCCTCCACTTTTGTTCGTCAAATCCTCACAAAAATCAGCTTTTCTAATAAAAAATAGTAAACGTTCGCCTGTTGTATGCAATTTAAAATGGTTGCTATGATTGCATCCCTCTGTATCAAATGATCACTCTGTAAATCCCAGCGCTACAATTGACGTTACGTAGACTAAACAGCTCGCGCAGCCTGCAGAAAGCGCTGGCAGCGGTGCTCCCGAGACCCGACTGCCTG
Source organism: Gadus chalcogrammus (assembly GCF_026213295.1). Taxonomy (NCBI): domain Eukaryota; kingdom Metazoa; phylum Chordata; class Actinopteri; order Gadiformes; family Gadidae; genus Gadus; species Gadus chalcogrammus. Next base: position 6,464,884 of record NC_079416.1, on the reverse strand, counting down.
AGAGCTCAGCGCGGTGACCGCGGTCATTCAAGCAGTTTCTCACAGATTGCTGTGCCTAACTGTTCGTGCTGCATACTGACTTGACGCCTTCAATGAAAAGGTAGAATTGAATCACTGTTTTAGATCAGCATCATTCACTGCCTGTAATGAAGGCAACATTTTCAGGCATATTAAGCGATTAAAGCGATTAAGCGATTAATTATTAGTCATTAATAGATGCAAGGTTCATGGCTCTCTATTCAAGAGCTAGTTACCTCCTAGCATAAGATCCCATTCATTCTTCCGACGGGAACTAAGCCTACTTTAGTTTAAAACTGTTTTATTTTTTCGTGCAATATAGCCAATGATGCCGAAAACGAAAAGAAAAAGACAGGGGACTATAGACGGCTTTTTCAAGAGAAACAAGTAAGTTGACTTCTCTCCCTCTGCAGACACTGACGTGCTTGCAAGTTGCAAGCTATAGGCTATCTGTTTCGAGTGCTACCGCGTTGGGATGCACAGGTTTGACTAGGGCTACAGGTAGCCTTTACGGAGAGTAGAGATTCCTCGTGCGATTCGTCATTTTCAAACCTTGAGAAAACGCACTTCAATCTACAAGGTGTATCACTCAAAATATACACAAAGTATGTGTCACAGCAATAAACTTAGGCCTACTGGTTTAATGAATGTGAATGAATGCTGTGATACACGAAAATCCGGAGAATTGTGCGATTCGCTTTCTCAGCACACTTGAACGTGAAATGTCCTCAACAGTGTGTGTCAAGGGTTCATCTTGTTTTCCTTAGAACATTAGAAGCATGCAAGTGCGTTCCATTCGATCAGACACGTTTTATTTTCAGTTAGGCTACTGTATAATCAGTAATACCACACCATAAACACATAAGCCCAACATTATACATAGATCATAGATAGGTCTCAGCATGAAATGGAGAACATTTGAAGTTGAACTTGACCACTGGTTTGACAGCCTGCACTCTGTGTGTCACTACATAATAACATCACTACATACAAGTAACAAACGCTCTAGCCAAATGTCATTAGAGCTACAGTTATTGAACATTCATGCAACAGCCTCAAGTGGCTTTACAAATGTGTTTTGTCTCTGCTCATTATGACAAACTAAATTGTTCTGCAATCATTTTCCTGTCCAACAGATCCAGCTTGTGCTTTTGAACATAACACACGGTTACACTGTTGAGACATGTTTGTGTCATTGTACTTCGCATCCATGTTTTCAGCCTTCAGAGGCTGCTGAAGCTCCTTTCAGCTTATCACACAGTGTGGGTGTGTGTGTGTGTGTGTGTGTGTGTGTGTGTGTGTGTGTGTGTGTGTGTGTGTGTGTGTGTGTGTGTGTGGTGTTGTATCAACCAAACACACAATGAGTCCATACACACACACACACACACACACCAACACACACCACACAAAAACACACACACCAACCCGGTATCACGCCAAGGCGTAAAATAGATACGTCTGTCCACATCGCAAGGCGTGTTCAGGTTGACGCTTTGTCTGACCAAAGCGTCACCCTGAACACGCGTCCTTCTCCATTCGAAATGAATGGGGGAATAGCACCAACAGGGGGCGATACGTTCTCCTAGCATTTGGTGAAATTGTTACGTAGCCATATTAATCGTTATTATCTGAAAGGGAAATGCAATATTTTAGGACAGATACACCATTAAACGTGTTTCTAATGACATTTCTAGCGAGAAATGTACATTTTCCTTGCATAATCTTCAATCAGTGAATGTGTATGATCTTTATTAATCTTTATGATCTGAATGGGAAATACAATATTTTAGGATCGATTCACCGTTAAACGTGTTTCTAATAACATTTCTAGCGAGAAATATACTTTTTACTTGCATAATCTTCAGTCAGTGATTGTGTCTGATCTTTAGTTTTATAGTTATTAGGAAGATTTAATCGGCTCGCTCGCATGTTTCAACGACGTCAGGATGCTAGGGACGCTGCTTTCGCTAAACTAGCAGCTCACGTGTTTCCTGCGTTTGTGTTATTAAACCGTTACTTTATGTAACTTTGAATGATATTGTAATAACCACAGGCGAGGTATTGAGCGAAGTAAGCTTGATAGCAGGTTTATTGGGTTCCACAATCGGATAGGCAGGCACAGCTCCACCGGAAAACTACAACAACCAAAACTCCCGTCCGGAAGGAAACCCCCGGAACCCCCTCTCAGAAGGCCCGCCCCTTCCTCCCAAACCCTGTGACGCTACAATGTCATCTTGTTAGAAACATAGATATATATAGAACACTGTTCTATATCTATGGTTAGAAACACGTTTATCTGAGAGCCAACCCAGTCGCCAAAAGCATACGTTGACAGTGTACGTTTTCGTGAACACTGGATTACGTCGCATTTCAACATAAAATAGCGTGCTAAGCACACACACACACACACTGCAGAAATGCTCCGGAACAGATCTGGATCCACCATGGCCAAAATAATTGTCATGAATAGCATGAATAGATTCATGCATTATCATTCAACTTGAACATGTGTTTTTACAGTTTAGAGTGGTGGAGGGATGACGTATGTTGGCCAACCCGGAAGTGAGCGTCGACCTGGGTTTCCATGGTTTCCCTTGACAAAAAGCCAACGGGTTTTTCCATTGGCTCTAAAAACCACGCGGCAAAGGAGCAGCCGTAAATTGTTTTGTTTTTGTCGTAAACTGGGGTCCGACGGTTAAAAAATAGACAGATATTCCGAGGTCTCCTAAAAGGCAGCTTGGATGTTTTATTTTCTGCAGTTTAGACTTCTTCTATAACTATTTTGAAAGCAAAACACCAAGCTCAATGATTTAACGAGGCAGGGTTATTTGAAACAATTTATTAAATATATATTTGTGAGAGGTCATTCCTTCTCCTGAGTTTGCTTCCTATTTATGTCTAGAGTACAACACTGTCCACAAGCATCACCCCCCCCCCTCCCCATATGGATTTGGAGAATTGTTGCCACATCCCAGTGGTGGAGGTATCATATATATGAAAGGGGCATTCAATACTACAATGATCAATTAGGAGGCCGAAGTCCTAAAGGATGCAATAGGTGACCCTGAACACCCTTGCGATTGGACAGACTCTATTTTTACGCCTTGGCGTGATACGGGTTGCACACACACACACACACAACACACCACACACACACACCACACACCACACACACACACACCACACACACACACCACACACACCCAAACCACACACCCACCCTCACCCCTCTGACACTCCACACCCGCCACCAGGTCTCATGTCACTGTTAGGTGACTGGGTCGACAACATTCAAGTTAGCTGTACTTTGAGGTCTCTTATATCAAAGGGGTCTCAAAGGACGCATACGCTTCTACCTTGGCTCCAGCCCTACAGGAAATGACTCGGCAAGTGCTCCATCTCGTTGCACTGAACCCTGCACCCAGCGGCTCGCTTGCAAGATTTTGGCCTGAAGTTCTTCCGACCTACACCGTAGCCATCTAACCTGCATATCTGAGAATCAGGCCTCTCTTTAATAATGAAAAAAAAGTTATGAGAGAAATACCACTTCACTTTTGTCTCATAAGCGGTGTGGTGCCGGCTCCTTTTGACCTTTTGACCCCCAGACTTCTGGGGGAATAGCTGAATCAATTCATTAGTCAATCATCAAAGCAAACGGGGCAAACAAGGTGTCCTTTGACATCTACGTTTCGAGCGATTGCAACAGTGCCACACATGATCATATTGAATATGTTTCGGGGTAGTAATTAGCTGTCCGAAATTGGAGGCCTTAATCAATAATGAGCAGCTATTGATTTGCTTCCCGATTGAAATTGTGACAATACTTTATTTAGCCTCTACACGTTGAGCTTCCATGACACCCAATGGAACACTCTAGCAAATGGTAACATGTTTTACATGGTACCCTAGGTCTAGGACATGATCTCGGTGTAGCAAGAAGGCGAGCTTGATCTCATTGGACTCAGCTTAACGTGTAGATGTTAAATAACATGTAATTTGTCAAAAATCTCCATCGGGAAGCAAATCTATAGCTGGTCATTATTGATAAAGGCCTCCAAAATCGACAGCTAATAATTACCCCGAAACATATTCAAATATCATCATGTGTGGCACTGTTGTAATCGTCTCGAAACGTAGATGTCAAAGGACACCTTGTTTGCCCCGTTACGCCACGGGAAAATATTTTCATACTTCTAATGGATTGATTCATATTTTAAGGTTCTCGGAGTGAGACTTTAAGCGGCTGCAGCAGAAGTGCTGAGACGAAAGATGATATCAAGACATTTATAGAATATTCCCATTCACATTATGATTCTTCTTCATAACATCCGACCAAACATCCTTTACAGTCACCGAGCGAGGATTATGAAAGGGGGCCTGCCCGTAATTCCGACGCCTCATTGTTCCGACGTCTCAATGTTCCGAAATATTTCCCATTAGATCGACATGCCACTATTCCGACGGTTTAATGTTCCGAAAACGAAACCCATTGGTCCGAAGGTCCGTTTGTCCGACTTTTCAAAAAGGAGGAGCATTAGGCCGACAGTTCAATATGCTGAATAGGAAAAAGAGTTGTATACCCTCGCTCCCTCTCTCTCTCTCTCTCTCCCTCTCTCTCTCTCTTTCTCTCTCCCTCTCTCTCTCCCTCTCTCACTCTCACTCTGTGTGTGTGGTGTGTTTGTGTGTGGGTGTGTGTGTGTGTGTGTGTGTGTGTGTTGTGTGTGTGTGTGTGTGTGTGTGTGTGTGTGTGTGTGTGTGTGTGTGTGTGTGTGTTCGTGCCCGTGTTGAGAATTAGACCTCCGCTCTCTGTCCATGGGGCTACAACACCGTGTCGAAATGAAGTGAAGCGTTGTCTTTTTGCTCTCCAAAATTCATTGTGAACGTGATATGTAGGCCTAGGTTGTATTTTGGAGACAGAGAGAGAGTGAGAGTGAGATAGAGAGGGAGCGAGCGAGGTATAAAACTCTTTTTTCTGCCTAATGCGCCTCCTTTTTGAAAAGTCGACTAACAGACCTTCGGACCAATGGGTTTCGTTTTCGGAACATTGAACCGTCGGAATAGTGGCATGTCGATCTAATGGGAAATATTTCGGAACATTGAGACGTCGGAACAATGAGGCGTCGGAATTACGGCATGGCACCTATGAAAGTCCAGGCCCCCTCTTCCTGCACTCGGGTCCGGGCCAAGTTTCGGGCAGGAAGGGCCACCCCTTCCTGCCCTCGGGGTCCGACCGGGCCAAGTTTCGGTGCGGGGGTCCCAGTTAGGCCTTAGAATAAGGTATTCAAATTTCAGGGCGGTAGGACGTTCCTATCTCAAAAACTGTTTTTTCCACCACATTCTGAACCATTAGGTCTTGCAGGTAACACTTCTGAGGGGCTTTGTCCAAATGACAGTCCATTTGGGAAAACTTTTTTTCTCTAAGGGCTAGAACTCCAAATCTCGGATATGTCGTTCTCGGGGCCCCGGGAAATGTGTGTAAACATTTTAGCCTCCCTAGCTATCTCGAAAAGGCCGGAAAAAGGGGCGTGACCTCCAACAGTACAGTAAATGTACATAAGACAGAGGTTAGTTTCTAGTCCCCATTTTTTGTGGGATGGAGGTGTACATTTGTGGCTTAAGGTGTGTAGACACAGCTGGCCTGTGGCCACGTTTTTGAAGTCTGGGGTCAAAAGGTCAAAAGGAGCCGGCACCACGCCGCTTATGAGATAACAAAAAGTTAATGTGTATTTCTCTCGTAACTTTTTGTCATTATTAAAGAGAAGCCTGATTCTCAGATATGCGTGTTCGATGGCTAGGTGTAGGTCTGGGAAGAACTTCAGGCCAAAATCTTGCAAGCGAGCCGCTGGGTGCAGGTGCAACGAGATGGAGCACTTGCCGAGTCATTTCCTGTAGGGCTGGAGCCACAGATTCAGACTTTATTGTCATTGTGCAAACTGTACAATGAAATTGGGGTGGTGCTCACTACCCATAGTGCAAAATAAAAAAGCAGTGCAAAAAGCAAAAATACAAACACAAACAGCAATAGGCACAATAAATATAAATATGCAGACATAACATATAAGTAAAATAAATAAATATGGTAGAGGATTTCACATGTCCATTGGGGGGGGGGGGGGGTCAGGCGTTAAGTAGACGAATTGCCCAGGGGTAGAAGGTATTCCTCAGCCTGTTTGTCCGGCTCCCAAGGGACCTGTATCTCCTACCCGAAGGGAGGAGTTGGAAGAAGCCATGGCCGGGGTGTGATGGGTCACTCAGGTTGAAGCGTATGAGTCCTTTGAGACCCCCTTTGATAAAAGGGGTTCTCAAATGTTGACCCTCAGTCACCTACATCATCACTTGCCGTGCATCACCCAAGTGGGTGCTACACACTGGTGGTAGTTAGTGAGGTCCCCCCCCTTCACTGTAGGCGTCTTTGAGTGTCTAGAAAAGCGCTAAATAAATTCAATGAATTATTATTATTATTATTATTACTTCCTTTAGGGCTTCGGCCTCCTAATTGATCATTGTAGTATAATTGAATGCCCTCTTTCATATATATGATACCTCCACCACTGGGACGTGGCAACAATTCTCCAAATCCATATGGGGAGGGGGGGGTGATGCTTGTGGACAGTGTTGTACACCAGACATAAATAGGAAGCAAACTCAGGAGAAGGAATGACCTCTCACAAATATATATTTAATAAATTGTTTCAAATAACCCTGCCTCGTTAAATCATTGAGCTTGGTGTTTGCTTTCAAAAATAGGTTATAGAAGAAGTCTAAACTGCAGAAAATAAAAACATCCAAGCTGCCTTTTAAGGATACCTCGGAATATCTGTCTATTTTTTAACCGTCGGTCCCCAGTTTACGACAAAAACAACACAATTTACGGCAGCTCCTTTGCCGCGTGGTTTTTAGAGCCAATGGAAAAACCCGTTGGCTTTTTGTCAAGGGAAACCATGGAAACCCAGGTCGACGCTCACTTCCGGGTTGGCCAACATACGTCATCCCTCCACCACTCTATACTGTAAAAACACATGTTCAAGTTGAATGATAATGCATGAATCTATTCATGCTATTCATGACAATTATTTTGGCCATGGTGGATCCAGATCTGTTCCGGAGCATTTCTGCACCTCGGGCAACAGCGCAGGGTTGCCAGGTCCTGCCTGCAAAAAACGTCCTGCCCACATACCGTTCAACATCCACCCAAAATGTCCTAGAAGCAGCCCAAGTTGTTGTTGTTTTAGCAGCGAAATGCATTGTGGTGTGTGTGTGTGTGTGTGTGTGTGTGTGTGTGTGGTGTGTGTGTGTGTGTGTGTGTGTGTGTGTGTGTGTGTGTGTGTGTGTGTGTGTGTGTGTGTGTTGGGGTGCGTACGTGCGTGTGTGTGTGTGTGTGTACGTGTGCTTAGCACGCTATTTTATGTTGAAATGCGACGTAATCCAGTGTTCACGAAAACGTACACTGTCAACGTATGCTTTTGGCGACTGGGTTGGCTCTCAGATAAACGTGTTTCTAACCATAGATATATATAGAACAGTGTTCTATATATATCTATGTTTCTAACAAGATGATATTGTAGCGTCACAGGGTTTGGGAGGAAGGGGCGGGCCTTCTGAGAGGGGGTTCCGGGGGTTTCCTTCCGGACGGGAGTTTTGGTTGTTGTAGTTTTCCGGTGGAGCTGTGCCTGCCTATCCGATTGTGGAACCCAATAAACCTGCTATCAAGCTTACTTCGCTCAATACCTCGCCTGTGGTTATTACAATATCATTAAAAGTTACATAAAGTAACGGTTTAATAACACAAACGCAGGAAACACGTGAGCTGCTAGTTTAGCGAAAGCAGCGTCCCTAGCATCCTGACGTCGTTGAAACATGCGAGCGAGCCGATTAAATCTTCCTAATAACTATAAAACTAAAGATCAGACACAATCACTGACTGAAGATTATGCAAGTAAAAAGTATATTTCGCTAGAAATGTTATTAGAAACACGTTTAACGGTGAAACGATCCTAAAATATTGTATATCCCATTCAGATCATAAAGATTATAAAGATCATACACATTCACTGATTGAAGATTATGCAAGGAAAATGTACATTTCTCGCTAGAAATGTCATTAGAAACACGTTTAATGGTGTATCTGTCCTAAAATATTGCATTTCCCATTCAGATAATAACGATTAATATGGCTACGTAACAATTTCACCAAATGCTAGGAGAACGTATCGCCCCCTGTTGGTGCTATTCCCCCATTCATTTCGAATGGAGAAGGACGCGTGTCAGGGTGACGCTTTGGTCAGGCAAAGCGTCAACCTGAACACGCCTTGCGATGTGGACAGACGTATCTATTTTACGCCTTGGCGTGATACCGGGTTGCACACACACACACACACACACACACACACACACACACACACACACACACACACACAGTGTATCTGCTCGCATTTCTTCCATTTTGTAGGCCTAGATGTATGTAAAAGTTCATATAATTGATCATCGCTATTTGGAATGATTATTTCTTCGCCTATTCCAGAACACCCCCACTTTTGGAAAGCTTGATGCCCCCTGATTGTGGTTTCGGATCAGTTTAATACTACAGTGTGCACAGTGATCTGGGAGCAGCTTTATGAGGCTGTGCTTCTGCATGGACATGTACAGCATCATAAATCCCCTGCATGTTAATGGGTTGATGTGCAATGAGATAGATGAACAGCAATGCTGAACAGTGCATGATACAGCCAGCACAGTTAAATGACACAAAGAATAAATAACACTATTTATTTAGCTTCTATTTCTACTCAGGGAAGATTCAAAGTGAGCAATCAAACCCTGGTTGGATGTGTCATTTAGCCCTTTGAGTGTGGTGTATGTGATAATGCGTAGCATAGCTCAGGGCAGACATTGTAGGCATCAGCTCTAGCCAAAGGCCAGGTTCAATGAAGTGGACTGAAATATGTTCCCACCTGAATGGTGCTTTGGCTGTGCAGTTCACATGCACAGTTTGTCCACATGCACCTATTCATCCCCCAGCGATTGTAGCCCAGCTTCTTTTAGGTTTTAGATTTTAGATATGTTAAGTTTAAGTCTACCTTCCTTTTTTTACGTGAACTTGCCTCACTGTTTAAATAATGTCTGCCTCTGACTCATCAATTGTTTACTATATTCCTCAGGGCCCGAAAGGACCAAGAGGTGAAAGGGTAAGCCACTATCAAACTCATTAATTATGACAAGATGCATGACAATGCCATGTTTGCTGGATAGAAACTTTCATGAAGTTTATCGGGTTGATATATGATGACGCCGATTGACCTTTCAACTTGAATAGGCCACACCCCTTTGTTTACATCAGGCACAGCCTAAAGCCCTCCGCCGTGATAATATAACAAATAATAATGGACCAATCTCTGCTGCACGACGGCTGAAAATAACCTGAACTACAAATATTTGTTGTATATTATTTTTTTCTGACTTTGGCTCACATATCCAGACCAAATTCATATTTATCTTTTCTAAACTTTATTAACAATAATAAAACAATTTAGTAAAAGGACATGACGCTTTTATTCAAGTTGAGACCAAACCGAGCTCCACAGCCGAACACAGCTGGGACTCTGGCAGCTTCCCAGCAGACACGGTGGCTGTGTGTCAATCAGTGGTAATCAACGGAGACTAACCCAAGGCCTTCCTCCACAGGGACCCCAGGGCCCTGACGGGAGGGACGGCAGACCTGGCAACCCCGGCCCTGCTGGGCCCCCAGGACCCCCTGGCCTCGGCGGAGTAAGTATCCTATAGGGGCCGACTTGGTCAACTGCTGGGTGGGGGGACTGAAGGTGGATGTTGGTTCTAAAATGTGACTGTGTGGGGGACTGAAGGTGGATGTTGGTTCTAAAGTGCTGCTGGGTGGGGGAACTGAAGATGGATGTTGGTTCTAAAGTGTTCCTAGGTGGGGGAACTGAATGTTGATGAAGGCCTCTCAGTAAATAAGGTTAACCTCTGGTATATCCTATTGTAACCGTAAGGTATAGAAGCTACAGGAAGATGCTGATTTGCTGTTCATCTGTTTGATAAACGATCAAGCCCTTAAACTCACCTGACCCAAATTCTGGCACAATTATAGCAATGGAACAGACAATAACCTATGATTAGAAAATAAGTATATTGTATTGTATGAATTTTTATTGTATATTTTGTCTCTTATTCTGGTTTTTATTTTTCACTCCAACAGAACTTTGCTGCTCAGTATGATCACAACAAAGGCGCTGATATTGGTCCCGGCCCCATGGTGAAACACACACACACACACACACACACACACACACACACACACACACACACACACACACACACACACACACACACACACACACACACACACACACACACACACACACACCAACACCACACACACACACACACACACACCACACACACTCTGAGACACACACACCTGCAGTTTTGTGGTAACTCTCCAACAATAACACTATGTATTCACACATACACATCACCACACAGAACTACCATAAGAACCCATCGAAGTCTGAAGACCTTTCCATGTCAGAGCACACCTGTCAAATAGGTTTCCGCTACAGTGTTCACTGTCATTCCCAATCCATGGATTATTCCCATGGAGTTCTGGGATTTATGCCACTTTATGGCATGCATTCTCACCTTAGCTTTCAGTCCAGTCAATGGACTCATCGTCAAAGAAATACTTCCACACATTTCTGGACTACTGTAAGTGTGGTTTTATAACACAAAACCCTTTCTGTTGTATAGCATTCTGTCCTCAGCGGCATATCTTACTCACAGCCCACAACATGCACAGCCACTGGTGTTGGACATTGCTGTTGTTTGACCTTTGATTTCTTTCCTCTATCTCCAGGGAATGATGGGAATGAAAGGCCAACCTGGACTTCCCGGCCCCCCTGTAAGTACCCCCTCACCACACACACACACACACACACACACACACACACACACACACACACACACACACACACACACACACACACACACACACACCACACACACACACACACACACACACACACACACACACACACACACACACACACATAGCTAGTTGATTTATAGCATGCAATTCGTGGGGCTGACAATGTCCTGTTTTTTATGCTGCTAAGCTAGCAAGTGCTAACGTAGTAGTAAACAAACCCAAGTTCGACGCTGAAATGTTTCTATTTATTTGTAGGGAGAAGGAGTGATAATCCCTTGAGTCCGGACTTTGTTCCATCTCTTTTCAACTACGTTCCATCTCCAGAGAAGAGGAAAAGAAAAATGAGACTGGAGGTTTTCAACAGACGACAGGGAGCAAAGCTACAGAAGATGGAGCAGACAAAGCTATCTGCGAAAGCCATCCCTCCCAGGTGAATATTTAAGTTCCTTAACCTGGTCAACCCCACTTCCATGGACTTGGGAAAATTATAAACCAATTTTTTTTGTACAATTCATTGTAGGTTTAATAACACCCAATGAGCTAAAAAACATAACATCTGTGACTGGGCTGAAATCATCACACACCTATACCGACTTGCATTTGGCAGCCACTGACTATGCATGTGATTGTCACTGTCATTGTCAATATCCCTGTCATTGTCTTTCTATTCATTTATTTTATTACATTGTTTATTTATCATATACCGACTATAAAGCACTTTTGGATGTAAATGTGCTATACAAATACAATTTACTTACTTTCTTACTAACGAAAGCTAGTATACTGCAGAAAACAGAGAGTGACTGACAAAAGAATGACAAACTGTCATCAGTAGTGACAGTTTATACTACTTTTGTTTTCACCAGAGCATCAACAGATTGTCCCCAAGACTGCAACAAGGATCCTACTGCAGAGCAAAGTCCCACCACAGAGCCTTTGAAGGAATCTACCCATGAAGAACCTGGAAACGATGTCCAGCCTGTTCTCCATGAGGAGGATCCAGCAACCCCACCATGCACCACTGAAACCTGTGGTAAACGCGTCCAATCTCTTGAGCAAGAATGCCAAGCTCTGAGGACTGAAAATATGTTGTTGAAGGAAAAAATGAATAGGACTACACTGAATGAGATGAGCTTGCATAACGATGATAAAAGGGTTCATACTCTCACTGGTTTATCAGCATTCTCCATTCTCATGACAATTTTTCATATTGTGGCTCCTTTTCTCCAACTTAAATCTAGTTTAACATGTTTTCAGCAGTACATGTTAACTTTAATTAAGCTTAGAATGAACTTGTCCTTTGAGTTTTTGGCTTTTTATTTTGACATTGACTCAACCACTGTTTCAAAGCTCTTCAAACACTGCATTAGTGTGATGCATTGTAGACTGGTGCCAAGTCTGGTGTTGTGGCCTGACAGAATACTTAAGAAAATCTCTTCCATATGCATTTCGAAACCGTAGCTTTGAAAAGACAGTTTGCATTATAGATTGTTTTGAAATATTTCTAGAGAAACCCAGTAGATTGCTAGCCAGTGCTCAGTGTTACTCATCATACAAATCACACCACACAATGAAATATTTAATTGCAATTTGCCCTCGAGGTTCCATTTGTTTCATTTCCGCTGGATGGGGAGGTCGCACAAGTGATGAGTTTATCACAGAACAAAGTCACTTTTTATCTCATTTGCTCCCAGGGGACGTAGTTTTAGCGGACAGAGGTTGTCTGGTTAAAGAGTCCATTGAGAGATGCCAAGCTGAATTAAAAATTCCAGCATTTACTCGTGGATAGAAGCAGTTAGATCCTGCTGACTTGGAGAACACCAGACGTCTAGCCTCTCTTAGGATACATATTGAAAGAGTGATAGGTTCTCCGTCAAAAGTACACAGTCTTGCAAAGCACTGTCCCCATATGTTTCACGGACATAGACAGGGAAAATGATGTGGCCTACCTTGACAAGATGGTGAGCGTGTGTTGTGCACTTACAAATGTGTCTGAATCTGGTGTCCTTCCAGTGATGGGGATGTACAGTAAATTGAACTGATGTGACTGGCTACAGATGTGCTCAACCAGCAAATAAACCTTTGTGACTCACACTTCTTGCTTGCTTGTCGTGACATTATTTTTAATCACTCGCTATTCTGATGCGATCACATCGTTTCTCTTTGCAGATCAAGCTGCACATCCACCCATTCTAACTTGAGTTCCACCCAAACAGATATTTGTTCTGGTGTGTTTTATATGAATGACCCACCCATGTTTCATATCCCTGATTGCTACAGATATCTAATACAAATTATGGGGAAGAGAACAATATTGGTTTAACAACTGTTTATTCATAAATAACAGTACAGTATCAGCTACTACAAACAACTCATTTCACAGTCTCCTCACTAAGGTTTTCTTCTTTGGGCATTGATCACTTTTCGGCAGATGGGACATACCCACTGTTTTGGGACCCTTTTCATGCGAAGGCAGGTCTGGTGAAACTTTTTAACTGAACAAAAACCTGACGCACAGACCACCATGTTCCCTGCTTCTGGCTCAGGGCAGTAGCACCACTGTTGTTGACTATGATCAGCAAATGCTGCTGCTGCTGGTGCTGGTTTCTGTGCAGAAAAACACTTTACTGCCTAATTAACAGAAAGGTCCTTTGCAGAAAATGGGCACTTAATTTCTATGACACCTGAACCACAGCAGCTACAGGAAACGTATCCATCAGGTGAGGCCCCAATGCAGGGGTGAAATCCTGAATCCAGCTGTTCCTACCATGACATTCGTGTGTGAGAGGCGATGACGCATTTCATAGTATTTCCTTGCCAAGTCCTCGTGTTGACATCCCCAACTGAAGAAAACAACAATAACATTAGTTTTGGACAATAGTAATGCCACCCCACATTGGTACCGCCCTGCTCTTTCAAAAGGATACTACCTACTTGGTTTAACACTCCTGCTTTTTAAGAATAGTACTTCCTGGATTTACCCTCCCTGTTATTGTACCTACTTCACATTCATTTGATTGTACACCATCTGGAAATGACCATTTACACACAGGAGCAGTTACACACTGCATGCCCTGTTTTACCCTAATCCTTCTATGCTCATGAATACCTGGTAGCCTCACTGGTGAAACTATGGGACATATTTGTCTTATTAGAGACACTGCAGGCTTTCTGACGTCTGTCTTTGTGGCTGCTCTGAAGGTAGTTATATCTATCCGGATACTGCAGATCTGGGACGTCTTCTTCAGCGGAGATGCTTTTGAAAAGCACCCCGGGGCATTGTATGGGTCGGTAATATTTAACCTATTTAATTTTTGCATAGAGCTCGATGTCATGCGAATTAAAGTGAGATGAGTACTCCGATGGCTTGAAAGCTTCGGCGCCGGGTCATTTTAAGGAAGATCTTTAAGGGCGGCGCTTGATTTTACTGACAAAATGGCGTTCCGAACACCGGTGGTCACGTGGGTTCAGGAACTCGATATCATGCAAGCACTTTGTTTTCTTTTTATTTTGTTCTACACCACAATTGCATGCTTTAAACATGACACGGGGCCAACAGTAAAGGCGTTTTTTCAGCCAACTCCCTGTTAGCCAGTTTACCTTGTCATACATGGAGCAATTTAAAATGCTCCTTACCGTAGCACCAACGAGCTGTGTGGTTTTCACAGTAGGTTTTGGTCTGCCCTCTGCTTTCACTCGTAGTCAGTTCACGATAGCTGTCCAATGAAGGCGGTGACTGGCCAGAGTGTTGTGTCAAGTGACTGAAGTGCAAAATTCTACCCTATCGGTCACTGGTTCACGGGTGGGACTTATCTGCCATAAGGATCAATTGAAACGGAAAATAAACACGAGCCGCCTGGGGTTCACTCGATTTACATTGAAGTCAATGGGAATAGTGGCGCTGTTGTGACTCACAGAATTGATTTCAGGAAAACAGCTCGTCTTCGTGAGTATTTCTGTTTCAAAGCACTGAAAATGGGATTGTTGTAAGATTTTTGGTTTATTTATTTTTTAACATTTTTTTGGTGAAGCACTGCTTCACCTGTAGTCTTATAGAAGCCTCCACTGCTCCAAACTCTATTTGTGAAACATGCAGACGGCCTAGTGAGACTGCCAGCAGGCAGCAGCAAAGAGATGTAGCGACCTCGGTTTATTTCTTCAGCTTTCACATACACACAAACACGCACACAGGGTGCTTGGTCTTTTTTTTGTTTTGTCGTTGTCTGTTAAACCGCCAAGTGGAGCGACGTGTCTGGGAAGCTGGCCTCTTGGTCTGAGCCTGTGGAGGCATCGCTTCTCGGCCTTTTGGCTAAGATCAAGTGTAGTATCTGTTCTTATCAGTTTAATATCTGATACGTCCCCTACCCGGGGACCATATATTAAATTGATTTTTGGAACTGGGAGATGGAAAAGGGGCTTGCTCCGTCCACTCCACGCATCGACCTGGTATTGCAGTACCTCCAGGACCGGTGCACCCCTCTCTCACTGTGAAAAACAAAACTAAACTCCTCCTGAGTCCTGAGAGTAGTGGTGCCGAGATGATGCCTCATGAAACGTCAAAGCCTCGCAGCCAGATGAACCATCAAAGTGGTTCGACCTCGAAGCTTCAAATTAGTACGCTAGGGACACCTAGTGGTGAAATTATGATGAAAGAAAGAGTTTCCTGTGATGATGTGATGTTTGCTTCGTACAACATCACAACGTTTAAGAATTAAAGTCATTTCAGTGATACGTGTGAGTTTGCCGTTCATAAATATCTCCCGAGCTCATGGTAGAGAACAAATCATTTGACCTAGATTTTAAGTCATCCCGGGCAAAATAGATTGTCTCAGTAGCCTACTAATAATTGTAATAATAGAACTGCATGATGACTGAGAATGAGTGTGATTAATTACATAGCCATAAAAGTGATCTTGGAACTGGGTAGGGTCTTCTTTTTGTAAAAATGTGCCAATTGTGAACCCATATCGCGCAACAGCCCGAGATGAAGCCTCGAACGTCACGCGCCACGTCATTTCGCCTATGTGATACGGAGCTTCGCTGGGGGAGGAGCCGAGGTACTCGACACACGCCCCGATGCCTCGACGCAAACCATAACATCACTACCTGAGAGTACACCCGTCCGCCTGTAGACAATAAAGTGTCATTTACAATTCATAAACGCACTGTTTACAATTATTCCAACGATATTCTGTTGTTTAAGAAAGAAAAAAGGATTCTTTCTGTGGCGGGTCGATAACTCGGATCTCCAGGTTTCCTTTCGTTATGCTTCCATCACGCTGATTTCAGATTCGCCTGTCATCGTGTGACCGGTGGTCTACAGTGTTTATTAAAGTCTACATCTCCGAATGCTTTGCAACCGTTCTCCACGGGAACAAGCGTGGGCATCGTTCAGCCCACCTGAACGTGTACAACTCATACTTACCTGGCAAGGGAGATACCACGATCAAGAAGGTGGTTCACCCATAGCGAGGCTCAGCCATTGCACTGAGGCTGTTGCTGACCCGTGCGAATTCCCCAAATGTGGGAATCTCGATTGCATAATTTCTGGTAGTGGGGGACTGCGTTCGCGCTCTCCCCTGATCATGTTGTTCTAAAGAAATAATAGCTATGAATGGCTTCATCGCGCTGACTAATGCCGTCCATCCCACGTTTTGCAACGCTACGTTTTTCAAAAGATCACGCAAACGATCACGCCCAAGCAGTGTAATGCATTACATTCAGATGTGGAACTCTGAGTCTGGAATAACGTAGTCATTCATTCATTCATTCATTCATTCATTATGGATCAAATTATTGTTTCTGTACAAGTCCCGTCTCTGGCCACAGCAGCGCTCCCACTCATTATGGGTTCCTCCCAAGGGCGTAACCATGGTTTAGACATTGGGGGGGTCCAATTTTATTATTATTTGTTAAGTGCATTGCCTACAATTCTATATTTATATATGAAAATGTGGACATTTAGAACCTAGTTTCGAGGACTACATTGACCATTTGAATTCACATCTAAAGGAATAGTGTAATAATGTAATGTCTGCCCGCCCCCCCCCCCCACACACACACACATACACACACACTTTGTTTTGGTTAGCTGCTTACTGACCTTAAACACACCTACCAATTACAATTATGCTCTTCCAGTAGTACTGTAGCAAAAAGGATAGCTTCCAATGGAAAAATACCACATACCATGACCACATGTCATTATGTTATTTATCACCTGCATATCACCTGCATGTCCAGAGCATGTCCCTGTCTGGCCACTGCTTTCAGCATGCCTGTCAAGTTACTTACTGTCTGAAAAAAACTGCGTATGCTTGGCTGTTGGTCCAGTTTCTTCTGCTTTTAGGTAACCTCAAATCCTCCATTACTCAACTTTACTTTCTTGGCTCTCACTGAAGAAAGAGTGTGGGGTAACCATGACAACGCAGAAAGTCGCGAGGTGGTTTCAAACTAAAAGTGTACAATTAGGAGGGGGGATTCACACACTCAACAAACGGAAATAAATTGAAAATAAATAAGACATAACCAGTGATGTTGATAGGTTTTCAATGTAGTGAGTCCCGGGACCCACAGGTGGCGAGTTGGGTGGGTCCCTGAGAAATTCAATGGGTCCCGACTCCCCAGTTTAAAAAATGTGTTTCTTTTTATTATTATTCTATTTCTTAAATGAAATTAATAATGTTAAACTCCTTGATGGTGGTATGATATGGTTAGAGCTGGAGTACTCAACCGTTCATGTTTAACACTAGAAACGCCGGGCCATTTTACTTACTCCTAGCGCCGCAAGAGGGCTAAGTAATTTTAATGAGCTGTGCATTTGCACATAATGATCACTAGGTGGCGCCAATGAGCTATTACCGCGCGAGCGCCACATTGTGTGTGTGTGGTGTGTGTGTGGTGTGTGTGTGTGTGGTGTGTGTGTGTGTGTGTGTGTGTGTCACAAGCCTAGTCCTCACGATTTTGTCATAAATGTACATATATTCAATCAGAAGGATTGCAAAAAAAAATCCTGTTTGATTGCTCATTCGACACGAATGAGCACAGCATCGAGCAGTGGAAACGTGGGTTTATTTACTATGAAGTTCGTATTTTTAATTGTTGAAATGAAATCAGCGGTGACGAGCTAGTGGTAGCGGCTAAATTAGCATGTCGCGATACCTTGTACAGGGGATCACGTCTGCGCCGAGTAGATGCGCAGAGGGTTGAAACAGCGCTTGTCCGATCTGCTCACAAGAAGGTTTCTTTGGCCAGTTACTGTGATTAAACACGAGTTGTTTAATGTTCACATGTATCGTTTTTCATGGGGAAAATGAGATGCGTCCCCAGGACGCATGGATAGTGAGTTTAGTGCGTCCTTTCAGATTTTAATGCGTCAGGGACGCAGGACGCGTACCTAGCAACATCACTGCATAACAAGAGACCGATCCATTGACAGGGTTCATAAAAGAGAACATATATTTTAATTTTATCCTGCTGTATATTGGGGGGGACAGGTTAGTATTTTCTCAACATTGGGGGGACACGACCCCCCCAAAGAATGCGTGGTTACGCCCTTGGTTTCCTCCTGTATAAAAGTTTGTATGGACAAGACAATAATTGCTTACGGCCATACCACCCTGAGCACGCGCGATCTCGTCTGATCTCGGAGGCTAAGCAGGGTCAACTCGAGCTCATTGGCTGCAATAGAGTTCCGGGTGTTGACGTTGTTGGGGCGGGGAAAACGTGGCACCACCATTTTGGCAGTATTCGGCAGACTGGCGCTCTTGTGGTGGAGCAGACATGGTCGATAACTGTTGTGCACCAGGTTGCACAAATAAACGAGGCAAAAATAAATGTACGTCGTTCTACCGCATTCCTAAAGATGCGGAGAGGCGAGCTAAGTGGATCAGCGCCATTAAAAGAGCCAGGAGCAAGCAAAAAAAGACTGAAAATGGGACCCCCGGCTGTTGGATTCCGCTTGTGCAGCGATCACTTCATATCAGGTAAGTTACAGAATACAAAGCTTGGCAGCTTAGCGTCATTATTAATAGGCTATAATTGTGGTCAGGCGCGTATCAGACGCGGGGATGAGTACGATGCATCCCCTCACTTCTATTGGAAGGCCATTCCATCCCCTCCACTTTGTTCGTCAATCCTCACAAAAATCAGCTTTTCTAATAAAAAATAGTAAACGTTCGCCTGTTGTATGCAATTTAAAATGGTTGCTATGATTGCATCCCTCTGTATCAAATTATCACTCCCAAATCCCAGCGCTACAATTGACGTTACGTAGACTAAACAGCTTGCGCAGCCTGCAGAAAGCGCTGGCAGCGGTGCTCCCGAGACCCACTGCCTGAGAGCTCAGCGCGGTGACCGCGGTCATTCAAGCAGTTTCTCACAGATTGCTGTGCCTAACTGTTCGTGCTGCATACTGACTTGACGCCTTCAATGAAAAGGTAGAATTGAATCACTGTTTTAGATCAGCATCATTCACTGCCTGTAATGAAGGCAACATTTTCAGGCATATTAAGCGATTAAAGCGATTAAGCGATTAATTATTTATCATTAATAGATGCAAGGTTCATGGCTCTCTATTCAAGAGCTAGTTACCTCCTAGCATAGATCCCATTCATTCTTCCGACGGGAACTAAGCCTACTTTAGTTTTAAAACTGTTTTATTTTTTCGTGCAATATAGCCAATGATGCCGAAAACTAAAAGAAAAAGACAGGGGACTATAGACGGCTTTTTCAAGAGAAAACAAGTAAGTTGACTTCTCTCCCTCTGCAGACACTGACGTGCTTGCAAGTTGCAAGCTATAGGCTATCTGTTTCGAGTGCTACCGCGGTTGGGATGCACAGGTTTGACTAGGCTACAGGTAGCCTTTACGGAGAGTAGAGATCCTCTTGCGATTCGTCATTTTCAAACCTTGAGAAACGCACTTCAATCTACAAGGTGTATTACTGAAAATATACACAAAGTATGTGTCACAGCAATCAACTTAGGCCTACTGGTTTAATGAATGTGAATGAATGCTGTGATACACGAAAATCCGGAGAATTGTGCGATTCGCTTTCTCAGCACACTTGAACGTGAAATGTCCTCAACAGTGTGTCAAGGGTTCATCTTGTTTTCTTAGAACATTAGAAGCATGCAAGTGCGTTCCATTCGATCAGACACGTTTTATTTTCAGTTAGGCTACTGTATATCAGTAATACCACACCATAAACATAAGCCCAACATTATACATAGATCATAGATAGGTCTCAGCATGAAATGGAGAACATTTGAAGTTGAACTTGACCACTGGTTTGACAGCCTGCACTCTGTGTGTCATACATAATAACATCACTACATACAAGTAACAAACGCTCTAGCCAAATGTCATTAGAGCTACAGTTATTGAACATTCATGCAACAGCCTCAAGTGGCTTTACAAATGTTTTGTCTCTGCTCATTATGACAAACTAATTGTTCTGCAATCATTTTCCTGTCCAACAGATCCAGCTTGTGCTTTTGAACATAACACACGGTTACACTGTTGAGACATGTTTGTGTCATTGTACTTCGCATCCATGTTTTCAGCCTTCAGAGGCTGCTGAAGCTCCTTTCAGCTTTATCACACTGTGTGTGTGTGTGTGTGTGTGTGTGTGTGTGTGTGTGTGTGTGTGTGGTTGTGTGTGTGTGTGTGTGTGTGTGTGTGTGTGTGTGTGTATCAAACAAACACACAATGAGTCAACACACACACACACCCACACACACACACACACACACACACCAACACACACCAACCCGGTATCACGCCAAGGCGTAAAATAGATACGTCGTCCACATCGCAAGGCGTGTTCAGGTTGACGCTTTGTCTGACCAAAGCGTCACCCTGAACACGCGTCCTTCTCCATTCGAAATGAATGGGGGAATAGCACCAACAGGGGGCGATACGTTCTCCTAGCATTTGGTGAAATTGTTACGTAGCCATATTAATCGTTATTATCTGAAAGGGAATGCAATATTTTAGGACAGATACACCATTAAACGTTTTCTAATGACATTTCTAGCGAGAAATGTACATTTTCCTTGCATAATCTTCAATCAGTGAATGTGTATGATCTTTATTAATCTTTATGATCTGAATGGGAAATACAATATTTAGGATCGATTCACCGTTAAACGTGTTTCTAATAACATTTCTAGCGAGAAATACTTTTACTTGCATAATCTTCAGTCAGTGATTGTGTCTGATCTTTAGTTTTATAGTTATTAGGAAGATTTAATCGGCTCGCTCGCATGTTTCAACGACGTCAGGATGCTAGGGACGCTGCTTTCGCTAAACTAGCAGCTCACGTGTTTCCTGCGTTTGTGTTATTAAACCGTTACTTTATGTAACTTTGAATGATTTGTAATAACCACAGGCGAGGTATTGAGCGAAGTAAGCTTGATAGCAGGTTTATTGGGTTCCACAATCGGATAGGCAGGCACAGCTCCACCGGAAAACTACAACAACCAAAACTCCCGTCCGGAAGGAAACCCCCGGAACCCCCTCTCAGAAGGCCCGCCCCTTCCTCCCAAACCCTGTGACGCTACAATGTCATCTTGTTAGAAACATAGATATATATAGAACACTGTTCTATATAATCTATGGTTAGAAACACGTTTATCTGAGAGCCAACCCAGTCGCCAAAAGCATACGTTGACAGTGTACGTTTTCGTGAACACTGGATTACGTCGCATTTCAACATAAAATAGCGTGCTAAGCACACACACACACACACTGCAGAAATGCTCCGGAACAGATCTGGATCCACCATGGCCAAAATAATTGTCATGAATAGCATGAATAGATTCATGCATTATCATTCAACTTGAACATGTGTTTTTACAGTTTAGAGTGGTGGAGGGATGACGTATGTTGGCCAACCGGAAGTGAGCGTCGACCTGGGTTTCCATGGTTTCCCTTGACAAAAGCCAACGGGTTTTTTCCATTGGCTCTAAAAACCACGCGGCAAAGGAGCAGCCGTAAATTGTTTTGTTTTTTGTCGTAAACTGGGGTCCGACGGTTAAAAAATAGACAGATATTCCGAGGTATCCTTAAAAGGCAGCTTGGATGTTTTTATTTTGCAGTTTAGACTTCTTCTATAACCTATTTTTGAAAGCAAAACACCAAGCTCAATGATTTAACGAGCAGGGTTATTTGAAACAATTTATTAAATATTATTTTGAGAGGTCATTCCTTCTCCTGAGTTTGCTTCCTATTTATGTCTAAGTACAACACTGTCCACAAGCATCACCCCCCCCCTCCCATATGGATTTGGAGAATTGTTTGCCACATCCCAGTGGTGGAGGTATCATATATATGAAAGAGGGCATTCAATACTACAATGATCAATTAGGAGGCCGAAGTCCTAAAGGATGCAATAGGTGACCCTGAACACGCCTTGCGATGTGGACAGACTCTATTTTACGCCTTGGCGTGATACCGGGTTGCACACACACACACACACACACACACACACACACACACACACACCACACACACACACACACACACCACACACACACACACCACACACACACACACCCTCTCTGACACTGCCACAGCCCAGGCCACCAGGTCTCATGTCACTGTTAGGTGACTGGGTCGACAACATTCAAGTTAGCTGTACTTTGAGGTCTCTTATATATCAAAGGGGGTCTCAAAGGACGCATACGCTTCTACCTGTGGCTCCGCCCTACAGGAAATGACTCGGCAAGTGCTCCATCTCGTTGCACCTGCACCCAGCGCTCGCTTGCAAGATTTTGGCCTGAAGTTTCTTCCCACACCTACACCGTAGCCATCTAACCTGCATATCTGAGAATCAGGCCTCTCTTTAATAATGAAAAAAAGTTATGAGAGAATACACATTCACTTTTGCTCATAAGCGGTTGGTGCCGGCTCCTTTTGACCTTTTGACCCCAGACTTCTGGGGGAATAGCTGAATCAATTCATTAGTCAATCGAAGCAAACGGGGCAAACAAGGTGTCCTTTGACATCTACGTTTCGAGGATTTGCAACAGTGCCACACATGATCATATTTGAATATGTTTCGGGGTAGTAATTAGCTGTCGAAATTGGAGGCCTTAATCAATAATGAGCAGCTATTGATTTGCTTCCCGATTGAAATTTGTGCATGACACTCTAGCAAATGGCATGAACTCTAGTAACATGTTTTACATGGTACACCTAGGTCTAGGACATGATCTCGGTGTAGCAAGAAGGCGAGCTTGATCTCATTGGACTCAGCTTAACGTGTAGATGTTAAATAACATGTAATTTGTCAAAAATCTCCATCGGGAAGCAAATCTATAGCTGGTCATTATTGATAAAGGCCTCCAAAATCGACGCTAATTACTACCCCGAAACATATTCAAATATGATCATGTGTGGCACTGTTGCAATCGCCTCGAAACGTAGATGTCAAAGGACACCTTGTTTGCCCCGTTACGCCACCGGGAAAATATTTTCATACTTCTAATGATTGATTCATATTTTAAGGTTCTCGGAGTGAGACTTTAAGCGGCTGCAGCAGAAGTGCTGAGACGAAAGATGATATCAAGACATTTATAGAATATTCCCATTCACATTATGATTCTTCGTCATAACATCCGACCAAACATCCTTTACAGTCACCGAGCGAGGATTATGAAAGGGGGCCTGCCCGTAATTCCGACGCCTCATTGTTCCGACGTCTCAATGTTCCGAAATATTTCCCATTAGATCGACATGCCACTATTCCGACGGTTTAATGTTCCGAAAACGAAACCCATTGGTCCGAAGGTCCGTTTGTCCGACTTTCAAAAAGGAGGAGCATTAGGCCGACAGTTCAATATGCTGAATAGGAAAAAGAGTTGTATACCTCGCTCGCTCCCTCTCTCTCTCTCTTCCCTCTCTCTCTCTCCCTTTCTCTCTCCCCTCTCTCTCTCACTCTCTCACTCCACTCTGTGTGTGTGTGTGTGTGTGTGTGTGTGTGTGTGTGGTGTGTGTGTTTGTGTGGTGTGTGTGTGGTGTGTGTGTGTGTTGTGTGGTGTGTGTGTTGTGTGTGTGTTCGTGCCCGTGTTGAGAATTAGACCTCCGCTCTCTGTCCATGGGCTACAACACCGTGTCGAAATGAAGTGAAGCGTTGTCTTTTTGCTCTCCAAAATTCATTGTGAACGTGATATGTAGGCCTAGGTTGTATTTTGGAGACAGAGAGAGAGTGAGAGTGAGATAGAGAGGGAGCGAGCGAGGTATAAAACTCTTTTTTTTCTCCTAATGCGCCTCCTTTTTGAAAAGTCGGACTAACAGACCTTCGGACCAATGGGTTTCGTTTCGGAACATTGAACCGTCGGAATAGTGGCATGTCGATCTAATGGGAAATATTCGGAACATTGAGACGTCGGAACAATGAGGCGTCGGAATTACGGCATGGCACCTATGAAAGTCAGGCCCCCTCTTCCTGCACTCGGGTCCGGGCCAAGTTTCGGGCAGGAAGGGCCACCCCTTCCTGCCCTCGGGGTCCGACCGGGCCAAGTTTCGGTGCGGGGGGGGTCCCAGTTAGGCCTTAGAATAAGGTATTCAAATTTCAGGGCGGTAGGACGTTCCTATCTCAAAAACTGTTTTTTCCACCACATTCTGAACCATTAGGTCTTGCAGGTAACACTTCTGAGGGGCTTTGTCCAAATGACAGTCCATTGGGAAAACTTTTTTTCTCTAAGGGCTAGAACTCCCAAATCTCGATATGTCGTTCTCGGGGCCCCGGGAAATGTGTGTAAACATTTTAGCCTCCCTAGCTATCTCGAAAAGGCCGGAAAAGGGGCGTGACCTCCAACAGTACAGTAAATGTACAAAGACAGAGGTTAGTTTCTAGTCCCCATTTTTTGTGGGATGGAGGTGTACATTTGGCTTAAGGTTGTAGACACAGCTGGCCTGTGGCCACGTTTTTAAAGTCTGGGGTCAAAAGGTCAAAAGGAGCCGGCACCACAACTTTTTATTATGAGATAACAAAAAGTTAATGTGTATTTCTCTCGTACTTTTTGTCATTATTAAAGAGAAGCCTGATTCTCAGATATGCGTGTTCGATGGCTAGGGTGTAGGTCTGGGAAGAACTTCAGGCCAAAATCTTGCAAGCGAGCCGCTGGGTGCAGGTGCAACGAGATGGAGCACTTGCCGAGTCATTTCCTGTAGGGCTGGAGCCACAGATTCAGACTTTATTGTCATTGTGCAACTTGTACAATGAAATTGGGGGTGGTGCTCACTACCCATAGTGCAAAATAAATAAAGCAGTGCAAAAAGCAAAAATACAAACACAAACAGCAATAGGCACAATAAATGTAAATATGCAGACATAACATATAAGTAAAATAATAAATATGGTAGAGGATTTCACATGTCCATTGGGGGGGGGGGGGGGGGGTCAGGCGTTAAGTAGACGAATTGCCCAGGGGTAGAAGGTATTCCTCAGCCTGTTTGTCCGGCTCCCAAGGGACCTGTATCTCCTACCCGAAGGGAGGAGTTGGAAGAAGCCATGGCCGGGTGTGATGGGTCACTCAGGTTGAAGCGTATGAGTCCTTTGAGACCCCCTTTGATAAAAGGGGTTCTCAAATGTTGACCCTCAGTCACCTACATCATCACTTGCCGTGCATCACCCAAGTGGGTGCTACACACTGGTGGTAGTTAGTGAGGTCCCCCCCCCTTCACTGTAGGCGTCTTTGAGTGTCTAGAAAAGCGCTAAATATTCAATGAATTATTATTATTATTATTATTATTACTTCCTTTAGGGCTTCGGCCTCCTAATTGATCATTGTAGTATAATTGAATGCCCTCTTTCATATATATGATACCTCCACCACTGGGACGTGGCAACAATTCTCCAATCCATATGGGGAGGGGGGGTGATGCTTGTGGACAGTGTTGTACACCAGACTAAATAGGAAGCAAACTCAGGAGAAGGAATGACCTCTCACAAATATATATTAATAAATTGTTTCAAATAACCCTGCCTCGTTAAATCATTGAGCTTGGTGTTTTGCTTTCAAAAAGGTTATAGAAGAAGTCTAAACTGCAGAAAATAAAACATCCAAGCTGCCTTTTAAGGATACCTCGGAATATCTGTCTATTTTTTAACCGTCGGTCCCCAGTTTACGACAAAAACAACACAATTTACGGCAGCTCCTTTGCCGCGTGGTTTTTAGAGCCAATGGAAAAACCCGTTGGCTTTTTGTCAAGGGAAACCATGGAAACCCAGGTCGACGCTCACTTCCGGGTTGGCCAACATACGTCATCCCTCCACCACTCTATACTGTAAAACACATGTTCAAGTTGAATGATAATGCATGAATCTATTCATACTATTCATGACAATTATTTTGGCCATGGTGGATCCGATCTGTTCCGGAGCATTTCTGCACCTCGGGCAACAGCGCAGGGTGCCAGGTCCTGCCTGCAAAAAACGTCCTGCCCACATACCGTTCAACATCCACCCAAAATGTCCTAGAAGCAGCCCAAGTTGTTGTTGTTTAGCAGCGAAATGCATTGTGTGTGTGTGGTGTGTGTGTGTGTGTTGTGTGTGTGTGTGTGTGTGTGTGGTGTGGTGGTGTGTGTGTGTGTGTGTGTGTGTGTGGTGTGTGTTGGGGTGCGTACGTGCGTGTGCTTGTGTGTGGTGTGTGTACGTGTGCTTAGCACGCTATTTTATGTTGAAATGCGACGTAATCCAGTGTTCACGAAAACGTACACTGTCAACGTATGCTTTTGGCGACTGGGTTGGCTCTCAGATAAACGTGTTTCTAACCATAGATATATAGAACAGTGTTCTATATATATCTATGTTTCTAACAAGATGAATTGTAGCGTCACAGGGTTGGGAGGAAGGGGCGGGCCTTCTGAGAGGGGGTTCCGGGGGTTTTCCTTCCGGACGGGAGTTTTGGTTGTTGTAGTTTTCCGGTGGAGCTGTGCCTGCCTATCCGATTGTGGAACCCAATAAACCTGCTATCAAGCTTACTTCGCTCAATACCTCGCCTGTGGTTATTACAATCATTAAAGTTACATAAAGTAACGGTTTAATAACACAAACGCAGGAAACACGTGAGCTGCTAGTTTAGCGAAAGCAGCGTCCCTAGCATCCTGACGTCGTTGAAACATGCGAGCGAGCCGATTAAATCTTCCTAATAACTATAAAACTAAAGATCAGACACAATCACTGACTGAAGATTATGCAAGTAAAAAGTATATTTCTCGCTAGAAATGTTATTAGAAACACGTTTAACGGTGAACGATCCTAAAATATTGTATATCCCATTCAGATCATAAAGATTAATAAAGATCATACACATTCACTGATTGAAGATTATGCAAGGAAAATGTACATTTCTCGCTAGAAATGTCATTAGAAACACGTTTAATGGTGTATCTGTCCTAAAATATTGCATTTCCCATTCAGATAACGATTAATATGGCTACGTAACAATTTCACCAAATGCTAGGAGAACGTATCGCCCCCTTTGGTGCTATTCCCCCATTCATTTCGAATGGAGAAGGACGCGTGTTCAGGGTGACGCTTTGGTCAGCAAAGCGTCAACCTGAACGCCTTGCGATGTGGACAGACGTATCATTTTACGCCTTGGCGTGATACCGGGTTGCACACACACACACACACACACACACACACACACACACAGTGTATCTGCTCGCATTTCTTCGCATTTCTTGTAGGCCTAGATGTATGTAAAAGTTCATATAATTGATCATCGCTATTTGGAATGATTATTTCTTCGCCTATTCCAGAACACCCCCACTTTTGGAAAGCTTGATACGCCCCTGATTGTGGTTTCGGATCAGTTTAATACTACAGTGTGCACAGTGATCTGGGAGCAGCTTTATGAGGCTGTGCTTCTGCATGGACATGTACAGCATCATAAATCCCCTGCATGTTAATGGGTTGATGTGCAATGAGATAGATGAACAGCAATGCTGAACAGTGCATGATACAGCCAGCACAGTTAAATGACACAAAGAAATAAATAACACTATTTATTTAGCTTCTATTTCTACTCAGGGAAGATTCAAAGTGAGCAATCAAACCCTGGTTGGATGTGTCATTTAGCCCTTTGAGTGTGGTGTATGTGATAATGCGTAGCATAGCTCAGGGCAGACATTGTAGGCATCAGCTCTAGCCAAAGGCCAGGTTCAATGAAGTGGACTGAAATATGTTCCCACCTGAATGGTGCTTTGGCTGTGCAGTTCACATGCACAGTTTGTCCACATGCACCTATTCATCCCCCAGCGATTGTAGCCCAGCTTCTTTTAGGTTTTAGATTTTAGATATGTTAAGTTTAAGTCTACCTTCCTTTTTTTACGTGAACTTGCCTCACTGTTTAAATAATGTCTGCCTCTGACTCATCAATTGTTTACTTATATTCCTCAGGGCCCGAAAGGACCAAGAGGTGAAAGGGTAAGCCACTATCAAACTCATTAATTATGACAAGATGCATGACAATGCCATGTTTGCTGGATAGAAACTTTCATGAAGTTTATCGGGTTGATATATGATGACGCCGATTGACCTTTCAACTTGAATAGGCCACACCCCTTTGTTTACATCAGGCACAGCCTAAAGCCCTCCGCCGTGATAATATAACATAATAATGGACCAATCTCTGCTGCACGACGGCTGAAAATAACCTGAACTACAAATATTTGTTGTATATTATTTTTTTCTGACTTTGGCTCACATATCCAGACAAATTCATATTTATCTTTTCTAAACTTTATTAACAATAATAAAACAATTTAGTAAAAGGACATGACGCTTTTATTCAAGTTGAGACCAAACCGAGCTCCACAGCCGAACACAGCTGGGACTCTGGCAGCGTCCCAGCAGACACGGTGGCTGTGTGTCAATCAGTGGTAATCAACGGAGACTAACCCAAGGCCTTCCTCCACAGGGACCCCAGGGCCCTGACGGGAGGGACGGCAGACCTGGCAACCCCGGCCCTGCTGGGCCCCCAGGACCCCCTGGCCTCGGCGAGTAAGTATCCTATAGGGGCCGACTTGGTCAACTGCTGGGTGGGGGGACTGAAGGTGGATGTTGGTTCTAAAATGTGACTGTGTGGGGGACTGAAGGTGGATGTTGGTTCTAAAGTGCTGCTGGGTGGGGGAACTGAAGATGGATGTTGGTTCTAAAGTGTTCCTAGGTGGGGGAACTGAATGTTGATGAAGGCCTCTCAGTAAATAAGGTTAACCGCTGGTATATCCTATTGTAACCGTAAGGTATAGAAGCTACAGGAAGATGCTGATTTGCTGTTCATCTGTTTGATAAACGATCAAGCCCTTAAACTCACCTGACCCAAATTCTGGCACAATTATAGCAATGGAACAGACAATAACCTATGATTAGAAAATAAGTATATTGTATTGTATGAATTTTTATATGTATATTTTGTCTCTTATTCTGGTTTTTATTTTTCACTCCAACAGAACTTTGCTGCTCAGTATGATCACAACAAAGGCGCTGATATTGGTCCCGGCCCCATGGTGAACACACACACACACACACCACACACACCACACCACACACACACACACACACACACACACCACACACACACACACACACACACACACACACACACACACACACACACACACACACACCACCAACACACACACACACACACACACACATGCACAAACTCTGAGACACACACACCTGCAGTTTTGTGGTAACTCTCCAACAATAACACTATGTATTCACACATACACATCACCACACAGAACTACCACTAAGAACCCATCGAAGTCTGAAGACCTTTCCATGTCAGAGCACACCTGTCAAATAGGTTTCCGCTACAGTGTTCACTGTCATTCCCAATCCATGGATTATTCCCATGGAGTTCTGGGATTTATGCCACTTTATGGCATGCATTCTCACCTTAGCTTTCAGTCCAGTCAATGGACTCATCGTCAAAGAAATACTTCCACACATTTCTGGACTACTGTAAGTGTGGTTTTATAACACAAAACCCTTTCTGTTGTATAGCATTCTGTCCTCAGCGGCATATCTTACTCACAGCCCACAACATGCACAGCCACTGGTGTTGGACATTGCTGTTGTTTGACCTTTGATTTCTTTCCTCTATCTCCAGGGAATGATGGGAATGAAAGGCCAACCTGGACTTCCCGGCCCCCCTGTAAGTACCCCCTCACCACACACACACACACACACACACACACACACACACACACACACACACACACACACACACACACACACACACACACACACACACACACACACACACACACACACACACACACACACACACATAGCTAGTTGATTTATAGCATGCAATTCGTGGGGCTGACAATGTCCTGTTTTTTATGCTGCTAAGCTAGCAAGTGCTAACGTAGTAGTAAACAAACCCAAGTTCGACGCTGAAATGTTTCTATTTATTTTGTAGGGAGAAGGAGTGATAATCCCTTGAGTCCGGACTTTGTTCCATCTCTTTTCAACTACGTTCCATCTCCAGAGAAGAGGAAAAGAAAAATGAGACTGGAGGTTTTCAACAGACGACAGGGAGCAAAGCTACAGAAGATGGAGCAGACAAAGCTATCTGCGAAAGCCATCCCTCCCAGGTGAATATTTAAGTTCCTTAACCTGGTCAACCCCACTTCCATGGACTTGGGAAAATTATAAACCAATTTTTTTTTGTACAATTCATTGTAGGTTTAATAACACCCAATGAGCTAAAAAACATAACATCTGTGACTGGGCTGAAATCATCACACACCTATACCGACTTGCATTTGGCAGCCACTGACTATGCATGTGATTGTCACTGTCATTGTCAATATCCCTGTCATTGTCTTTCTATTCATTTATTTATTACATTGTTTATTTATCATATACCGACTATAAAGCACTTTTGGATGTAAATGTGCTATACAAATACAATTTACTTACTTTCTTACTAACGAAAGCTAGTATACTGCAGAAAACAGAGAGTGACTGACAAAAGAATGACAAACTGTCATCAGTAGTGACAGTTTATACTACTTTTGTTTTCACCAGAGCATCAACAGATTGTCCCCAAGACTGCAACAAGGATCCTACTGCAGAGCAAAGTCCCACCACAGAGCCTTTGAAGGAATCTACCCATGAAGAACCTGGAAACGATGTCCAGCCTGTTCTCCATGAGGAGGATCCAGCAACCCCACCATGCACCACTGAAACCTGTGGTAAACGCGTCCAATCTCTTGAGCAAGAATGCCAAGCTCTGAGGACTGAAAATATGTTGTTGAAGGAAAAAATGAATAGGACTACACTGAATGAGATGAGCTTGCATAACGATGATAAAAGGGTTCATACTCTCACTGGTTTATCAGCATTCTCCATTCTCATGACAATTTTTCATATTGTGGCTCCTTTTCTCCAACTTAAATCTAGTTTAACATGTTTTCAGCAGTACATGTTAACTTTAATTAAGCTTAGAATGAACTTGTCCTTTGAGTTTTGGGCTTTTATTTTGACATTGACTCAACCACTGTTTCAAAGCTCTTCAAACACTGCATTAGTGTGATGCATTGTAGACTGGTGCCAAGTCTGGTGTTGTGGCCTGACAGAATACTTAAGAAAATCTCTTCCATATGCATTTCGAAACCGTAGCTTTGAAAAGACAGTTTGCATTATAGATTGTTTTGAAATATTTCTAGAGAAACCCAGTAGATTGCTAGCCAGTGCTCAGTGTTACTCATCATACAAATCACACCACACAATGAAATATTTAATTGCAATTTGCCCTCGAGGTTCCATTTGTTTCATTTCCGCTGGATGGGGAGGTCGCACAAGTGATATTTATCACAGAACAAAGTCACTTTTTATCTCATTTGCTCCCAGGGGACGTAGTTTTAGCGGACAGAGGTTGTCTGGTTAAAGAGTCCATTGAGAGATGCCAAGCTGAATTAAAAATTCCAGCATTTACTCGTGGATAGAAGCAGTTAGATCCTGCTGACTTGGAGAACACCAGACGTCTAGCCTCTCTTAGGATACATATTGAAAGAGTGATAGGAGTTCTCCGTCAAAAGTACACAGTCTTGCAAAGCACTGTCCCCATATGTTTCACGGACATAGACAGGGAAAATGATGTGGCCTACCTTGACAAGATGGTGAGCGTGTGTTGTGCACTTACAAATGTGTCTGAATCTCTGGTGTCCTTCCAGTGATGGGGATGTACAGTAAATTGAACTGATGTGACTGGCTACAGATGTGCTCAACCAGCAAATAAACCTTTGTGACTCACACTTCTTGCTTGCTTGTCGTGACATTATTTTTAATCACTCGCTATTCTGATGCGATCACATCGTTTCTCTTTGCAGATCAAGCTGCACATCCACCCATTCTAACTTGAGTTCCACCCAAACAGATATTTGTTCTGGTGTGTTTTATATGAATGACCCACCCATGTTTCATATCCCTGATTGCTACAGATATCTAATACAAATTATGGGGAAGAGAACAATATTGGTTTAACAACTGTTTATTCATAAATAACAGTACAGTATCAGCTACTACAAACAACTCATTTCACAGTCTCCTCACTAAGGTTTTCTTCTTTGGGCATTGATCACTTTTCGGCAGATGGGACATACCCACTGTTTTGGGACCCTTTTCATGCGAAGGCAGGTCTGGTGAAACTTTTTAACTGAACAAAAACCTGACGCACAGACCACCATGTTCCCTGCTTCTGGCTCAGGGCAGTAGCACCACTGTTGTTGACTATGATCAGCAAATGCTGCTGCTGCTGGTGCTGGTTTCTGTGCAGAAAAACACTTTACTGCCTAATTAACAGAAAGGTCCTTTGCAGAAAATGTGCACTTAATTTCTATGACACCTGAACCACAGCAGCTACAGGAAAACGTATCCAGCAGGTGAGGCCCCAATGCAGTGGTGAAATCTGAATCCAGCTGTTCCTACCATGACATTCGTGTGTGAGAGGCGATGACGCATTTCATAGTATTTCCTTGCCAGTCCTCGTTTGACATCCCCAACTGAAGAAAACAACAATAACATTAGTTTTGACAATAGTAATGCCACCCCACATTGGTACCGCCGCCTGCTCTTTCAAAGGATACTACCTACTGGGTTTAACACTCCTGCTTTTTAAGAATAGTACTTCCTGGATTTACCCTCCCTGTTATTGTAACCTACTTCACATTCATTTGATTGTACACCATCTGGAAATGACCATTTTACACACAGAGCAGTTACACACTGCATGCCCTGTTTTACCCTAATCCTCTATGCTCATGAATACCTGGTAGCCTCACTGGTGAAACTATGGGACTTTTGGGTAGCATATTTGTCTTATTAGAGGCACTGCAGGCTTTCTGACGTCTGTCTTTGTGGCTGCTCTGAAGGTAGTTATATCTATCCGGATACTGCAGATCTGGGACGTCTTCTTCAGCGGAGATGCTTTTGAAAAGCACCCCGGGGCCATTGTATGGGTCGGTAATATTTAACCTATTTAATTTTGCCTATAGAGCTCGATGTCATGCGAATTAAAGTGAGATGAGTACTCCGATGGCTTGAAAGCTTCGGCGCCGGGTCATTTTAAGGAAGATCTTTAAGGGCGGCGCTTGATTTTACTGACAAAATGGCGTTCCGAACACCGGTGGTCACGTGGGTTCAGGAACTCGATATCATGCAAGCACTTTGTTTTCTTTTATTTTGTTCTACACCACAATTGCATGCTTTAAACATGACACGGGGCCAACAGTAAAGGCGTTTTTTCAGCCAACTCCCTGTTAGTGTTGGGAAAATACCTGCTGAGTACATCACATGTACATTACAAATATAGCTAACTCCTACCCTAGCCTGATGAGCACATCACATGGCAGTCACATTACAATATAGTCAACTTTTAACACATAACACAAACATGATAATATAGTCAGGTCAAGGCCAGAGCCAAGGCCCCATTTCCCAAGCAGGCAAATGGTAAACACTCAGACAATGCAACAGTCATCCTCAAGAACGGGAGAGCCACATTAATTCATCACACATAGAGATACTTCGAGCACACAAGAGATACTTCGAGAACAAAGGAGACACTGAGGAGCTCTTCCCCGTTAGTAGGAACACAAGAAGATACACTTGCATACACCAGGGCCTGGGAGCCAAGGTCAAGCAAAAACAGAACCACACACACCTCAAACGCACACACCTCATCGAGAGGAGGATACAGCATAAAACTGTATCACACAGAGACTCTTCATCTTCTTCTGAAGCAGACCTTCCACGGAGGCGAAGCTCCGGACGAACCATCAGCGCTGATTAGGGACTTAGACATATTCGATTTCTCACGCTTTATGACTCTGTATAACCGTTGCCACTTTACTTAATAAATCCAAGGTCCTCGTGCCGACAGACTTTATTACCTCTCCGTCTCATTTTATCTGGTCCAGTAACTAGACAGACCGTTTTTCCCATTCAATTTGGTGACCTCCGACGTGATTTTTTCTGAATTGAACCGCAACTGGGAAACGAGAGACGGAGAGTGGCGCGACCTCGGGACCCCGGAGCACCGGACCGGTTCCTGCAGTCTCACCTCGTGCACGCCCAACCAAAAGGTAGGCAGAACCTTGTTGATAAATCCAAACTCTGCATAGTTATATAGGAACCACATTAGGAGGTGAGACTGTGAGAGCGGTTCGCTACGGGATATCTCGTGGGGACGAATAGAGTTGCATTTCCAGCATTTCCCCATAAACCCGATTAACCCTGAACGCGTGACACATCGAATATCGGCTCGTTGCATGGTGAAAGAAATACCGACGAGACCATAGGGCCTATAAGAATCGGTCATAGTGATACTAGACTACCGTGGCCAAGTAATGGATGTGTAATAAATACACCTGTGTATCAAGAGTGTTAGAGGCCCCACCAGTGTATCAAGAGGGTTAGAGGCCCCACCTGTGTATCAAGAGGGTTAGAGGCCCCACCAGTGTATCAAGAGGGTTAGAGGCCCCACCTGTGTATCAAGAGGGTTAGAGGCCCCACCAGTGTATCAAGAGGGTTAGAGGCCCCACCTGTGTATCAAGAGGGTTAGAGGCCCCACCAGTGTATCAAGAGGGTTAGAGGCCCCACCTGTGTATCAAGAGGGTTAGAGGCCCCACCAGTGTATCAAGAGGGTTAGAGGCCCCACCTGTGTATCAAGAGGGTTAGAGGCCCCACCATGGTATCAAGAGGGTTAGAGGCCCCACCAGTGTATCAAGAGGGTTAGAGGCCCCACCAGTGTATCAAGAGGGTTAGAGGCCCCACCTGTGTATCAAGAGGGTTAGAGGCCCCACCAGTGTATCAAGAGGGTTAGAGGCCCCACCTGTGTATCAAGAGGGTTAGAGGCCCCACCAGTGTATCAAGAGGGTTAGAGGCCCCACCTGTGTATCAAGAGGGTTAGAGGCCCCACCAGTGTATCAAGAGGGTTAGAGGCCCCACCTGTTGTATCAAGAGGGTTAGAGGCCCCACCAGTGTATCAAGAGGGTAGAGGCCCCACCTGTGTATCAAGAGGGTTAGAGGCCCCACCAGTGTATCAAGAGGGTTAGAGGCCCCACCTGTGTATCAAGAGGGTTAGAGGCCCCAACCAGTGTATCAAGAGGGTTAGAGGCCCCACCTGTGTATCAAGAGGGTTAGAGGCCCCACCAGTGTATCAAGAGGGTTAAAGGCCCCACCTGTGTATCAAGAGGGTTAGAGGCCCACCAGTGTATCAAGAGGGTTAGAGGCCCCACCAGTGTATCAGAGGGTTCGAGGCCCCACCATTGTATCAAGAGGGTTCGAGGCCCCACCAGTGTATCAAGAGGGTTAGAGGCCCCACCTGTGTATCAGAGGGTTAGAGTCCCCCTCTTTGTTTGTGTATTAAATAATTCTATGTGGTAAGAAGGTTAGAGATAAACTAGGCTTGTTGCGTGGTGAAAGAACACCCTCGAGGCCTAAGGCTCGCCGCCCTTGATAAGTGAATCTGAGGTGCCTGAAGAAGCACAACGCACATTTCTTGACCATATATTCATAGCATATGCGGGGACTGACGGACAGACACCTGAAACTGACGCAGACTAGGGATAGCAGAGACCTCTCACCCCCACCTTCACGACCAGCAGAGCAAAGTGCGTGTGTATTGGAGTCGAGAACGAGAGTCAGCGTGGGTGGAAGAATAGGAGAGCATGGGTGAAAGGAGACAGAGTGAGAAAGACTGTGTGCGTCTCTGTGCGCGTGTACGCAAGAGTTGATATGTTTCTGTGTGTGTTGTGTGTGTGTGTAAGAGGCCCAGAGAGAGAGTGACGAAGTGGCTGGTGTGTGTGTGTGTAAGAGGCCCAGAGAGAGAGTGACGAAGTGGCTGTGTGTGTGTGTGTGTGTAAGAGGCCCAGAGAGAAAGCGACGAAGTGGCTGTGTGTGTGTGTGTAAGAGGCCCAGAGAGAGAGAAAGAAAGAGAACGAGCGTATTTGTGAGCCGGTTAAATATAGAAATAAATCAATCAATGATAACCCGGCTATGTGTGCAACGCTTGCTTGCTTTGTTATGCTCAACGCTATCTTGCCGTGTCTGATGATTGTGGGTGCGGGACACAGAATGAGAAGTCTGTTGAGATGTTTCTGTGTGCGTCTGCGAGAAAGAGGGAATCTGTGAGTGAATCAGTGGGTGTGTATGCGTGGTCCGCTCTATCCTTACCCGTTAAAACGGGTAAAGGAAAGAATAGATAGATTGAGAATAATGAATAATGTCTCTCTGACGTATTGCTTCGGTCTATGGCTTAACCTGCGGAAATAGATAAATTGACAGTGATAAATAACCTTTTTTTACTGTAGGAAATAGACAAATTGACAATGATAAATAACCTTTTTTACTGTGTTGCTTCAAGTTACTGTTTGACCCGTTAAAACTAAACCTAGATAAGTTGACAAGGATAAATTATATCTCTTTTACTGTGTTTCTTTGAATTACTGCTGGACCTGTCGCATAGATAAACTACGATACTAAACCACATCTCTTTGCCGCGTTGGTTGACGGTTTAGTCTGTTGAAGCAGATTAATCAATAAGGATAGATAACGATTATTGGCTATAAGGAATATCTGATGTATTGAATAACGTCTCTAGGCCCTGTTGTTGTTTTTTGCCCCCCCTCTGTTTTTTCCTCCTTTTTTCTCGTTCTCCTCCTCCAAGAGTGACAAGGGTTACCCCCTAGTCTCTCATCCGCTCTCGTGTGTTAGACAGGCCACACAGAGTTATAGCATCACGGCCGCCATTTTTTGAGTTCTCTCACTCAGTCCCAAGCCACACCTCCCCCTCCGCCAAATCTGGACCACTCCAGCCCTGCCCTTCCCCGACTACACCGCCCCCTACTGGACCACTCCAGCCCTACCCTTCCCCAACTACACCGCCCCCTGCTGGACCACTCCAGCCCTGCCCTTCCCCGACTACACCGCCCCCTGCCCCCTACTGGACCACTCCAGCCCTGCCCTTCCCCAACTACACCGCCCCCTGCTGGACCACTCCAGCCCTACCCTTCCCCGACTACAACCGCCCCCTGCTGGACCACTCCAGCCCTGCCCTTCCCCAACTACACCGCCCCCTGCTGGACCACTCCAACCATATCCTTCCCCAACTACACCGCCCCCTGCTGGACAGCAACAACCCGGCCCTTCCCCAACTACACCGCCCCCTACTGGACAGCATCAATACCAATCCAACCCCGACTCTCGATCACCCCCTGCTAGAAGAATTATCCCAGTTACTAATAAAGCTAAAAAGACAAACCTCCCCGCACCCGGCCTTCAGTGCAAAGGCGTCCACAACCCCGGCCAACCCCAATACCAGGCTGCTGTAAGAAGAAGCGGCGAACACGCCCACCATGTCGGACGAGCGACGAAGAGCCCCCGGAGAGGATTGGCAAGACGAACACCAGTGAAGCCAAAACAGAGAGCGATTCTCAGCCTCCCGGCCCACTGACAGCCACTCACCCCCACCCTCCCCGGAGAGGGCTCACCTACCCATGGCATCCAAGCAAAATTGTTCTGTCCCCTAGAATCGACAACACCAGTTCAGTCCCAGCCAAAAGCCCCCGCCTCATACACCCTACCTTCCCCATTAATGACCCCTCCCAGTTCAGCCCTGACCCAGATCACTTAAGGGACCCCCGTACCAATAAGAGCGAGCCCCGCCGCCCCCGGCCAGGTATACAAGAGGCTTTTATGGCACCTCTATTGATAGATGCGGAGGGAAGAGCAGCATACACACCATGGAGCCACCGGGACATGGCCACCCTGGTCGCCCACTTGCCAACGCTCACGGCAGGAGCCTCGGCCTGGATCAGAAGATTTGAAACTGAGACGTCTGGCGATCTCCTGACCTGGGAGACAAACGAGCCATCATCGGCAGGGCACACGGTGCCAGACGAATCATTGAACTGGAGACACTGACCAAGACTGAGGCCCTACCTGACAACACCCCCTTCGAAGCTTACCGAAACCTCTTCTGGGAGAGTCTCAGGGCGCTCTTCCCAGCCGACGCAGGCAGAGTGGGAATCTCCGGCCTGACCATCAAACCTGAAGAATCTATCTTTCAGTACATAGAAAGGGCCGAAGGATTGTGGACGGATAATAATGACTGTCCCCCACACAGTAGCAAACTGGCGACACAGACATTCCAGCGGGCAATAATACAGGGACTGCCACCCACGGTCCAGAGGAGACTGAAGACAGTGGTGGCACTGCACTCCAAGCCCCGGACGGAATGGGTGGCTCACCTTGATCACCACCACCGACTCGAGGAAGGCAAACGACTTGAAAAGGATGACGATTACAAGGAATTGAAGAAGCAACTCGTGAGGATGCAGATCAAGGAGCAAGCCGAGAAATCCCCAGCCCCGACGCCTACCCCACCAATAACGCCAGCACCAATGCCCCTACCATGCGCAATGTATCAGATACCGGCGTGTCAAGGGCCCCCGCCACCTGGATGGCTGCAGCCGGGATACCAACCCACCAATTACCCTGGGTACACAATGGCCGCCCCGGTGCCGGCGCCCGCACCACCCCTGTTACAATACCAGCAACCACAATACCAAAACCAAGGACACAGAGGAGGAAGAGGAGGAAGAGGCAGAGGAGGGCCACAAACATCTCCATGGACATGTTTCCATTGCGGGCAACAAGGACATTGGACCAGGAACTGCCCCTTCAACGCCGTGATCAACATCAGAAAGGCCCCCACCACACCCACCGCACCAGCCTCCAGGGCCAACACGACAACTCCTAAACCCCCGTCCGACCATAATGACTTGCGACGGCCCGGTCACGATTTTGATTTAGATTCCGTGGGGCAGCTCCCCACCCACGATTCCATCGCGCTCGCGACCGGCTACGCAGACGATAATGCATGGCTTAGCTTGATTGCTGCTACGATCCGATTCCAGGGGCTGTCCGACTGCGTAGCCTGTGCGTCAGCTCGCCCCCATCTAATCTCGACCCCAGTACTGTTCGATTTTACCAGCGACCCCATCGGTTCTCACTGCATGTTAGCTCTGTTTGTTACCCCCGAACCGGCCGGCTGCGGCCTCCTTAGCTCTCTGTTTCCACCCGGCCTTAACGACTCAATTCCCCCGGTACACCCACTCTTGCATCACCAGGGTCGGTGCGGTAAATGTTGGGGCGGTACCGCCGTCGTGGTGCCACTCCATCACGAACGTTACGCTTTGGCCCAACATGACCAAACCGGGTCTGGGACGCCAAGACCTATTCTGGTCCTGTGACAAATTCACCCTTAGACTTACACTCCCGGCACAATGGTCCGGAACCTGCATTATTGTGCGCCTACTTATGCCCGTCACGCTCTTTACCCGGGGTTTGCCCGGGCCCAATAACCAAACTACCCCTCGACACCGCCGCGACACCGCTCTGACCGACCACTTTGATCTAACCAAGAACACCCCCACGTACATGGATAGCATAGGCGTTCCCCGGGGCGTTCCAAACCAGTTTAAGTTAGCAGATCAGATCGCCGCGGGTTTCGAGAACATACCCCTTATCTCTGCCATATTTCCAATCACCCCCAACAAAAACGTAGATCGCATTAATTACATTCACTACAACGTCCAGCGCCTATCCAACCTGACTCGCGACGCGGTAGAAGGCTTGGCCTCACAACTGGCCGCCACCTCTCTAATGGCATATCAAAACCGTCTAGCCCTGGACATGTTGTTGGCCGAGAGAGGGGGGGTCTGTTCGATGTTTGGGGCTCAGTGCTGCACCTTCATTCCCAACAACACGGCCCCTGACGGGTCAGTGACAAGGGCCCTGGCCGGCCTTCGAGCTCTTTCCGTCCAGATGGCAGAGGACTCTGGGGTCGACAACCCCATGGAGAAATGGATGACCGACATGTTCGGCAAGTGGAAGGGCCTTCTCATGGCCGTCCTGACATCCCTGGCCTGCTTCGTCGGGATTGTGGTCTGCTGCGGGTGTTGCTGCATCCCCTGTGCCCGCACCCTCTGCTCACGCCTCATCACCACGGCCCTCGAAAAGGAGAAACAACAGCCCCCTCCCTACTCCGAAGCAGCCCCCCTCATGCCCCTTCTGGATTGCCTGGACGAGCTTCCCCTGGACGACCAGATGGTGCCTGAAAAATTTGACTGTGAGTATGGCCTCCCTCGCCCTGCAACCCCTGACTTTGAGTACGAGCTCCCCTACACACTCCCAACCCCCGCCACCGACTGTGTCCCCGCCGAGCCGGACACCTACCCGTGAGTGCTAGTGGCCTCTCCAGGTACACAGCCCCGGCGTCCTGTTTCCACCGCCGTATGCTGAAACCCCACCACGAAACCCCCCTTCCCCCCTCCCCGCCTGTGACGTGCTAGTAACCTCTCCAGGTGGGCTGCCCCATTCCCGTCCCCGCCAACGGCACCACCCCCCTCCCACCTGATGCACCCACGTCGCCTGGACCAGGGATCTGCGTTCCGGCACCAGGGGCTGCGGCCCGTTCCCTTAAGGCTTGAGGGCGCCCCTGGCTGTATTCGCTTCTGTACGCTTCACTGTGTTTAGCCGCTCCCATATCTATGCCCGCGTCTATGCAACCGACGCCGGGAACGCAAATGTTGTTGTTTATATCGCTGTCCCACTAGATGGAGCTCGGGGATACACACGGGCGAGATTCCAGGGGCCTTGATTGCCCGTTTATCAGATGAGGTCCTGAGCGCAGTTGAATAAAAGGGGCTAATGCTCAGGTGGCGCCTTGCGACCACCTGCCCGTGATGACGCTCAGGACTATTCCGTGGTTTCAGTTGTTCCCGTGCCCCGGGCCTACCCTGGATACCCCATGCGTGTGCTTGCTTATTGTTACACGACCAGTTAACTCCTCCTCACATCCTTAGGGTGTGGTCATCTAGGGATGGGTTGAGGGGGATTGCCATTCGTTGTGTACCTCATATCTTTCTGATATTATTATTATTATTTAGGGACACGTTTCATGGTTACATTTCTTTCCTGTGATTGTTATTGTGTAGTGTTTGTGTGGTTGTTGCATTTTGTTTATATCGTTATTGTTTACTGTTAGTTTTGTTGTTGCATTTTGTTGTTGTTGTTATGGTTTGGTGTTGGTTTTGTTGTGTATCATCTGCTGCCAGTATTGTTGATATTGTCTGCTCGCGATGTAAGGCCGGGGTGGATGCCACCCCCCTAGGTGGGGTGTGTATGGCATACCCATGTCTGAAGCAGGGGTAGCGTTCCTCCCACGTGGTTCCCCATACACCCGGTCCAGCGAGTTGTTTTAGTCCCATGCTCATGGTTGTTTGTTTTTATGATCATTTTGCCTTCTTTCTGTTATTTCTAATGGTGTTATAATGGTAGTCCCGCGCTGGAGTCCTATCCCTCGTACCCCTAATGAGTAAAAGTCGTCTTGCGACGACTTGAGGGGGATATGTTGGGAAAAATAACCTGCTGAGTACATCACATGTACATTACAAATATAGCTAACTCCTACCCTAGCCTGATGAGCACATCACATGGCAGTCACATTACAATATAGTCAACTTTTAACACATAACACAAACATGATAATATAGTCAGGTCAAGGCCAGAGCCAAGGCCCCATTTCCCAAGCAGGCAAATGGTAAACACTCAGACAATGCAACAGTCATCCTCAAGAACGGGAGAGCCACATTAATTCATCACACAAGAGATACTTCGAGCACACAAGAGATACTTCGAGAACAAAGGAGACACTGAGGAGCTCTTCCCCGTTAGTAGGAACACAAGAAGATACACTTGCATACACCAGGGCCTGGGAGCCAAGGTCAAGCAAAAACACACAGAACCACACACACCTCAAACGCACACACCTCATCGAGAGGAGGATACAGCATAAAACTGTATCACACAGAGACTCTTCATCTTCTTCTGAAGCAGACCTTCCACGGAGGCGAAGCTCCGGACGAACCATCAGCGCTGATTAGGGACTTAGACATATTCTATTTCTCACGCTTTATGACTCTGTATAACCGTTGCCACTTTACTTAATAAATCCAAGGTCCTCGTGCCGACAGACTTTATTACCTCTCCGTCTCATTTTATCTGGTCCAGTAACTAGACAGACCGTTTTTCCCTTCATTAGCCAGTTTACCTTGTCATACATGGAGCAATTTAAAATGCTCCTTACCGTAGCACCAACGAGCTGTGTGGTTTTCACAGTAGGTTTTGGTCTGCCCTCTGCTTTCACTCGTAGTCAGTTCACGATAGCTGTCCAATGAAGGCGGTGACTGGCCAGAGTGTTGTGTCAAGTGACTGAAGTGCAAAATTCTACCCTATCGGTCACTGGTTCACGGGTGGGACTTATCTGCCATAAGGATCAATTGAAACGGAAAATAAACACGAGCCGCCTGGGGTTCACTCGATTTACATTGAAGTCAATGGGAATAGTGGCGCTGTTGTGACTCACATAATTGATTTCAGGAAAACAGCTCGTCTTCGTGAGTATTTCTGTTTCAAAGCACTGAAAATGGGATTGTTGTAAGATTTTTGGTTTATTTATTTTTTAACATTTTTTTGGTGAAGCACTGCTTCACCTGTAGTCTTATAGAAGCCTCCACTGCTCCAAACTCTATTTGTGAAACATGCAGACGGCCTAGTGAGACTGCCAGCAGGCAGCAGCAAAGAGATGTAGCGACCTCGGTTTATTTCTTCAGCTTTCACATACACACAAACACGCACACAGGGTGCTTGGTCTTTTTTTTGTTTTGTCGTTGTCTGTTAAACCGCCAAGTGGAGCGACGTGTCTGGGAAGCTGGCCTCTTGGTCTGAGCCTGTGGAGGCATCGCTTCTCGGCCTTTTGGCTAAGATCAAGTGTAGTATCTGTTCTTATCAGTTTAATATCTGATACGTCCCCTACCCGGGGACCATATATTAAATTGATTTTTGGAACTGGGAGATGGAAAAGGGGCTTGCTCCGTCCACTCCACGCATCGACCTGGTATTGCAGTACCTCCAGGACCGGTGCACCCCTCTCTCACTGTGAAAAACAAAACTAAACTCCTCCTGAGT
This sequence comes from Gadus chalcogrammus, assembly GCF_026213295.1. Classification (NCBI taxonomy): domain Eukaryota; kingdom Metazoa; phylum Chordata; class Actinopteri; order Gadiformes; family Gadidae; genus Gadus; species Gadus chalcogrammus. The sequence continues at coordinate 6,421,356 of NC_079416.1, read as the reverse complement.
CCAGAGAGTAGTGGTGCCGAGATGATGCCTCATGAAACGTCAAAGCCTCGCAGCCAGATGAACCATCAAAGTGGTTCGACCTCGAAGCTTCAAATTAGTACGCTAGGGACACCTAGTGGTGAATTAAATTATGATGAAAGAAAGAGTTTCCTGTGATGATGTGATGTTTGCTTCGTACAACATCACAACGTTTAAGAATTAAAGTCATTTCAGTGATACGTGTGAGTTTGCCGTTCATAAATATCTCCCGAGCTCATGGTAGAGAACAAATCATTTGACCTAGATTTTAAGTCATCCCGGGCAAAATAGATTGTCTCAGTAGCCTACTAATAATTGTAATAATAGAACTGCATGATGACTGAGAATGAGTGTGATTAATTACATAGCCATAAAAGTGATCTTGGAACTGGGTAGGGTCTTCTTTTTGTAAAAATGTGCCAATTGTGAACCCATATCGCGGCAACAGCCCGAGATGAAGCCTCGAACGTCACGCGCCACGTCATTTCGCCTATGTGATACGGAGCTTCGCTGGGGGAGGAGCCGAGGTACTCGACACACGCCCCGATGCCTCGACGCAAACCATAACATCACTACCTGAGAGTACACCCGTCCGCCTGTAGACAATAAAGTGTCATTTACAATTCATAAACGCACTGTTTACAATTATTCCAACGATATTCTGTTGTTTAAGAAAGAAAAAAGGATTCTTTCTGTGGCGGGTCGATAACTCGGATCTCCAGGTTTCCTTTCGTTATGCTTCCATCACGCTGATTTCAGATTCGCCTGTCATCGTGTGACCGGTGGTCTACAGTGTTTATTAAAGTCTAGACATCTCCGAATGCTTTGCAACCGTTCTCCACGGGAACAAGCGTGGGCATCGTTCAGCCCACCTGAACGTGTACAACTCATACTTACCTGGCAAGGGAGATACCACGATCAAGAAGGTGGTTCACCCATAGCGAGGCTCAGCCATTGCACTGAGGCTGTTGCTGACCCGTGCGAATTCCCCAAATGTGGGAATCTCGATTGCATAATTTCTGGTAGTGGGGGACTGCGTTCGCGCTCTCCCCTGATCATGTTGTTCTAAAGAAATAATAGCTATGAATGGCTTCATCGCGCTGACTAATGCCGTCCATCCCACGTTTTGCAACGCTACGTTTATTCAAAAGATCACGCAAACGATCACGCCCAAGCAGTGTAATGCATTACATTCAGATGTGGAACTCTGAGTCTGGAATAACGTAGTCATTCATTCATTCATTTCTTTCATTCATTATGGATCAAATTATTGTTTCTGTACAAGTCCCGTCTCTGGCCACAGCAGCGCTCCCACTCATTATGGGTTCCTCCTGTATAAAAGTTAGTATGGACAAGACAATAATTGCTTACGGCCATACCACCCTGAGCACGCGCGATCTCGTCTGATCTCGGAGGCTAAGCAGGGTCAACTCGAGCTCATTGGCTGCAATAGAGTTCCGGGTGTTGACGTTGTTGGGGCGGGGAAAACGTGGGCACCACCATTTTGGCAGTATTCGGCAGACTGGCGCTCTTGTGGTGGAGCAGACATGGTCGATAACTGTTGTGCACCAGGTTGCACAAATAAACGAGGCAAAAATAAATGTACGTCGTTCTACCGCATTCCTAAAGATGCGGAGAGGCGAGCTAAGTGGATCAGCGCCATTAAAAGAGCCAGGAGCAAGCAAAAAAAGACTGAAAAATGGGACCCCCCGGCTGTTGGATTCCGCTTGTGCAGCGATCACTTCATATCAGGTAAGTTACAGAATACAAAGCTTGGCAGCTTAGCGTCATTATTTAATAGGCTATAATTGTGGTCAGGCGCGTATCAGACGCGGGGGATGAGTACGATGCATCCCCCTCACTTCTATTGGAAGGCCATTCCATCCCCTCCACTTTTGTTCGTCAAATCCTCACAAAAATCAGCTTTTCTAATAAAAAATAGTAAACGTTCGCCTGTTGTATGCAATTTAAAATGGTTGCTATGATTGCATCCCTCTGTATCAAATGATCACTCTGTAAATCCCAGCGCTACAATTGACGTTACGTAGACTAAACAGCTCGCGCAGCCTGCAGAAAGCGCTGGCAGCGGTGCTCCCGAGACCCGACTGCCTGAGAGCTCAGCGCGGTGACCGCGGTCATTCAAGCAGTTTCTCACAGATTGCTGTGCCTAACTGTTCGTGCTGCATACTGACTTGACGCCTTCAATGAAAAGGTAGAATTGAATCACTGTTTTAGATCAGCATCATTCACTGCCTGTAATGAAGGCAACATTTTCAGGCATATTAAGCGATTAAAGCGATTAAGCGATTAATTATTTGTCATTAATAGATGCAAGGTTCATGGCTCTCTATTCAAGAGCTAGTTACCTCCTAGCATAAGATCCCATTCATTCTTCCGACGGGAACTAAGCCTACTTTAGTTTTAAAACTGTTTTATTTTTTCGTGCAATATAGCCAATGATGCCGAAAACTAAAAGAAAAAGACAGGGGACTATAGACGGCTTTTTCAAGAGAAAACAAGTAAGTTGACTTCTCTCCCTCTGCAGACACTGACGTGCTTGCAAGTTGCAAGCTATAGGCTATCTGTTTCGAGTGCTACCGCGGTTGGGATGCACAGGTTTGACTAGGGCTACAGGTAGCCTTTACGGAGAGTAGAGATCCTCGTGCGATTCGTCATTTTCAAACCTTGAGAAAACGCACTTCAATCTACAAGGTGTATCACTGAAAATATACACAAAGTATGTGTCACAGCAATCAACTTAGGCCTACTGGTTTAATGAATGTGAATGAATGCTGTGATACACGAAAATCCGGAGAATTGTGCGATTCGCTTTCTCAGCACACTTGAACGTGAAATGTCCTCAACAGTGTGTGTCAAGGGTTCATCTTGTTTTCTTAGAACATTAGAAGCATGCAAGTGCGTTCCATTCGATCAGACACGTTTTATTTTCAGTTAGGCTACTGTATAATCAGTAAGACCACACCATAAACACATAAGCCCAACATTATACATAGATCATAGATAGGTCTCAGCATGAAATGGAGAACATTTGAAGTTGAACTTGACCACTGGTTTGACAGCCTGCACTCTGTGTGTCACTACATAATAACATCACTACATACAAGTAACAAACGCTCTAGCCAAATGTCATTAGAGCTACAGTTATTGAACATTCATGCAACAGCCTCAAGTGGCTTTACAAATGTGTTTTGTCTCTGCTCATTATGACAAACTAATTGTTCTGCAATCATTTTCCTGTCCAACAGATCCAGCTTGTGCTTTTGAACATAACACACGGTTACACTGTTGAGACATGTTTGTGTCATTGTACTTCGCATCCATGTTTTCAGCCTTCAGAGGCTGCTGAAGCTCCTTTCAGCTTTATCACACAGTGTGTGTGTGTGTGTGTGTGTGTGTGTGTGTGTGTGCGTGTATCAAACAAACACACAATGAGTCATACACACACACACACACACACACACACAGTGTATCTGCTCGCATTTCTTCCATTTTGTAGGCCTAGATGTATGTAAAAGTTCATATAATTGATCATCGCTATTTGGAATGATTATTTCTTCGCCTATTCCAGAACACCCCCACTTTTGGAAAGCTTGATACGCCCCTGATTGTGGTTTCGGATCAGTTTAATACTACAGTGTGCACAGTGATCTGGGAGCAGCTTTATGAGGCTGTGCTTCTGCATGGACATGTACAGCATCATAAATCCCCTGCATGTTAATGGGTTGATGTGCAATGAGATAGATGAACAGCAATGCTGAACAGTGCATGATACAGCCAGCACAGTTAAATGACACAAAGAAATAAATAACACTATTTATTTAACTTCTATTTCTACTCAGGGAAGATTCAAAGTGAGCAATCAAACCCTGGTTGGATGTGTCATTTAGCCCTTTGAGTGTGGTGTATGTGATAATGCGTAGCATAGCTCAGGGCAGACATTGTAGGCATCAGCTCTAGCCAAAGGCCAGGTTCAATGAAGTGGACTGAAATATGTTCCCACCTGAATGGTGCTTTGGCTGTGCAGTTCACATGCACAGTTTGTCCACATGCACCTATTCATCCCCCAGCGATTGTAGCCCAGCTTCTTTTAGGTTTTAGATTTTAGATATGTTAAGTTTAAGTCTACCTTCCTTTTTTTACGTGAACTTGCCTCACTGTTTAAATAATGTCTGCCTCTGACTCATCAATTGTTTACTTATATTCCTCAGGGCCCGACAGGACCAAGAGGTGAAAGGGTAAGCCACTATCAAACTCATTAATTATGACAAGATGCATGACAATGCCATGTTTGCTGGATAGAAACTTTCATGAAGTTTATCGGGTTGATATATGATGACGCCGATTGACCTTTCAACTTGAATAGGCCACACCCCTTTGTTTACATCAGGCACAGCCTAAAGCCCTCCGCCGTGATAATATAACAAATAATAATGGACCAATCTCTGCTGCACGACGGCTGAAAATAACCTGAACTACAAATATTTGTTGTATATTATTTTTTTCTGACTTTGGCTCACATATCCAGAACAAATTCATATTTATCTTTTCTAAACTTTATTAACAATAATAAAACAATTTAGTAAAAGGACATGACGCTTTTATTCAAGTTGAGACCAAACCGAGCTCCACAGCCGAACAGAGCTGGGACTCTGGCAGCGTCCCAGCAGACACGGTGGCTGTGTGTCAATCAGTGGTAATCAACGGAGACTAACCCAAGGCCTTCCTCCACAGGGACCCCAGGGCCCTGACGGGAGGGACGGCAGACCTGGCAACCCCGGCCCTGCTGGGCCCCCAGGACCCCCTGGCCTCGGCAGAGTAAGTATCCTATAGGGGCCGACTTGGTCAACTGCTGGGTGGGGGGACTGAAGGTGGATGTTGGTTCTAAAATGTGACTGTGTGGGGGACTGAAGGTGGATGTTGGTTCTAAAGTGCTGCTGGGTGGGGGAACTGAAGATGGATGTTGGTTCTAAAGTGTTCCTAGGTGGGGGAACTGAATGTTGATGAAGGCCTCTCAGTAAATAAGGTTAACCGGCTGGTATATCCTATTGTAACCGTAAGGTATAGAAGCTACAGGAAGATGCTGATTTGCTGTTCATCTGTTTGATAAACGATCAAGCCCTTAAACTCACCTGACCCAAATTCTGGCACAATTATAGCAATGGAACAGACAATAACCTATGATTTAGAAAATAAGTATATTGTATTGTATGAATTTTTATATGTATATTTTGTCTCTTATTCTGGTTTTTATTTTTCACTCCAACAGAACTTTGCTGCTCAGTATGATCACAACAAAGGCGCTGATATTGGTCCCGGCCCCATGGTGAACACACACACACACACACACACACACACACACACACACACACACACACACACACACACACACACACACACACACACACACACACACACACACACACACACACACACACACACACACACACACACACACACACACCTGCAGTTTTGTGGTAACTCTCCAACAATAACACTATGTATTCACACATACACATCACCACACAGAACTACCACTAAGAACCCATCGAAGTCTGAAGACCTTTCCATGTCAGAGCACACCTGTCAAATAGGTTTCCGCTACAGTGTTCACTGTCATTCCCAATCCATGGATTATTCCCATGGAGTTCTGGGATTTATGCCACTTTATGGCATGCATTCTCACCTTAGCTTTCAGTCCAGTCAATGGACTCATCGTCAAAGAAATACTTCCACACATTTCTGGACTACTGTAAGTGTGGTTTTATAACACAAAACCCTTTCTGTTGTATAGCATTCTGTCCTCAGCGGCATATCTTACTCACAGCCCACAACATGCACAGCCACTGGTGTTGGACATTGCTGTTGTTTGACCTTTGATTTCTTTCCTCTATCTCCAGGGAATGATGGGAATGAAAGGCCAACCTGGACTTCCCGGCCCCCCTGTAAGTACCCCCTCACCACCCACCCACACACACACACACACACACACACACACACACACACACACACACACACACACACACACACACACACACACACACACACACACACACACACACACACACACACACACACACACACACACACACACACACACATAGCTAGTTGATTTATAGCATGCAATTCGTGGGGCTGACAATGTCCTGTTTTTTATGCTGCTAAGCTAGCAAGTGCTAACGTAGTAGTAAACAAACCCAAGTTCGACGCTGAAATGTTTCTATTTATTTTGTAGGGAGAAGGAGTGATAATCCCTTGAGTCCGGACTTTGTTCCATCTCTTTTCAACTACGTTCCATCTCCAGAGAAGAGGAAAAGAAAAATGAGACTGGAGGTTTTCAACAGACGACAGGGAGCAAAGCTACAGAAGATGGAGCAGACAAAGCTATCTGCGAAAGCCATCCCTCCCAGGTGAATATTTAAGTTCCTTAACCTGGTCAACCCCACTTCCATGGACTTGGGAAAATTATAAACCAATTTTTTTTTGTACAATTCATTGTAGGTTTAATAACACCCAATGAGCTAAAAAACATAACATCTGTGACTGGGCTGAAATCATCACACACCTATACCGACTTGCATTTGGCAGCCACTGACTATGCATGTGATTGTCACTGTCATTGTCAATATCCCTGTCATTGTCTTTCTATTCATTTATTTTATTACATTGTTTATTTATCATATACCGACTATAAAGCACTTTTGGATGTAAATGTGCTATACAAATACAATTTACTTACTTTCTTACTAACGAAAGCTAGTATACTGCAGAAAACAGAGAGTGACTGACAAAAGAATGACAAACTGTCATCAGTAGTGACAGTTTATACTACTTTTGTTTTCACCAGAGCATCAACAGATTGTCCCCAAGACTGCAACAAGGATCCTACTGCAGAGCAAAGTCCCACCACAGAGCCTTTGAAGGAATCTACCCATGAAGAACCTGGAAACGATGTCCAGCCTGTTCTCCATGAGGAGGATCCAGCAACCCCACCATGCACCACTGAAACCTGTGGTAAACGCGTCCAATCTCTTGAGCAAGAATGCCAAGCTCTGAGGACTGAAAATATGTTGTTGAAGGAAAAAATGAATAGGACTACACTGAATGAGATGAGCTTGCATAACGATGATAAAAGGGTTCATACTCTCACTGGTTTATCAGCATTCTCCATTCTCATGACAATTTTTCATATTGTGGCTCCTTTTCTCCAACTTAAATCTAGTTTAACATGTTTTCAGCAGTACATGTTAACTTTAATTAAGCTTAGAATGAACTTGTCCTTTGAGTTTTGGGCTTTTCATTTTGACATTGACTCAACCACTGTTTCAAAGCTCTTCAAACACTGCATTAGTGTGATGCATTGTAGACTGGTGCCAAGTCTGGTGTTGTGGCCTGACAGAATACTTAAGAAAATCTCTTCCATATGCATTTCGAAACCGTAGCTTTGAAAAGACAGTTTGCATTATAGATTGTTTTGAAATATTTCTAGAGAAACCCAGTAGATTGCTAGCCAGTGCTCAGTGTTACTCATCATACAAATCACACCACACAATGAAATATTTAATTGCAATTTGCCCTCGAGGTTCCATTTGTTTCATTTCCGCTGGATGGGGAGGTCGCACAAGTGATACGTTTATCACAGAACAAAGTCACTTTTTATCTCATTTGCTCCCAGGGGACGTAGTTTTAGCGGACAGAGGTTGTCTGGTTAAAGAGTCCATTGAGAGATGCCAAGCTGAATTAAAAATTCCAGCATTTACTCGTGGATAGAAGCAGTTAGATCCTGCTGACTTGGAGAACACCAGACGTCTAGCCTCTCTTAGGATACATATTGAAAGAGTGATAGGAGTTCTCCGTCAAAAGTACACAGTCTTGCAAAGCACTGTCCCCATATGTTTCACGGACATAGACAGGGAAAATGATGTGACCTACCTTGACAAGATGGTGAGCGTGTGTTGTGCACTTACAAATGTGTCTGAATCTCTGGTGTCCTTCCAGTGATGGGGATGTACAGTAAATTGAACTGATGTGACTGGCTACAGATGTGCTCAACCAGCAAATAAACCTTTGTGACTCACACTTCTTGCTTGCTTGTCGTGACATTATTTTTAATCACTCGCTATTCTGATGCGATCACATCGTTTCTCTTTGCAGATCAAGCTGCACATCCACCCATTCTAACTTGAGTTCCACCCAAACAGATATTTGTTCTGGTGTGTTTTATATGAATGACCCACCCATGTTTCATATCCCTGATTGCTACAGATATCTAATACAAATTATGGGGAAGAGAACAATATTGGTTTAACAACTGTTTATTCATAAATAACAGTACAGTATCAGCTACTACAAACAACTCATTTCACAGTCTCCTCACTAAGGTTTTCTTCTTTGGGCATTGATCACTTTTCGGCAGATGGGACATACCCACTGTTTTGGGACCCTTTTCATGCGAAGGCAGGTCTGGTGAAACTTTTTAACTGAACAAAAACCTGACGCACAGACCACCATGTTCCCTGCTTCTGGCTCAGGGCAGTAGCACCACTGTTGTTGACTATGATCAGCAAATGCTGCTGCTGCTGGTGCTGGTTTCTGTGCAGAAAAACACTTTACTGCCTAATTAACAGAAAGGTCCTTTGCAGAAAATGGGCACTTAATTTCTATGACACCTGAACCACAGCAGCTACAGGAAACGTATCCATCAGGTGAGGCCCCAATGCAGGGGTGAAATCCTGAATCCAGCTGTTCCTACCATGACATTCGTGTGTGAGAGGCGATGACGCATTTCATAGTATTTCCTTGCCAAGTCCTCGTGTTGACATCCCCAACTGAAGAAAACAACAATAACATTAGTTTTGGACAATAGTAATGCCACCCCACATTGGTACCGCCCTGCTCTTTCAAAAGGATACTACCTACTTGGTTTAACACTCCTGCTTTTTAAGAATAGTACTTCCTGGATTTACCCTCCCTGTTATTGTACCTACTTCACATTCATTTGATTGTACACCATCTGGAAATGACCATTTTACACACAGGAGCAGTTACACACTGCATGCCCTGTTTTACCCTAATCCTTCTATGCTCATGAATACCTGGTAGCCTCACTGGTGAAACTATGGGACTTTTGGGTAGCATATTTGTCTTATTAGAGACACTGCAGGCTTTCTGACGTCTGTCTTTGTGGCTGCTCTGAAGGTAGTTATATCTATCCGGATACTGCAGATCTGGGACGTCTTCTTCAGCGGAGATGCTTTTGAAAAGCACCCCGGGGCCATTGTATGGGTCGGTAATATTTAACCTATTTAATTTTTGCCTATAGAGCTCGATGTCATGCGAATTAAAGTGAGATGAGTACTCCGATGGCTTGAAAGCTTCGGCGCCGGGTCATTTTAAGGAAGATCTTTAAGGGCGGCGCTTGATTTTACTGACAAAATGGCGTTCCGAACACCGGTGGTCACGTGGGTTCAGGAACTCGATATCATGCAAGCACTTTGTTTTCTTTTTATTTTGTTCTACACCACAATTGCATGCTTTAAACATGACACGGGGCCAACAGTAAAGGCGTTTTTTCAGCCAACTCCCTGTTAGTGTTGGGAAAAATAACCTGCTGAGTACATCACATGTACATTACAAATATAGCTAACTCCTACCCTAGCCTGATGAGCACATCACATGGCAGTCACATTACAATATAGTCAACTTTTAACACATAACACAAACATGATAATATAGTCAGGTCAAGGCCAGAGCCAAGGCCCCATTTCCCAAGCAGGCAAATGGTAAACACTCAGACAATGCAACAGTCATCCTCAAGAACGGGAGAGCCACATTAATTCATCACACAAGAGATACTTCGAGCACACAAGAGATACTTCGAGAACAAAGGAGACACTGAGGAGCTCTTCCCCGTTAGTAGGAACACAAGAAGATACACTTGCATACACCAGGGCCTGGGAGCCAAGGTCAAGCAAAAACACACAGAACCACACACACCTCAAACGCACACACCTCATCGAGAGGAGGATACAGCATAAAACTGTATCACACAGAGACTCTTCATCTTCTTCTGAAGCAGACCTTCCACGGAGGCGAAGCTCCGGACGAACCATCAGCGCTGATTAGGGACTTAGACATATTCGATTTCTCACGCTTTATGACTCTGTATAACCGTTGCCACTTTACTTAATAAATCCAAGGTCCTCGTGCCGACAGACTTTATTACCTCTCCGTCTCATTTTATCTGGTCCAGTAACTAGACAGACCGTTTTTCCCTTCAATTTGGTGACCTCCGACGTGATTTTTTCTGAATTGAACCGCAACTGGGAAACGAGAGACGGAGAGTGGCGCGACCTCGGGACCCCGGAGCACCGGACCGGTTCCTGCAGTCTCACCTCGTGCACGCCCAACAAAAGGTAGGCAGAACCTGTTGATAAAATCCAAACTCTGCATAGTTATATAGGAACCACATTAGGAGGTGAGACTGTGAGAGCGGTTCGCTACGGGATATCTCGTGGGGACGAATAGAGTTGCATTCCAGCATTTCCCCATAAACCCGATTAACCCTGAACGCGTGACACATCGAATATCGGCTCGTTGCATGGTGAAAGAATACCGACGAGACCATAGGGCCTATAAGAATCGGTCATAGTGATACGAGACTACCGATGGCCAAGTAATGGATGTGTAATAAATACACCTGTGTATCAAGAGGGTTAGAGGCCCCACCAGTGTATCAAGAGGGTTAGAGGCCCCACCTGTGTATCAAGAGGGTTAGAGGCCCCACCAGTGTATCAAGAGGGTTAGAGGCCCCACCTGTGTATCAAGAGGGTTAGAGGCCCCACCAGTGTATCAAGAGGGTTAGAGGCCCCACCTGTGTATCAAGAGGGTTAGAGGCCCCACCAGTGTATCAAGAGGGTTAGAGGCCCCACCAGTGTATCAAGAGGGTTAGAGGCCCCACCAGTGTATCAAGAGGGTTAGAGGCCCCACCTGTGTATCAAGAGGGTTAGAGGCCCCACCAGTGTATCAAGAGGGTTAGAGGCCCCACCTGTGTATCAAGAGGGTTAGAGGCCCCACCAGTGTATCAAGAGGGTTAGAGGCCCCACCTGTGTATCAAGAGGGTTAGAGGCCCCACCAGTGTATCAAGAGGGTTAGAGGCCCCACCTGTGTATCAAGAGGGTTAGAGGCCCCACCAGTGTATCAAGAGGGTTAGAGGCCCCACCTGTGTATCAAGAGGGTTAGAGGCCCCACCAGTGTATCAAGAGGGTTAGAGGCCCCACCTGTGTATCAAGAGGGTTAGAGGCCCCACCAGTGTATCAAGAGGGTTAGAGGCCCCACCTGTGTATCAAGAGGGTTAGAGGCCCCACCAGTGTATCAAGAGGGTTAAAGGCCCCACCTGTGTATCAAGAGGGTTAGAGGCCCCACCAGTGTATCAAGAGGGTTAGAGGCCCCACCAGTGTATCAAGAGGGTTCGAGGCCCCACCATTGTATCAAGAGGGTTCGAGGCCCCACCAGTGTATCAAGAGGGTTAGAGGCCCCACCTGTGTATCAAGAGGGTTAGAGTCCCCCTCTTTGTTTGTGTATTAAATAATTCTATGTGGTAAGAAGGTTAGAGATAAACTAGGCTTGTTGCGTGGTGAAAGAACACCCTCGAGGCCTAAGGCTCGCCGCCCTTGATAAGTGAATCTGAGGTGCCTGAAGAAGCACAACGCACATTTCTTGACCATATATTCATAGCATATGCGGGGACTGACGGACAGACACCTGAACTGACGCAGACTAGGGATAGCAGAGACCTCTCACCCCCACCTTCACGACCAGAGAGCAAGTGCGTGTGTATGGAGTCGAGAACGAGAGTCAGCGTGGGTGGAAGAATAGGAGAGCATGGGTGAAAGGGAGACAGAGTGAGAAAGACTGTGTGCGTCTCTGTGCGCGTGTACGCAAGAGTTGATATGTTTCTGTGTGTGTGTGTGTGTGTGTAAGAGGCCCAGAGAGAGAGTGACGAAGTGGCTGTGTGTGTGTGTGTGTAAGAGGCCCAGAGAGAGAGTGACGAAGTGGCTGTGTGTGTGTGTGTGTGTAAGAGGCCCAGAGAGAAAGCGACGAAGTGGCTGTGTGTGTGTGTGTAAGAGGCCCAGAGAGAGAGAAAGAAAGAGAACGAGCGTATTTGTGAGCCGGTTAAATATAGAAATAAATCAATCAATGATAACCCGGCTATGTGTGCAACGCTTGCTTGCTTTGTTATGCTCAACGCTATCTTGCCGTGTCTGATGATTGTGGGTGCGGGACACAGAATGAGAAGTCTGTTGATATGTTTCTGTGTGCGTCTGCGAGAAAGAGGGAATCTGTGAGTGAATCAGTGGGTGTGTATGCGTGGTCCGCTCTATCCTTACCCGTTAAAACGGGTAAAGGAAAGAATAGATAGATTGAGAATAATGAATAATGTCTCTCTGACGTATTGCTTCGGTCTATGGCTTAACCTGCGGAAATAGATAAATTGACAGTGATAAATAACCTTTTTTTACTGTAGGAAATAGACAAATTGACAATGATAAATAACCTTTTTTACTGTGTTGCTTCAAGTTACTGTTTGACCCGTTAAAACTAAACCTAGATAAGTTGACAAGGATAAATTATATCTCTTTTACTGTGTTTCTTTGAATTACTGCTGGACCTGTCGCATAGATAAACTACGATACTAAACCACATCTCTTTGCCGCGTTGGTTGACGGTTTAGTCTGTTGAAGCAGATTAATCAATAAGGATAGATAACGATTATTGGCTATAAGGAATATCTGGATGTATTGAATAACGTCTCTAGGCCCTGTTGTTGTTTTTTGCCCCCCCTCTGTTTTTTCCTCCTTTTTTCTCGTTCTCCTCCTCCAAGAGTGACAAGGGTTACCCCCTAGTCTCTCATCCGCTCTCGTGTGTTAGACAGGCCACACAGAGTTATAGCATCACGGCCGCCATTTTTTGAGTTCTCTCACTCAGTCCCAAGCCACACCTCCCCCTCCGCCAAATCTGGACCACTCCAGCCCTGCCCTTCCCCGACTACACCGCCCCCTACTGGACCACTCCAGCCCTACCCTTCCCCAACTACACCGCCCCCTGCTGGACCACTCCAGCCCTGCCCTTCCCCGACTACACCGCCCCCTGCCCCCTACTGGACCACTCCAGCCCTGCCCTTCCCCAACTACACCGCCCCCTGCTGGACCACTCCAGCCCTACCCTTCCCCGACTACACCGCCCCCTGCTGGACCACTCCAGCCCTGCCCTTCCCCAACTACACCGCCCCCTGCTGGACCACTCCAACCATATCCTTCCCCAACTACACCGCCCCCTGCTGGACAGCAACAACCCGGCCCTTCCCCAACTACACCGCCCCCTACTGGACAGCATCAATACCAATCCAACCCCGACTCTCGATCACCCCCTGCTAGAAGAATTATCCCAGTTACTAATAAAGCTAAAAGACAAACCTCCCCGCACCCGGCCTTCAGTGCAAAGGCGTCCACAACCCCGGCCAACCCCAATACCAGGCTGCTGTAAGAAGAAGCGGCGAACACGCCCACCATGTCGGACGAGCGACGAAGAGCCCCCGGAGAGGATTGGCAAGACGAACACCAGTGAAGCCAAAACAGAGAGCGATTCTCAGCCTCCCGGCCCACTGACAGCCACTCACCCCCACCCTCCCCGGAGAGGGCTCACCTACCCATGGCATCCAAGCCAAAATTGTTCTGTCCCCTAGAATCGACAACACCAGTTCAGTCCCAGCCAAAAGCCCCCGCCTCATACACCCTACCTTCCCCATTAATGACCCCCTCCCAGTTCAGCCCTGACCCAGATCACTTAAGGGACCCCCGTACCAATAAGAGCGAGCCCCGCCGCCCCCGGCCAGGTATACAAGAGGCTTTTATGGCACCTCTATTGATAGATGCGGAGGGAAGAGCAGCATACACACCATGGAGCCACCGGGACATGGCCACCCTGGTCGCCCACTTGCCAACGCTCACGGCAGGAGCCTCGGCCTGGATCAGAAGATTTGAAACTGAGACGTCTGGCGATCTCCTGACCCTGGGAGACAAACGAGCCATCATCGGCAGGGCACACGGTGCCAGACGAATCATTGAACTGGAGACACTGACCAAGACTGAGGCCCTACCTGACAACACCCCCTTCGAAGCTTACCGAAACCTCTTCTGGGAGAGTCTCAGGGCGCTCTTCCCAGCCGACGCAGGCAGAGTGGGAATCTCCGGCCTGACCATCAAACCTGAAGAATCTATCTTTCAGTACATAGAAAGGGCCGAAGGATTGTGGACGGATAATAATGACTGTCCCCCACACAGTAGCAAACTGGCGACACAGACATTCCAGCGGGCAATAATACAGGGACTGCCACCCACGGTCCAGAGGAGACTGAAGACAGTGGTGGCACTGCACTCCAAGCCCCGGACGGAATGGGTGGCTCACCTTGATCACCACCACCGACTCGAGGAAGGCAAACGACTTGAAAAGGATGACGATTACAAGGAATTGAAGAAGCAACTCGTGAGGATGCAGATCAAGGAGCAAGCCGAGAAATCCCCAGCCCCGACGCCTACCCCACCAATAACGCCAGCACCAATGCCCCTACCATGCGCAATGTATCAGATACCGGCGTGTCAAGGGCCCCCGCCACCTGGATGGCTGCAGCCGGGATACCAACCCACCAATTACCCTGGGTACACAATGGCCGCCCCGGTGCCGGCGCCCGCACCACCCCTGTTACAATACCAGCAACCACAATACCAAAACCAAGGACACAGAGGAGGAAGAGGAGGAAGAGGCAGAGGAGGGCCACAAACATCTCCATGGACATGTTTCCATTGCGGGCAACAAGGACATTGGACCAGGAACTGCCCCCCTTCAACGCCGTGATCAACATCAGAAAGGCCCCCACCACACCCACCGCACCAGCCTCCAGGGCCAACACGACAACTCCTAAACCCCCGTCCGACCCATAATGACTTGCGACGGCCCGGTCACGATTTTTGATTTAGATTCCGTGGGGCAGCTCCCCACCCACGATTCCATCGCGCTCGCGACCGGCTACGCAGACGATAATGCATGGCTTAGCTTGATTGCTGCTACGATCCGATTCCAGGGGCTGTCCGACTGCGTAGCCTGTGCGTCAGCTCGCCCCCATCTAATCTCGACCCCAGTACTGTTCGATTTTACCAGCGACCCCATCGGTTCTCACTGCATGTTAGCTCTGTTTGTTACCCCCAAACCGGCCGGCTGCGGCCTCCTTAGCTCTCTGTTTCCACCCGGCCTTAACGACTCAATTCCCCCGGTACACCCACTCTTGCATCACCAGGGTCGGTGCGGTAAATGTTGGGGCGGTACCGCCGTCGTGGTGCCACTCCATCACGAACGTTACGCTTTGGCCCAACATGACCAAACCGGGTCTGGGACGCCAAGACCTATTCTGGTCCTGTGACAAATTCACCCTTAGACTTACACTCCCGGCACAATGGTCCGGAACCTGCATTATAGTGCGCCTACTTATGCCCGTCACGCTCTTTACCCGGGGTTTGCCCGGGCCCAATAACCAAACTACCCCTCGACACCGCCGCGACACCGCTCTGACCGACCACTTTGATCTAACCAAGAACACCCCCACGTACATGGATAGCATAGGCGTTCCCCGGGGCGTTCCAAACCAGTTTAAGTTAGCAGATCAGATCGCCGCGGGTTTCGAGAACATACCCCTTATCTCTGCCATATTTCCAATCACCCCCAACAAAAACGTAGATCGCATTAATTACATTCACTACAACGTCCAGCGCCTATCCAACCTGACTCGCGACGCGGTAGAAGGCTTGGCCTCACAACTGGCCGCCACCTCTCTAATGGCATATCAAAACCGTCTAGCCCTGGACATGTTGTTGGCCGAGAGAGGGGGGGTCTGTTCGATGTTTGGGGCTCAGTGCTGCACCTTCATTCCCAACAACACGGCCCCTGACGGGTCAGTGACAAGGGCCCTGGCCGGCCTTCGAGCTCTTTCCGTCCAGATGGCAGAGGACTCTGGGATCGACAACCCCATGGAGAAATGGATGACCGACATGTTCGGCAAGTGGAAGGGCCTTCTCATGGCCGTCCTGACATCCCTGGCCTGCTTCGTCGGGATTGTGGTCTGCTGCGGGTGTTGCTGCATCCCCTGTGCCCGCACCCTCTGCTCACGCCTCATCACCACGGCCCTCGAAAAGGAGAAACAACAGCCCCCTCCCTACTCCGAAGCAGCCCCCCTCATGCCCCTTCTGGATTGCCTGGACGAGCTTCCCCTGGACGACCAGATGGTGCCTGAAAAATTTGACTGTGAGTATGGCCTCCCTCGCCCTGCAACCCCTGACTTTGAGTACGAGCTCCCCTACACACTCCCAACCCCCGCCACCGACTGTGTCCCCGCCGAGCCGGACACCTACCTGTGACGTGCTAGTAACCTCTCCAGGTGGGCTGCCCCATTCCCGTCCCCGCCAACGGCACCACCCCCCTCCCACCTGATGCACCCACGTCGCCCGGACCAGGGATCTGCGTTCCGGCACCAGGGGCTGCGGCCCGTTCCCTTAAGGCTTGAGGGCGCCCCTGGCTGTATTCGCTTCTGTACGCTTCACTGTGTTTAGCCGCTCCCATATCTATGCCCGCGTCTATGCAACCGACGCCGGGAACGCAAATGTTGTTGTTTATATCGCTGTCCCACTAGATGGAGCTCGGGGATACACACGGGCGAGATTCCAGGGGCCTTGATTGCCCGTTTATCAGATGAGGTCCTGAGCGCAGTTGAATAAAAGGGTCTAATGCTCAGGTGGCGCCTTGCGACCACCTGCCCGTGATGACGCTCAGGACTATTCCGTGGTTTCAGTTGTTCCCGTGCCCCGGGCCTACCCTGGATACCCCATGCGTGTGCTTGCTTATTGTTACACAACCAGTTAACTCCTCCTCACATCCTTAGGGTGTGGTCATCTAGGGATGGGTTGAGGGGGATTGCCATTCGTTGTGTACCTCATATCTTTCTGATATTATTATTATTATTTAGGGACACGTTTCATGGTTACATTTCTTTCCTGTGATTGTTATTGTGTAGTGTTTGTGTGGTTGTTGCATTTTGTTTATATCGTTATTGTTTACTGTTAGTTTTGTTGTTGCATTTTGTTGTTGTTGTTATGGTTTGGTGTTGGTTTTGTTGTGTATCATCTGCTGCCAGTATTGTTGATATTGTCTGCTCGCGATGTAAGGCCGGGGTGGATGCCACCCCCCTAGGTGGGGTGTGTATGGCATACCCATGTCTGAAGCAGGGGTAGCGTTCCTCCCACGTGGTTCCCCATACACCCGGTCCAGCGAGTTGTTTTAGTCCCATGCTCATGGTTGTTTGTTTTTATGATCGTTTTGCCTTCTTTCTGTTATTTCTAATGGTGTTATAATGGTAGTCCCGCGCTGGAGTCCTATCCCTCGTACCCCTAATGAGTAAAAGTCGTCTTGCGACGACTTGAGGGGGATATGTTGGGAAAAATAACCTGCTGAGTACATCACATGTACATTACAAATATAGCTAACTCCTACCCTAGCCTGATGAGCACATCACATGGCAGTCACATTACAATATAGTCAACTTTTAACACATAACACAAACATGATAATATAGTCAGGTCAAGGCCAGAGCCAAGGCCCCATTTCCCAAGCAGGCAAATGGTAAACACTCAGACAATGCAACAGTCATCCTCAAGAACGGGAGAGCCACATTAATTCATCACACAAGAGATACTTCGAGCACACAAGAGATACTTCGAGAACAAAGGAGACACTGAGGAGCTCTTCCCCGTTAGTAGGAACACAAGAAGATACACTTGCATACACCAGGGCCTGGGAGCCAAGGTCAAGCAAAAACACACAGAACCACACACACCTCAAACGCACACACCTCATCGAGAGGAGGATACAGCATAAAACTGTATCACACAGAGACTCTTCATCTTCTTCTGAAGCAGACCTTCCACGGAGGCGAAGCTCCGGACGAACCATCAGCGCTGATTAGGGACTTAGACATATTCGATTTCTCACGCTTTATGACTCTGTATAACCGTTGCCACTTTACTTAATAAATCCAAGGTCCTCGTGCCGACAGACTTTATTACCTCTCCGTCTCATTTTATCTGGTCCAGTAACTAGACAGACCGTTTTTCCCTTCATTAGCCAGTTTACCTTGTCATACATGGAGCAATTTAAAATGCTCCTTACCGTAGCACCAACGAGCTGTGTGGTTTTCACAGTAGGTTTTGGTCTGCCCTCTGCTTTCACTCGTAGTCAGTTCACGATAGCTGTCCAATGAAGGCGGTGACTGGCCAGAGTGTTGTGTCAAGTGACTGAAGTGCAAAATTCTACCCTATCGGTCACTGGTTCACGGGTGGGACTTATCTGCCATAAGGATCAATTGAAACGGAAAATAAACACGAGCCGCCTGGGGTTCACTCGATTTACATTGAAGTCAATGGGAATATTGGCGCTGTTGTGACTCACATAATTGATTTCAGGAAAACAGCTCGTCTTCGTGAGTATTTCTGTTTCAAAGCACTGAAAATGGGATTGTTGTAAGATTTTTGGTTTATTTATTTTTTAACATTTTTTTGGTGAAGCACTGCTTCACCTGTAGTCTTATAGAAGCCTCCACTGCTCCAAACTCTATTTGTGAAACATGCAGACGGCCTAGTGAGACTGCCAGCAGGCAGCAGCAAAGAGATGTAGCGACCTCGGTTTATTTCTTCAGCTTTCACATACACACAAACACGCTGACAGGGTGCTTGGTCTTTTTTTGTTTTGTCGTTGTCTGTTAAACCGCCAAGTGGAGCGACGTGTCTGGGAAGCTGGCCTCTTGGTCTGAGCCTGTGGGGGCATCGCTTCTCGGCCTTTTGGCTAAGATCAAGTGTAGTATCTGTTCTTATCAGTTTAATATCTGATACGTCCCCTACCCGGGGACCATATATTAAATTGATTTTTGGAACTGGGAGATGGAAAAGGGGCTTGCTCCGTCCACTCCACGCATCGACCTGGTATTGCAGTACCTCCAGGACCGGTGCACCCCTCTCTCACTGTGAAAAACAAAAACTAAACTCCTCCTGAGTCCAGAGAGTAGTGGTGCCGAGATGATGCCTCATGAAACGTCAAAGCCTCGCAGCCAGATGAACCATCAAAGTGGTTCGACCTCGAAGCTTCAAATTAGTACGCTAGGGACACCTAGTGGTGAATTAAATTATGATGAAAGAAAGAGTTTCCTGTGATGATGTGATGTTTGCTTCGTACAACATCACAACGTTTAAGAATTAAAGTCATTTCAGTGATACGTGTGAGTTTGCCGTTCATAAATATCTCCCGAGCTCATGGTAGAGAACAAATCATTTGACATCCCGGGCAAAATAGATTGTCTCAGTAGCCTACTAATAATTGTAATAATAGAACTGCATGATGACTGAGAATGAGTGTGATTAATTACATAGCCATAAAAGTGATCTTGGAACTGGGTAGGGTCTTCTTTTTGTAGAAATGTGCCAATTGTGAACCCATATCGCGGAACAGCCCGAGATGAAGCCTCGAACGTCACGCGCCACGTCATTTCGCCTATGTGATACGGAGCTTCGCTGGGGGAGGAGCCGAGGTACTCGACACACGCCCCGATGCCTCGACGCAAACCATAACATCACTACCTGAGAGTACACCCGTCCGCCTGTAGACAATAAAGTGTCATTTACAATTCATAAACGCACTGTTTACAATTATTCCAACGATATTCTGTTGTTTAAGAAAGAAAAAAGGATTCTTTCTGTGGCGGGTCGATAACTCGGATCTCCAGGTTTCCTTTCGTTATGCTTCCATCACGCTGATTTCAGATTCTCCTGTCATCGTGTGACCGGTGGTCTACAGTGTTTATTAAAGTCTAGACATCTCCGAATGCTTTGCAACCGTTCTCCACGGGAACAAGCGTGGGCATCGTTCAGCCCACCTGAACGTGTACAACTCATACTTACCTGGCAAGGGAGATACCACGATCAAGAAGGTGGTTCACCCATAGCGAGGCTCAGCCATTGCACTGAGGCTGTTGCTGACCCGTGCGAATTCCCCAAATGTGGGAATCTCGATTGCATAATTTCTGGTAGTGGGGGACTGCGTTTCGCGCTCTCCCCTGATCATGTTGTTCTAAAGAAATAATAGCTATGAATGGCTTCATCGCGCTGACTAATGCCGTCCATCCCACGTTTTGCAACGCTACGTTTATTCAAAAGATCACGCAAACGATCACGCCCAAGCAGTGTAATGCATTACATTCAGATGTGGAACTCTGAGTCTGGAATAACGTAGTCATTCATTCATTCATTTATTTCATTCATTATGGATCAAATTATTGTTTCTGTACAAGTCCCGTCTCTGGCCACAGCAGCGCTCCCACTCATTATGGGTTCCTCCTGTATAAAAGTTAGTATGGACAAGACAATAATTGCTTACGGCCATACCACCCTGAGCACGCGCGATCTCGTCTGATCTCGGAGGCTAAGCAGGGTCAACTCGAGCTCATTGGCTGCAATAGAGTTCCGGGTGTTGACGTTGTTGGGGCGGGGAAAACGTGGGCACCACCATTTTGGCAGTATTCGGCAGACTGGCGCTCTTGTGGTGGAGCAGACATGGTCGATAACTGTTGTGCACCAGGTTGCACAAATAAACGAGGCAAAAATAAATGTACGTCGTTCTACCGCATTCCTAAAGATGCGGAGAGGCGAGCTAAGTGGATCAGCGCCATTAAAAGAGCCAGGAGCAAGCAAAAAAAGACTGAAAAATGGGACCCCCCGGCTGTTGGATTCCGCTTGTGCAGCGATCACTTCATATCAGGTAAGTTACAGAATACAAAGCTTGGCAGCTTAGCGTCATTATTTAATAGGCTATAATTGTGGTCAGGCGCGTATCAGACGCGGGGGATGAGTACGATGCATCCCCCTCACTTCTATTGGAAGGCCATTCCATCCCCTCCACTTTTGTTCGTCAAATCCTCACAAAAATCAGCTTTTCTAATAAAAAATAGTAAACGTTCGCCTGTTGTATGCAATTTAAAATGGTTGCTATGATTGCATCCCTCTGTATCAAATGATCACTCTGTAAATCCCAGCGCTACAATTGACGTTACGTAGACTAAACAGCTCGCGCAGCCTGCAGAAAGCGCTGGCAGCGGTGCTCCCGAGACCCGACTGCCTGAGAGCTCAGCGCGGTGACCGCGGTCATTCAAGCAGTTTCTCACAGATTGCTGTGCCTAAAGGCTGGTTTATGCTCGGTTACGTAAGCGTAAGCGCAAGCGCAAGAGGCCCTTGCGCGCCCTTGCGCCCCCCTTGCGCGACTTCTCACGTCTTGCGTGCGTCGGGTGATTTTTTCTAGACTTGCGTCATTTTTTACGTAAGCTTTTACGCGAGCAGCCCAGCCTGCAAGGCTGTGATTGGTTTGCTGGTCTGGTTACTACTTCCTGTCTGGAGTATCACCCGGCAGGCTCATATACAAAAGCATTAACCTGAAGTGAAGTTAACTTTGCTGCCAACACATTATGTCGTTTTAAAATGTAGAGAGATATGCACATTTATACAACCCCAATGATCAACAACTTCATCACCCCTGTTCCTCTGTCTGTTGCCATCATTCACTGTGTATGGGGAGAACACGATCTGGCACATAAACAAACCAACGACTCCCACAGACAAAGACGTCATTCTCGAGGTCGTCTTCAACGAAAAACTTTCCTCCACATATTACTCCACCTACTGTTCTGGCGGTAAATTGCTTGGCAACACGCGCAACACGCGCAACCTAAAAGGGAGCATGAATTGCTTTGAGTAAATTTTGCGCAACAACGTAACACCAACGCTGAAGCATGCAGCCGCCTTAACTGTTCGTGCTGCATACTGACTTGACGCCTTCAATGAAAAGGTAGAATTGAATCACTGTTTTAGATCAGCATCATTCACTGCCTGTAATGAAGGCAACATTTTCAGGCATATTAAGCGATTAAAGCGATTAAGCGATTAATTATTTGTCATTAATAGATGCAAGGTTCATGGCTCTCTATTCAAGAGCTAGTTACCTCCTAGCATAAGATCCCATTCATTCTTCCGACGGGAACTAAGCCTACTTTAGTTTTAAAACTGTTTTATTTTTTCGTGCAATATAGCCAATGATGCCGAAAACTAAAAGAAAAAGACAGGGGACTATAGACGGCTTTTTTCAAGAGAAAACAAGTAAGTTGACTTCTCTCCCTCTGCAGACACTGACGTGCTTGCAAGTTGCAAGCTATAGGCTATCTGTTTCGAGTGCTACCGCGGTTGGGATGCACAGGTTTGACTAGGGCTACAGGTAGCCTTTACGGAGAGTAGGCTAGAGATCCTCGTGCGATTCGTCATTTTCAAACCTTGAGAAAACGCACTTCAATCTACAAGGTGTCACAGCAATCAACTTAGGCCTACTGGTTTAATGAATGTGAATGAATGCTGTGATACACGAAAATCCGGAGAATTGTGCGATTCGCTTTCTCAGCACACTTGAACGTGAAATGTCCTCAACAGTGTGTGTCAAGGGTTCATCTTGTTTTCTTAGAACATTAGAAGCATGCAAGTGCGTTCCATTCGATCAGACACGTTTTATTTTCAGTTAGGCTACTGTATAATCAGTAAGACCACACCATAAACACATAAGCCCAACATTATACATAGATCATAGATAGGTCTCAGCATGAAATGGAGAACATTTGAAGTTGAACTTGACCACTGGTTTGACAGCCTGCACTCTGTGTGTCACTACATAATAACATCACTACATACAAGTAACAAACGCTCTAGCCAAATGTCATTAGAGCTACAGTTATTGAACATTCATGCAACAGCCTCAAGTGGCTTTACAAATGTGTTTTGTCTCTGCTCATTATGACAAACTAATTGTTCTGCAATCATTTTCCTGTCCAACAGATCCAGCTTGTGCTTTTGAACATAACACACGGTTACACTGTTGAGACATGTTTGTGTCATTGTACTTCGCATCCATGTTTTCAGCCTTCAGAGGCTGCTGAAGCTCCTTTCAGCTTTATCACACAGTGTGTGTGTGTGTGTGTGTGTGTGTGTGTGTGCGTGTATCAAACAAACACACAATGAGTCATACACACACACACACACACACACACACACAGTGTATCTGCTCGCATTTCTTCCATTTTGTATGTTTGGAAAGCTTGATACGCCCCTGATTGTGGTTTCGGATCAATTTAATACTACAGTGTGCACAGTGATCTGGGAGCAGCTTTATGAGGCTGTGCTTCTGCATGGACATGTACAGCATCATAAATCCCCTGCATGTTAATGGGTTGATGTGCAATGAGATAGATGAACAGCAATGCTGAACAGTGCATGATACAGCCAGCACAGTTAAATGACACAAAGAAATAAATAACACTATTTATTTAACTTCTATTTCTACTCAGGGAAGATTCAAAGTGAGCAATCAAACCCTGGTTGGATGTGTCATTTAGCCCTTTGAGTGTGGTGTATGTGATAATGCGTAGCATAGCTCAGGGCAGACATTGTAGGCATCAGCTCTAGCCAAAGGCCAGGTTCAATGAAGTGGACTGAAATATGTTCCCACCTGAATGGTGCTTTGGCTGTGCAGTTCACATGCACAGTTTGTCCACATGCACCTATTCATCCCCCAGCGATTGTAGCCCAGCTTCTTTTAGGTTTTAGATTTTAGATATGTTAAGTTTAAGTCTACCTTCCTTTTTTACGTGAACTTGCCTCACTGTTTAAATAATGTCTGCCTCTGACTCATCAATTGTTTACTTATATTCCTCAGGGCCCGACAGGACCAAGAGGTGAAAGGGTAAGCCACTATCAAACTCATTAATTATGACAAGATGCATGACAATGCCATGTTTGCTGGATAGAAACTTTCATGAAGTTTATCGGGTTGATATATGATGACGCCGATTGACCTTTCAACTTGAATAGGCCACACCCCTTTGTTTACATCAGGCACAGCCTAAAGCCCTCCGCCGTGATAATATAACAAATAATAATGGACCAATCTCTGCTGCACGACGGCTGAAAATAACCTGAACTACAAATATTTGTTGTATATATTTTTTTCTGACTTTGGCTCACATATCCAGAACAAATTCATATTATCTTTTCTAAACTTTATTAACAATAATAAAACAATTTAGTAAAAGGACATGACGCTTTTATTCAAGTTGAGACCAAACCGAGCTCCACAGCCGAACAGAGCTGGGACTCTGGCAGCGTCCCAGCAGACACGGTGGCTGTGTGTCAATCAGTGGTAATCAACGGAGACTAACCCAAGGCCTTCCTCCACAGGGACCCCAGGGCCCTGACGGGAGGGACGGCAGACCTGGCAACCCCGGCCCTGCTGGGCCCCCAGGACCCCCTGGCCTCGGCAGAGTAAGTATCCTATAGGGGCCGACTTGGTCAACTGCTGGGGTGGGGGGACTGAAGGTGGATGTTGGTTCTAAAATGTGACTGTGTGGGGGACTGAAGGTGGATGTTGGTTCTAAAGTGCTGCTGGGTGGGGGAACTGAAGATGGATGTTGGTTCTAAAGTGTTCCTAGGTGGGGGACCTGAATGTTGATGAAGGCCTCTCAGTAAATAAGGTTAACCGGCTGGTATATCCTATTGTAACCGTAAGGTATAGAAGCTACAGGAAGATGCTGATTTGCTGTTCATCTGTTTGATAAACGATCAAGCCCTTAAACTCACCTGACCCAAATTCTGGCACAATTATAGCAATGGAACAGACAATAACCTATGATTTAGAAAATAAGTATATTGTATTGTATGAATTTTTATATGTATA
>NC_079416.1:6048954-6088458 GCF_026213295.1 Gadus chalcogrammus | reverse complement strand
TTGATGGTCCCTCAAAACAAGACACATTACTTTGGGCGTTACTTTGTCAAAAATATTCCATACATAAAACTGGCAAATGCAAACTGCCACATTTGGTTTACCAATGACCTAACAAAAACCTGAACCATATATTCTATATTTCTGTGTCAACACCAGTCCAACTGAACGCCCCCGTCAACTTAACTGCAATGAACGGCTCTGACTTGAACCTGTGGTACTACTGGAATTATACCTGCAATACTGAGTGCATAGAGTCCGAAGTTCGCCACAGGATCAATGGAAAGGAGTGGAAGGTATAAACTCGTTATATTTAATGAATGCATACAAACATTGTGATGATGGGATGTTACCAAGCAATGTGCAATATGCATGGCCATCTCATAATTAAACACATTCATCCTTTTTGTAATGCACAAATTACTTTCATGACTATGTGTCCGACCACCAGCGATGGAACATGTGCACCAAAAGCATCTCGCTCCATCTCAGATCATTTATATTTTTATCTCCCTGCTCCAAAATGTCTTCCCCGCTATTCCTTTCTTTTTCTTCTTTGCCTTGTTGTTCCTCATACCTTGGCCAGAATATCCTTCTCCGGAGAAATTATTACTGCATCAACCTGCCCTCCAACAGCTACCTCTATGAGCTGCAGGTGAGGGGCCGAATACACGATACATGTGGAGAATCTGACATCTGGAGTGAATGGAGCCCACCAGTATTCTGGGGCTCCTATGGCACAGGTAAGAAGACAAGTGAGCCACAACCAAACAATTGATAGCCATCAGTTCCCTTGATGGACTGAGAAAGGTTTAATCTTTTATTTTGTATGTTTTTCAGTCACCAATAAGCCGAGATTCTTCTTTACCGTGCAGAAAGCAATCCTTTATGTTGTCGGGCCAATCGTCTTCTTCATATTGGTCATCGTCTTGGTGCGCAACGAAAGGTGCGTTGATCTCTCTTCACATTTGATGTTAGTCACACCGTGTGCAACCGACAGAGCATGGTGGCATTTTGAGTGATAGCTCCGTGCCCTGGATGTTGTTCACGGAGGCAAACATTAGTTTCGGTTTGACTAACACCCTAAACAATTTATATCTGATTGCCTTTCTTTTCACCTGTTTTTGAATGCATCAAAAATATGTATTTTTTCCAACGTGGTCAAAGACTGACACACATAAGTAATAAAGGTGAATCATACCTATCAACAGAAAGGCATTAAGATATAGAGAAAGCCTGTTTATTTTTCCAAAGAATATTAAACATGTGAATGTTTCCTGTGCAGGATCAGAGTCATTCTGATACCCGTTCTCCCAGACCCAGGCAAGAACCTGGCAAAAATCCTGGCTGAAGACAATGTAGAGGTTAGTAACAATAAAGGCCTTCTGTCTATAAAGGGAATATTGCTATATACATGAATTGAATAATAATGCAAAGGCACATTTTTATATTGTATAAGTAATCGTATCACTGGACCAATACCAATAATATTATGATTTAAGAGGGGGGGAAAGTCTAAATTCCCCCCACGTTCAAACAACAAATGCATTTGAGTATATTTAAGGTATTATTTCATTTTCAATTCTGAAGGAGTGGCTACCCATCTCCAAAGGCATCAAGGAGGGGTTCAAGATGAACTACATTGAGCGCGTCTGTTCTGTAGGGGATTACAGCCGTAATCCACAGAGCACCAGCGAGAGCTCTGCGGACCTGAATTCTTTTGACCACAGCTCCGGTAGCTGTGCATCTTCAGTTGCCACCAATTGAATCGAATCCTCGGCCTAGCTCCCGGTTAATTAACCTAAATGTAATTAGTTATATGGAAAGATTTTTGTCTATGGAATGATCCTGTCACTTTACTGCCACACATTGTGTGTGTCAGTAAAGTGATGAGGTAGGAGAATCCGTGTATGGTTCGTTCTTTGAATATTCAGATTTAAAACAAAATCAGAAAAAACAATTAACAGGATAGTTTTTTGGTTTTTCTGATTTGGTTTTGAAACTGAAAAAGGGCAAAAGGAATAAACAAATAAACAGCATTTGATTTTGTGTTTGTGTTTTTTGTGTGTTGGTTTTTAAAACCCGAAACAGAAAAACAAATAGGGCCTAAAAAAATAGATACATTTATAGTTATAGGCTACACCAGAAGGCAGAACGCAGCGAAGAAAAAAGCCAACCACCTAAACCAACAATAGACTGTCTAATTATATTTAGCCTTAGTTATGGCCGCACTTGAACCTTATGGTGATTTTATTCGTGAACTATTTGACACTGGAAAGACACACGACGCGATCAGTACCACTCTAAAGCAATCTGGTGCCCCGAAGTGCTCCGTTATGAAGGAGAGGAGGTTCTGTGTGGAGCACAACTTTCGAAGAAGAAATCTAGTTTCCTTTTTAGTTTCAGATCGTCCACTCGCAGACACATGCCGGCTCCCATGGGAAACAATAAAGCTGGCCATTGTAGAATGCGAGAGACTCGATGGAACGTTTGAAACGTCTTTATATGTATTATTATTATTTATTTTTTCAAACAACCTCTTGCCTACAGAGCAAGCGTCTCTATCGATTGGGCCACGGCCACGGCCACGGTGACCACACTGTTGGAACTGGATTTACTAATATATATCTATATGACGCTACAACTAACAACAAATGAGAGGAGAACTCCTCAAAGCAGATCTGTGCTAAATTGATTTGGTCTGCTTGTCTTGTTCAGCGATTGGGTGCAAACACGTCCAATGCATTGGCTGAGTGAAAAGAAGGGCGGAGATTATTAGCATACTAGAGACGCCGTATTATACGCCGTTGTGATGTGCACAAACGCGGTGTATTTTACGCGCGGTTTGATGTTCAAAACTGCGCTTTTTACGCACGCTCTTGAAAGGCTTAATTGCGGCGTAAAAAGCGGCGTTTTTTTTGCGCATGACGGCGTAAAATACGCAGTTTTTCTACATTTTACGGCGTTTTTTACGGCATTATGAAGGTGATACGTGACTAAATGAGGGCGTTTTCGGTCGGGGATGGCTTGCCATAGCCCTGGGCTTGCCATACGCCTTTCCCAGTGAACCAAGGAACCCTGCTCCGTGACGAACGGGGGATTTGACCCCCTCGGTTTAACACAGGATATTTGAGATAAGAAGGTGAAATCGCCGGGCGTGCCAAGCTGCGACCGATCCGGCTCGGAAGTGTAAAAATACCTATAGCCAGGGTTTGAGTTAGGTGGGAGCCAGTGGGAGCTGAGCTCCCATAGAGAGAGGTCTGGCTCCCTCGAAAGCAGCAAACTCAAATATCTGTGGGGTCTCTGAAAATACAGCAGCATAATATTGTGATTACAAATAAAGCTACTTTCCCTTCCACATGCAGAGTTATATTGACGTTAAGTGGGATAATAGAGCGTCGGTCAATATCGGGAAAATAAGCCCAGACAGGGTGAACCGGACACCGTCGCGAAACGGAGGTGCTTCGACCTGAAGAGGCTTATTTTCGATATTGAGCGGCTACTTGCCAAATGAAAAAATAACTTCACAAGGTGTCCTTTTACAATTAATTTGTTACCATATACGTTGTGTTGATCAGCAGAGAAATAGTTAGCCAAAGAAGTTGACGTCACTTAGCAACTGAAGAAGCTGGCGTTGTTGTGAAGGGCCCATGCAAGTGAACGGGGCGTTCCACGGCATTGAGAAGAGCCGTGTCATAATAGCCCATATTTACGTCCTATATCCCCCCTCCCCTCCCCTCCGTCAAAATTCTGCGCAAGGCTGGTACGGTCTCCCCCCCACCGTCAACAACTTTTAAGGGTGCACTCACACTAGGCCATCTGGCCGTGGCCGTTGGCCGTTTTCACACCTAACCGTGCTCAACTGGCCCCATTGTTCTATGGCCTGCACTCACACTAGTGGCCTGCAACTGTGGCCTGGCCACGGTAGGCTCTTGTAAATACGTCATCACGTCGTAACACGTCATCACTAAGCGTCCGCTGCATGGACCATAATAAAGTCTGCCGCCAGTCAGAGTTTTAACAACAATGGACAACAACACAGAGAACACAGTTCTTCACCAACTGTGCCTGAATAGCATCGTCTGCCCAAATGGCTAACAGACACTCGACTTCTCTATGGGACCAACGTGAACCAACAGTTGAACCGCTTGACGCCATGTTTACCGTTTAATGGGAAGGAAGGCTCGTCCCCTTTATTATGTCCATGGTCGTCACATGGACTATACGTCATCCAGCTCAGGTTGCGTAGCCGTGCGTGTGCGCGTGTTGGCTCATTAGCATCTGTGACGTGGGGAGATATTTTAACCCTTTTTAACCCCATTTTCCCCTGCGTCATAGCCCGTTTCAGCACAATGTCAGTGGACAGGTACAATCCTATGAACGTCGTGAGTGCAGCGAATGCGCGTTCATGTTAAGAGGAGTTTCGGGAAATGCTCCAAAGAAATGAACGATGGTTCGCAAGATCCATCGTGAGAATGATCGTACGAGCGAAGATCCATCGTTATCGGGAAACTGTGCCCTGGGTGCTCAAACATTTCGAACCCCGGGCAACATGAGCGCCTGGAAATGTACCACTTCATTGCCTGATTGGGATGCGGGAAGATGACTGTTTGTTTTCACTTTTTAAGCAAGATAAATAAATATTCACTATTTTCCTTAAATCTTAGTTGCTGGCTGAATAACTGCTACAACTTCAAGTGGTTGTGAGTCGAGAGGCTAATTTTCACAATATATATTTCATTTTAATTATATAAAAAATGTGTTTGTTGCAAGGGTGCATGTTGTAAAGATTCTGGCATAAATATAGGATGATTAACGTGTTACTTTAATCACATGAGGTAAGTGGACTTGACAGTATTTGCGTGTATATAATGTACAGTGTATACAGCATGCTTATGTTTATATTCAACGATACGGTAAAGACTGTATTCAAACCAATTTTGAGTGTGTTTTATGCCGCATTTCCACTGCAGGGTACGGTTCGGTTCGCCTCAGTCCGGGAGGGAGGGGGCGGTATAGCCCAGCTCAGTTCCGAGGTCGCGTTTCCACCGCCGACAGTACCCTTTATGGTAGGCCGGATGTCGATCGCCGCGGCAGCTACGTAAACATCGTAAACAATGTCTTCCTCCTCAATAATGCAGAGGAACGTCTACACCTCCTTGTTCGCCCAAGCAAGCGTTTTACGCGACATGTTCATTGTAAAGAATAATACCTTGAGGCTACTGTTTTTGTTTTTATCCCCACGTCGCCCGTAAGTGACGGTTCTGTCGACCAATCAACGGAGGGGGTGTGTAGCTCGAATTTTCCGGTACCCTTTCAGGCGTCTCGTCTCGTTTTCAGTACCCCAATGGAGGAGTACTGAAAACGAGGGTAAAACGAGTACGGCTCAGTCCGGGTCACGCCCACTTTTGGCGGTGGAAACGCAATCCGTACCGCACCTTTGCGAACCGAACCGTACCGCACCCTGCAGTGGAAACGCGGCATTAGCATGTGCTGGACGCCCACTTTAGGGCCTGGGAGAGATGGTGGATCCCAGGAGCCTGAAGGGTTCCCCAGCTGGCCCAGTTCTGTTGAGTACGGTGGTGAGGGGGTTGTTGGCTCCTCCAGAAGTCCATCATTTTCAGCATGTTTAGTTACAGTTCAACCTCTGGCCTGTATGCAGATTGGTCCACATGCCGGATGAGGCCGATGACTGCTGGCAAACTGCAGGAGCAAGTGTTGGGGTAACGCGTTACAGTAGCAATATTACTTTTTTAGGTGACGAAGTAAAGTAACGCATTACATTTAAAATATCGGTAACTACACTACTTTACTAGACTATAGTAATGCGCTTCCCTGCGTTACCCAAGCCGTGTTTGCCTGCGTGTAAAGTTTTTCTGATCTGTTGTGGTGCGGCCATGCTTGCCTCGACACGTTGCCATAGTGATCGATTTGAGTGAGTAGCTGCTTGTGCGAAGGAGTGTTCAAGTGTTGGAGCGCAGAAGCAGGTGACACAGAAAGACAGGCTGGTTCCAGGGTTCATTGTAGAAGACATGCTTCCCCTGTCGACTATTGAATCACCCAGATTTAGAAAAATACTAGATAAAATACCCGAACTCGCAAGCCAACATCCGACAGGAAAAAATGTTCCCATTACCTGACATAGCTGTTATACCGACATGGAATCGAAGCTCAAAATAATTTTCGAGTCCTCCCTGGATCATGTTTCCACCACGCGGACATTTGGTCCGACAACAAGAAAAGTTACTTAGGAATGCCGGTGCAATGGATAGACAGCATTACTTTAAAACTTTAAAACTTGAGAAGGCTGCTCTTGCCTGCAAGAGGGTGAGAGGAAGACACACTTACGATGTCATAGCTTGCGAAATAGATCAGGATCATTCAGCCTTTGGACCACATAAAGTAACAGCTTGTGTCACCGCCACTTAAGTGCATTTCTGTTTTAATTGTATGGGATACAGTGACCTTTTTATATTTTTCATTGACCACTTAATTTTTGTTCTCATGTTCCCAAAGCCTGTGTTTAGAAACGTGTGCGTTGCTACTGATTGACCTCACCATAGCCTACTTTATCCTGTTGTTTGTGGATTTTACAGTGAGGCATTTATTTGTGCAGACAGGGATATTGTTCTTTCATATGGTTTTATATGCTATTTTGTATAGATTTATACATTAAACACGAAGTGATAATAGGGCTATGATGTTTGCACATGTATCTACAGTAAATTAAGAAACAGGAAAGTAAAGTAATAAGTAGTGAAGTTAAGTAACTAGTAATAAGTAACTAATTCCTTTTTTTGAGTAACTACCCCAACACTGCTCGGAGTTACAGGCGTGTCTCGTGAGGCTCAGTCTTTGGTGTGGAGGGAGAAGAGCAGAGAGGCGAGCACACATCCCTGGGGGACAACAGTGATGATTTTCCAGGTGCCGGATGAGATTTTTCCCAAGCCTCACCTTTCAAAGACATCACTTATCTTGTCTTTTAAAGACAAGATAGGAGGCGCACAAGCCATCGATAAAACATATATAAATGGTTTTATTTCATTAGCATATTTGTTTTCAATTGTATAACTGTGACATGAGATATCTTGTGACACTGTCCAAAA
Organism: Gadus chalcogrammus; assembly: GCF_026213295.1. NCBI lineage: Eukaryota > Metazoa > Chordata > Actinopteri > Gadiformes > Gadidae > Gadus > Gadus chalcogrammus. The sequence goes on along the minus strand of NC_079416.1, from coordinate 6,081,355 downwards.
ATAGTTTTTTGATGGTCAACATAAACCCTAGACAATTAAGCGGACTGAATCAATATAAAATGTAATGTATATCCTACTAGTTAACCTCAAAGTAGGGCTTGATTCAGGCTGTACTCCAACACATTCAACATATTTATATACTGAAACTCAATTTGCATGTGTGTTCCATGTAGGTCACCGACATGTTTTGTTGTTTGTTTTTTGAAGCTATTATTGTGTTTTGCTGTTGCCAGGATATTCAAATCCTGGCCAACGATATAGGAAGCAGCAAATTTTACATAGCAAAAAATATTATTTAGTTTTTCTCCCCTTAGGGGTCACTCCCACACAGCACAGCGTTGATGTAGATCTAAAGCTGCTCCTCCGACTGTTCCAGGGTTAGGCATGGTTCCCACATTTCACTTAAAGCTGCCTCATCTCGGCTGCCAATGGGCTGTCACAGAGTACAAAGACGACGCGCCGAGCTAACAATATTGATTTTAAGAGAGACATACTACGTCCCCCTGATTTGAATTCTGAGTCACAGCCCACATTGTTCCATTTAGTTTTTTATTCTTTTTCCTGGAACTAGATCATCAGAATAAGACAGAGCAGGGGATGTGGACGAAAAGTTGTGTATTTGTTAATTTTGTTTTATTATTTATGAAATAAATAATGATACGTTTTTAGGTATGGTGGACAATTTTGAAAATACAGACAGATTTTGAAAATATTCAACCAAAATAAAATCCACCCATCACTTCAGGCCTTCCTCCAAAGTCTATCTCCCCAAACACGATGGCTGCAGGTATCAGGGGAAGGTAGGCAGGCAGAAAGGTAGGCAGAACATGGACAGGCCTTTTAATGGCCTACAACAGCCACATATACAATAAATATATAGATAAAAATAAATATCTTCAGAGTGTTTAATTCATTGATTGCTGTCTTGATATAAAGAGAATTTCATTACACAAAAATGCTTCTAAAATAAATTGCCTTCCTTAGCTTTAAATCAGGTTTTCCTTCTATCATTGTGATCAAGGTAAAAGCTGCTTTTGTAAATATTAAATGTTACCATTGGAAAGCCCATTTCCTCTGATTACGTTATTCAAAGAGAAAACCCCCGTTTTGGCAGAGGTGTTTCTTGAATCAGATTTTCTTTTTTGGTTTCCGTGTGTGGGTTTGTGTACCTAAATCATAAAACGCCATCTCCACCCCCTCCCTCCCACACAAACACACACACACACACACCACACACACACACACCACACACACACACACACACACACACACACACACACACCACACACACACACACACACAACACACACACACACACACACACACATTCAAAGCCAACAACAGTCTTACATTTAAGTAAGTAGAGAAATTAATGCATCCAGCAGAGAAAAGCATGCACAAAAGAAAAAAAGACAAACTACACTGAAGATACACTGAAGAGCACAGTCAGTAGATACAACAAGCAGTACAAAACAAACAACACACTCCCACAGAGGAGCACACGGTGACATAAGCTAGTGCTACATCCATGAGGCTCCTCCATACCACATTGTCCCGCGAGGCTACATGAGACAGCCAGTAATGGCTCCTAAAAGCATGATTGATGAGTTGCTTAGATGAGGCAGTGGCAGTACACTGCTTCCTGTTCTTGGAAACAGACATGCTTTTGGTCCGTGTACAACACACACACCCATACCCGCGCGCGTCCGCATGTGTGTGTCCAGGATGTCCGCATGCGAAAACATACTTTGACACTCTTGCGCACACAACCGCCCGCACGCGTGCAGATGTCCGCACACACCCTCTTACATCCACATTCACACATTTGCCTGCATGCGTACACATGTACACGCTTGCACAATCAAACATCAAGATTTGTACAAAATCACGTATTTTATTTTAATGATCGACATTGAGCAACATGCATGTCAGAGATAGATGGATGGATGGATAGAAATATGAACGGCAGATAGACGGATGAATAGATAATAATGATGGAAAGATACATGCAGCAATAGATTGATAGATAGATAAATCACTAGATTGATGTATAGACGGATCGAAAGTTACAACTCCTATACTCTTTCAGAGTCAAGGCGTCACAGTAAACCACTCAGCCAGAGCTCATATTTGAGCCTATTCCCATCGGCACCGCAGTTGTCAGCGAAACTGCAGGCGATGCTGTAGCCGCCAGCACACCACCACCAGCACCACCAGCACCACCACCACCCTGGACACACCGTGGGCCGCTAATGGCGCCAGATGCACCACTTCTAGCAGGCCTGTCTTTGACATTGCAGAGGTGCGGGTCAAATTGTACACTTCCACCCTAGTCATTCCCCCCTCAGGTCTGTGTGCGTTTGTATTAGGTGACAGTGTGTGTGTGTGTATGTGTGTGTGTGTGTGTGTGTGTGTGTGTGTGTGTGTGTGTGTGTGTGTGTGTGTGTGTGTGTGTGTGTGTAAGTGTGTGTGTGTGTGTGTGTGTGTGTGTGTGTGTGTGTGTGTGTGTGTGTGCGTGTGTGTGTTGTGGGCGTGTGTGTGTGTACGATAATTACTGTGGAACAAGGCCAGGCAAAGAACACACATATTGATCAGGGTGTTAGGTGAGATGAGAGGGTCCCCCCCACCCCCCCCCCCCCCCACACTTGTCTGATAGTGCGAGGGCAAGCCATGTTCTTGCACTTAGCTAATTGCACGGGCCTGTAAAGTGCACAGGCCTTCACGTCTTTATTACCGCACCACACACCGTGTCGATATTTGCTCACAAGCATGAGTTATTGAAGATATACATTGCATGCAGAAACACACCTAACCCACACACAAAACAAATCCTACACCCAAAGTCCTTGAATCAATTGTGTGGGAGGTTTTGACTATTGCCAGTGTGGCAGTGGTACGTTTTCTTCTCTCCCTTGCTTATTTTTAATGAACTTTATGTTTCAAGTTAATATCAATGTGGCTTTTGTTCAGCTTTCTTTGTTTTGACTTTGACCTCTCCGAGAACGATCACCCATTATTGGAAAACTCTCAGCGTTCCCTGAGAGAGAGAAGAGAGAGAGAGAGAGAGAGAGAGAGAGAGAAGAGAGAGAGAGAGAGAGAGAGAGAGAGAGAGAGAGAGAGAGAGAGAGAGAGCTGTGGTGGCAGCTGCACTCATACGCATCTACCTCTCTCGACATTTGCCAGCTGTGCACCGCTGGCCAGGAAACAATGGGGGGGATGGGAGACAGCCCGCCTGTCCTTCATCATGAGCTGTGGCTGAGGGTTCTACACAGGTTGCAATGTCTGTCAGTCTTTCGGGTCGGCATACCTACCTGCTACCCTGTGTTGGTTCATCCAAACCTTATGTGAGCAGTATGATGGTCACAAACAAGGAGATCATTGAGAATAACATACGGTCAAAGTTTAAGTCACAGAGGGAAATCCACTTAGAAGCCCTCACAGTTTACAGACAAATCAGGTTGCTTTGTTTGGTTTCAAAATGGCCCAGTGAAATTAGAGCACTTTTCCTTGGTTTGGTCGATTTGAGGGGCGAATGGGGAATATGTTTGTTTTTCACTTTGTTTATTTGCTTGATGATTCATTTATACTGTACGAATGGGCTTACACTAAATCCATACGTGAGTTAAGGTTAGGGGTGGGGAGGCTGTTCCTCCGCAGCCCTTTATTGAGTTCTTGTTTTGTTTGGGATGGGCAGGGACATGGATTCTGTTGATGCGTTTCAAAATACTCTGCCAACAGGCAAATGGAACTTTCTCCGTGGCTGTCTGCCAGCAACCTTTTGTTCTAAAGCATCCAATCCCTTCATTACATTTTCTTTCTGTTGGAGTTCGTCCTAAAGCACGATGCACAAAAAAAATCTGTATCCTTTTTTCCCTTGTTTCAATGTTTATTTATTAATGAGGTGTCAGCAGCTAGGCGAAGATGCGCCTAATTCAACATCCTCGTTTGTATTCAGCCGGCATCTCATTAACACCAAATCAACATTGTTCGATTGTGATATTTTTTTTCCAATCGTTTTTGTTGAGAAGATTTGCAATACAATTACGGAATATTAGTGAAGCGCATTTTGTTCTTCCGCAGCTATAATCCGATTTAGATTTTCAATTCAAAGGGATATACAGTGAAATCCTACCGTAATGAACGCTTCCATATTGCATGGCGCTATCTGCAGCTGATATTGTTTCCCCGCCCCTTGGGGTTGGATCATACATGAAGCAGGCCAGATGAAACACTTCATCTTGTTGCTGTGTTTCCCATGGTAGCCTTCGTACAGCTATCCACAGCCACGCTATCAAGTCATCCATCCTCATCCTGCTGTGCGAACACACACAGACACACACAGACACACAGACACACAGACACACACACACACACACACACACACACACACACACACACACACACACCACACACACACACACCACACACCACACACACACGTGTCTTATACAAATGCACATAACACACAAAGACAATTGGATAACACACAAGAGCGAAACAGCTTGGACCTGCACACAGACACACATGCAAACCACATATATAACAACAGAAAAACACACAGTCCACATAGCAATAGACAAACACACAAATCCACACAAATAACGTACACAAACGCAAGATAGCACACACATACACACACACACACACACACACACACCACACACACACGAACACACACACACACACACACACACACACACACACACACACACACACACACACACACACACACACACACACACACACACACACTGCAACAGACACAACAGACAGACACCCAGAGACTTAGATTTCACACACATGCAGATACGCGCATGCACAGACCAGATGCATAAACACACATACACTTGGTCTTTTTCCAACGAGCCCAGTGAGACAGTAAGTTATGCCATGCATAATTGCGTGGTGTTGGCGGTGCGATCGGCCTGCAGGGAACTGTTCATACTGACTTCTGTTTTCCTAGCCCCGCTGCTGAGAGAGGGATTTCGACGGCCTCGCACGCTTGCACGCTTCTTGGCTGGCAGTCACATCACAGGGCTAGGAGGACGGTGGGAAGGGGGCGGTGGGAGGAGGGATGTGAAGGTGGGGGGGTGAATGTCAGAGACCAACAGTGGCAGACAGACGACCTGTCTGGAGCCTGTGGTTATTGCCTCTCATTGATTGAGACAGATGCTCTGGGGGCTCGGGGACACACACTTTCCCTCTCTCCCTTTTTGTCTCTCTGTCTCTCTCTCTCTCTCCCCCTCTCTCTTCTTTTGTCTCTCTTTGATCACTCTGTGTGTTCCTCTCTGTTCATGTATATCTCTCTCCCTCGGATGCTTTGACTCAGTGTCCCTCTCTTCTCTCTTGCTCTCTTTCCGTGTCTCCCTCTCTGTCTCCCTCTCTGTCTCCCTCTCTGTCTCCTTCTCTGACTCTCTCTCTGACTCTCTCTCTCTCTCTCTCTCTCTCTCTCTCTCTCTCTCTCTCTCTCTCTCTCTCTCTCTCTCTCTCTCTCTTTCTCTCTCTCTGCCAATGAAAGATGAAGAATGTACTGCAGACAGTACACAAGGAAAGTGTGTTGGGATCCCACAAGGTGGCTTAACGCTTTTTGATTGATCGCCAGTTACTGTCTGTATGTCTGACGCCCTCTCTCTCCCTGGGACCGGCTCACACCCAGAGCGGCAGCAGTGCATTGACTGGAACACAGAACTCTGTCTAGAGTTTCACTAGTGTATTCTTAAATTTGCGGATTCAGCCAAAATAATGACATCTAATTACACTTTAATTTGACCCTGATGGAACGCAAACAATCTTTCTGATGATGTGCAATTGCAAAGCCACTTGTGACACAAGACACACATTTAAAAAAAGTGCAACCAAAAGCCAACAATCAGAGGGGGAGATACACATAATGTGCTTCAGAAACAATCATCATAAGGACAAAGGAGGTTGCTGAACACATTGGAATTGGATTCCCAAGATATTTTGCAGGCTGTATTTTTTTAAATAAAGGGTTAATGGAGCCCCATGAGGCAAGCATTTTATTCACGTTCGCGTTTCTTAATGACAAGTGTGGCCTTGACAGGGCAGCAATTGATTTCCAAAAAGGGTTGCGGCCTTTCGAAACTGAGGAAACTGAAACTGTTAATGACCCTCATGCTCTCTTCGCTCTCTCCAAATTTGGCTTGAAGATGAGTAATAAAAAACTGTGAAAATACTTCTGTGCTGATTTCTGTTCATCTTTTAGCATTGCTTTTATTTCAGATAAAACTCTTTTGATCACTGCTTCAATTTCTCCTTTTTCCCCCGGCCACCCCTTGTGCTCTAAGTCTGCAGACTGCTGGGTCCCTTGGTCGTCATAAACTGAGACTCCCATCCCCAAGGGCTGATCGGCTCTAGAATTTTGCCATTTTTGGAAAAGCATTTGAATGGGGGTTGAGGCCAGACCGTTCTGCAGACAGCAACAGAACGTGAACTGGTGCGATCAGGATGGTCCGACTGCGCGTATGTGACGGAGGATGTGCTGGTTCAACTATTTGGTTTTTAGATTTTGGTAACCGTATGTGGTGGATGATCTGCTGGTTCATCTATTTGGTTTTTCAGATTTATTAAACGTCAAGCTGGGGAAAAACTACTATACTATAAAATAAAAAGGCTATTTTCAGCATTTCTGATGAATCACATGATATGCCTTGCATCATAATGAATTGACAGAATAATGTTGCAAAAGCAATGCATTTTTCATTTTGGTTTGTTTCTGTGTCCAAGAAAAAAAGTATAAATGATGATTAATGGATGAATTATCAAATTTATAATTATTTATTTGACTATGTTCTTTACATTTCAATGCCCTTTTGGAATCTACAGTGTAACGTACTGTTCGAATGGCATAAATCCACTGGAATGGACCCGTGATTGTTGAATGGCTAGCAGTACTGGCTCTCTTCCCAGGAGAGATCTGCATTATCATCATAACCATGTATATGTCTATTCCAGCCTCAATCCCCCCATGGTTGGCTGGGCACATTTGAGCCCTAAAATGAGAGGCAAAACCCATTTTCAATACACATACCCCATCCTGCTCTGTATGGTGAAATGACCAGATTATGGCACTTTACTACGGTATATGGAAAACGATTCAAATGTGTTTTCTAACAACGGCCATCAAACAACCCTTCTTGCTTTCACGGTATCTGGATTGAATTTAAATAGCCACTATTTCCACCATGTAAACATTTCATCTCGCTGTCCAAAGGCTTGCGGTTAGGAGATGGCATTTGATGCCATTCCATACCCGTTTTCTCTCCCACAATTCAGATGTAGCTTCTTTTTAGTGCCCCCCCCCCCTTTAAATCCCTTTGCACTATATTGATTCAGAATAAAACAAATATGCGATCCGTCTTGCCTTTTGCAACAAACAAACTAAATACAGTAAATGTGTAGGCAGTCGCAGAGAAGCAGGACTGACTGGGACACTGTCGACTGGATACCATCTCTTTATGGGCCAGTTTAATAGTGACATTTTACATGTGGATGCACCTCATATACTCTGCATTGAGTGGTGGTATTTAATAGAGATCACGGAAGACAAAGTGTTAAACCATGAGCTGACAAGAGCAGGAATCCATCATGGTGGAGCTAAGACACGCCAGTAAAAGGAGAGCAGATTTGTGGTTGCGTCGGCGGGGCAAGCGGTCGGGGAAGAGGAGATTACTCTACATCTGTGAATTGTGCTCTAAACGGTCATCTTATTAGAAAAAAAAGTTCTCGTCAAAACGTTCCTTTGTTGGCTTTGCTTCTCCCCCATCTAAGAGTGGGTAGGTGGGGGAGTAACATTCAATCGATTATGGCTCGATGCTAGGTCAACCGATTTCACACTAGCCCGCACAAGGCATGCGGTACGCGTTCGCCTCCTAGTTATCATATAAATGAAAGCGGTATCTTTTCCAGACGCGGGTCTTAGGTCATCCCACTATGCTGGAAATAGAGAGCGGTAAGAATAGATACTGAAACCATACCATCAAATCTCTTCCTCTTTCTACTTGTTTTTACTGTGCACAAACCCACTGAAAAATATCGGCCTCTTCTATTTCTCCAGACAGTAGTTGCGACTGATAATGCCAACCAAGCCATTCATCGCCTGCTCAAGGTGATACACAATGTATAAGTGTTATGAAAGAAATAGAGTAATGGTGGAGGCTGTGGTCAACAGACTTACCTCTCCGGTTTCCTGGGTTATTGCGTTTGGGCGTACAGGGTCACACTCATCTCCACAGACACACGGAGGTCTGTTCTCCAGCGTGTGGTCGTGTTGCATTGCAAGGCTCCCGGTGGCATTAATTGTTCCCAACACCCTGTGTAATCAGACTGTCGTTTCTGATTAGCAAACACACCAATCAGAGCGCCCCAGGGGTCACACACCGGAGGGCGCTGGTAAGCAGAAGGGAGGGGTGGGGTGGCACAATATCCAATCAGGGATTTCTTTCAAGGGGATACGGGAAAGTTGTCAGGAAGACAGCATCACACTGTAATATTTCATACATTTCACACGCGGCGATGTTATGTACTTACGACTTACACTTTGACAAATCCTGATCCTCTGAGCTGATCTTGACACTCAGACGCTCACATCCACACATCCACACTCAAACATTCATACACATACACAAATCCATGCACACACACACACACACACACTCACCTAATTACAAAGACACGTTATTACACGCGCTCAGAAACACTCATCTCCACACACACAATTGCACAAACACACACACACTCACTCACTCACTCACTCACTCACTCACTCACTCACTCACTCACTCACTCACTCACTCACTCACTCACTCACTCACTCACTCACTCACTCACTCACTCACTAGCTCACTCTCACTCCCTCCCCCACCCACCCACCCCACCCACCCACCCACCCACCCACACACACACACACACACCACACACACACACACACACACACACACACACACACACCACACACACACACACACACACACACACACACACACACATAAATCCATACACACACACACACACCACACACACATACACATACACACACCTAACTACAAAGACACGTTATTACACACGGTCAGAAACACTCATCTCCACAAACACAATTGCACAAACACACACACACACACACACACACACACACACACACACACACACGCACACCCACACACACACACACACACACACACACACACACACACACACCACACACACACACACACACACACACACACACACACGTTTTGGACTCTTATAAAAGGGGTCGAAATAAAGTGGAAACTTTGATTGGATCTTGGTGCTTCCATGATAGTGTTCACAAAAGAAGATAAAATCACAAAGCTGAAAAAAAAAGCATAGATAAATTCCCCTCCTCACTAGAATCCCACAATAATTGGGGAAAAGGACCTCTATCAACAATACAAATCTAAACAGCTTATCAAATAAATCTGGGTGACCTTCACGGAGAGGGTGGGCCGACGGCTGTCACAGTGTCAGGTGCTGGCTCAGTCCACAGTCTATTGGCCAATAAAACACTCACAATAAAAGAGGCTTTGTACGAAGCACTTTGTTGATTGAGGATGTTCACAGGTGAGCATAATTGCCTTCATTAGCATCTGACACACAGTTTTGCACACACACACACACACACACACACACACACACACACACACACACACACACCACACACACACACACACACACACACACACACACACACACACACACACACACTCACTCACTCACTCTCAGCCACTTGTCAGTTTGGTTGCAGGTGCCGCAAAACAAGGTAAAGAATGTCCTAATCAACCTGGCCTTTATATAGCCCGCACTAAAGGGCACCCTGGCATGGGGAGCAGAAGTAGGCCAGGCCCTGGACAGTAACAAAGCTTTATTTACAAGATTTGTGTACATGCCATGCTCTTCCAGACAAGCTATGAATCGTGGCCTTTTGTTGTTGCGCTAAGAGTTTGTTCTTACAGCCAGCAAGGCAAAAAAACAAAAAACACCCAACATTATACTGCTACCCTGGACTGGTCTTGACATGCCAATCAATGACTGGCCATGTGTGAGAGTGTGTTAACGTGTGTGTATTTGTGTATTTGTGTGTGTGTATTTGAATTTAGGTTTTCTAATGTTGTATGTCCATGTGTCTGTGCATGTGTCAGATTTAAAATGACGTGTGTATTGTGTATGGGAATGAAAGAGAGAGAGTGAGGAAGGAGTGAGAGGCAAAGAGCTAGCGAGCGAGATAGACAGAGAGAAAGAAAGAAAGAGATGGAAAACAGAAAAAGCAGTTTATTTCTGGAAAGAAAAAGACTATTATATCCATGGGGAAATTAGTGACCCCTGTGATGGATGGCACATTTTGGCGTGCAGGGGAATTATGGTGCAGCCGAGGAATAAAGCGCCCCATGGACACAGAAGGGCGCAGGGGCCTTGATATCAATCACGGCCCAGCGCTGGGGATTAGACACTGGACACACAGCCCCGCTGCTTAGCCCTCACGATGGATGGCACCTTCTCGCCCCGACGCACGTTCTACCATAATATTCGACACGGCACAAGTTCATCTTCCTCATATAAACAGGCAACTGTAATTACATGACGCATGCATGCATGCGCTACAGATCAGGATGGGGGGAGGGCGGGGGGGGGGGGGGGGCGGTTGAAATAATTCAATTGAGGTCCTGCGCTGGCATTTGATTCAGGTCAGTCGGGTTCATGATAAGGAAAATAAAATGAACGTGGAGGATTGGACGATATGACGGCCAACACTGGTGATCAGCCGACGCAGTCAGTCCACGCTATAAATACAGGATTGCAGTGCACGAGGGCGAATGAGGGCACGTGATTCATTTCACGTCGCACATTACAGCATCTCACGAGGGCCACTTCTATCAAAAGACCATGAATTATGAATAGCAGCATATGGGCCCCCTCCCCTTCAATACTCTAATTATATGAAGGAGTCAAGAAAAATCCAATTTGCTATTTTGCATTATTAAGGAACTAAAAAGTCCATGAGTTTTTGGTTGAAAACGTCAGCTGTGGACCCTTGAATTACTATTTGGCATAGGATGTATATTTATCTTATGATGTACAGTTGTTACACGCTAATGTGGCTGCGTTCTTTGGATTAGGGTTTTGTCTCTGTGCGCATAGCAGACCTGGGAACATGGTGACAGAAGGCAGTTTTCACTCAGCAATTCAACGTTTATTCAGATACACAAAGCATGAATACAGTTTGTTTCTTCCACAGCTTGCAAACCGGACCTGAGACTAAACCATAAAGGCATCTCAAGGCTAACAGATAATTGCAGGCCTGTCGCACCAGTTACCTAATTTACTCAAGTGCGCATGTGCCAAGCGTGAAGGCATATATACGCCTTCACGCTTGGCGAATTATGTCTGTAGAGTCCACCACAAGACTACACTTTACTCTCCTCCTTGAGCCTCCCGAAATGTCTTGCGATATTGATATGCCCCTTCCCCCCTGCGGACTGTTTAAGTTGTTTTATTTTCCTTAGGTTTTGTGTGTATGCTATGTGTGACTGTAGGCTACTACTGCCTGTCTTGGCCAGGACACTGGAAGAGATGTGTAATCTCAATGATTAATATTATTTTTAACTAACCAATAGTAGTTGCCTTGCATTTTTAAATGTCAATGCACTTATCAGCCCTGAAAAGCTATTTAATAATGTTAATTACAACTAGAGGTTGAGCGAGTGTGAAAACTCTAGTAAAAATATAACAATAATATATACTTATACATAGTATTCATTTCCATCATGATGGATGATGGCCATTGACTTGGATGTTTTTTGTATGTTTCCATTTATCTTGTTCGACCATTGGGTGCACTTAATCCAATGAATTTGTATAATATTATATTTAATAATTATATATTTGTAAAATTAATTGGTAAGGGCCTGCATTACTACTAACAAGCTTTGATGTCAACCACATGCAATCCTTACCCTTCTCAAACGTTTTGATTAACACAAAATATCAACCAAACACTTGAAAGATATTGGGCTAATAACAAATAGATTGCCAAGAGGTTGTTTCTGATTGCAAAATAACAAGACGAAAGTAACACTGAATAACAGAAATTCTCTCTCTCTCTCTCTCTCTCTCTCTCTCTCTCTATTTGCAAATGGCACACTCGCGCACACCTCTTGGAAGCTGGTGTTGAGAACATATCTCAGCGACCCTGGCTATTACTTGTGTTCAGTGGCATGCAATTTATATGCGCTTGGCCCTTGGGAAATTAACTCTGTGGTGACAACTCTCAAGATCAACAATTCTGAGAGAAATAAAGGTTTGTTCCTCTGTGTGGGAGAAACAGCCTAATCACAGGCCATGAACTGAAACACAGGCGAACAGATATAACAGTAAATCACATGTGCAGGTTTTTTTCTTACTCTTTGCAAAGCATCAAAATCCATGGTACTTTTTCAACTGAGTTTGTGACCCCAGAATCATACTTCAGTACTTCAATTTGCATCGGTGTCAAAGTACTTGAAGAAAGATGTCACTGTGATTCAGTCACAAGGTCTTTAGAGACCTATTTGTTTCGTTCATGTTGCGATAGCTGAAGAACTGCTTGTATCCTATACTTAGACGACAAGGACAGCATAATTCAGGGAAAGCAACAATGCTTATCTTCTGCTTACAAGTGCGTTGTTTGTCTCGCCTAGCAGAATCGCAGCATGCCATTGCTTATCTTGGATTTTCTTTCTTTGTTCTGCTGAATCCTCCCATCCTCAACAATTAGCTTAGGCATTGTTTTTTATCCTTGGCTAACAGCGTGACAGATTGGAGTCTACAGAATGTATGGGCCTACTCCTGCTTCCCTGTTGCTTAGGAAATGTAATCGTTGAAATGACTTACGGTGGATTCTGTTGGTCAAAGCAACAGGGCACCTCAGAGGTTAGATTGAAAGCGGTTGTTTTTCATGTGTTCATCAATAGAAGTCTACGCCACCACAGGTAGGATGTTAATCCGTCATTGCAAGACAGACACGACTTTGTCTGACTATGGCCTTTAAGTGCTCTGCTAAAAGTGTCTCCGATATTATATTAGGTCTCGAAAATAAAAGTACTCTAGAGACTGTTTATTGAGGCACTACGTTTCAATGGTAACCATCGAAACATAATTACTTTGTAAAGAAACCATTTAACATAATGTGGAACATTGAGTTTTGTTGACGCAACTATTTCTCTATTTGGTCCTTGGACTTTAACTACCAGTTAGCCCTTTGTTCTGTTACAATCGCATAACTTTTATGATCGGGGGCTTGTGTTGCTCGTGGTTTTCGTACTCGCATATGAATGCAGGAAAGTAAACGATAAGAAGAATACTGAATCAGAAACTGTCTGTTAAAATTGTAAATCCAGACAGCATTTGAGTAAAAAAGTTACAAAAAACTAGTATTTTTAAGCCTTGCCTTTCCTCTACTAAGCAGGGCCTTGGCAGCACAGAGAAAAAGGTGGTGGGTGGGATGGGGGTGTTAGAACGGGGAGTCTGAGTAGAGACGGTTATTAGACCAAGGCAACGATTATGCCCAGTCAGTGGCGAGAGCAGCATGAATATCAATGGGCTGGTCAGGGGATATGTAGAGATATGCAGAGGAGGTAAGTCTGTAGGCAGTCAGAGTGGAACCGTGAGAGTCTGGCTCTGCCAAATGCCTTGCCACGAACGTCAATAACCTCTAATCGTTCTTAATGAAGGTGCAAAACTGTCCAAGGTGTTTGTTATGTTGGGTGTAAGAAGAGATGACGGACAGGCACAGGTTTCTGTGAGAATTTACAATTAACTGGAATTGTTATTGTCACAGAAATTGTCATCAATAAAGAAGTTAATACAGCAATGTTAACACTATTTTCTGGCAAGTACACTGTAGTTTTATACAAAGGGTTGTTTCCAATTCTGGTTTGTGTATTTCTTTCCGAAGCGAGACAAAGTTTGTTCAGAACTCTCTAATCGAGGTTTGAAATATTGCCTGTGTCACAGATGACAAAGTCCCCAGTCCACTTGGCTGCTAATGTACACCAGGGGACCATGGGCCCCGGGAAAGGCAAACAGATAAATGTTCACCGTTTCAAATTCTGTCATCCTCACGCACAAACACGCACACACGCTGAAACGCATCAACGCTATTCCCATTGACCTTCTCAGCACTCGTCCCCCCACAAATTATTTTTAGACGCTCTGCCTCCAAAAATGTTTCGGTGATCAAACCCTCTTTTAGCGACTGCCCGATGCGGACCGATGGGGTGAACGATGGGGGGGGGGGGCGAGTGCAAGCGGTATTCTGCGGTATTCTGAGCGGCCGTGGCCCTCGCAGGAGGAACGAGCCATTACGAGGCTGTGCCGAGGGGCCGCCCTTGCTTTGATATCTTACTCTGTAAAGGTGCGCTGACAGGAAATAGATTTGGTCAATCCATATTTCATTCTCTCTCTCTCTCTCTCTCTCCCTCTCTCTCTCTCTCTCTCTCTCTCTCTCTCTCTCCAGGGAGGCTTTGCCCCGCCGAAGTGCCCTTCTCGAGAGGCCATGTGTCTTGAGGGGGGGTGGGGGGGGGGGGTTGAAGTGTCACCCTGCTCCTTGAGTAGACATCTTTCCTTGAGTTGACAGAATCATTGCCAAGCAGCCAAAGAAGTCTCAACATTGGCAGCATCCATCTTGTTTGTGAACACCCAGTGTTGCCTTGAGTTAGGCATAGTCGAGAGTGTTTTGTTATTGATATTATCCTGGGAAAAAGAAGGAAAAAAAGAAAACACCCAGGTTTAATAAATGATCTCTTGTGAAGGACTTATGTTAACCCCTTATGTTAAAAAAATTAATCAAATAATTAAGCAATAAACTTTCTATATTCATTGTGCTTTGTTCACATGCTACTCGTTCATGGGTTACAGTCATACGGATTTGTGGCTTGTGTTGATCCCGCTGGGATCCAACAACTTCCTTCATTGAGGAATTTCTTACCTAACCTAAGAATATGTTTGTGTGTTCCTTCTCAAGAACTATTCATGTTTTGTGTTTGAGAAACGGGACATTTTTCCGAGGAATCTGTCGGAATGAGCCCTGCAGAATGAAATGTAAAGGGAACTTAACCCTGCAGTGCACAGAATACTGGCCATTGCATCTAAAACAATGCACTTTTCCCCACTCATAGACAGACATCACCTTCTGGTCAGCTATAATTATACGCTATATCCATCTTATTATGCACATAATCTCACAATCATACATAACACCCGTTTCTTGACTTAAAGTTTCTTGTAGAGACGATTTTAGTACTATTATTTTAGTTTAATTAGTTAGAAATCCCATAGCTGTTCGTCAGCCATTCGTGATTGAAATGTGCTTTGAGAATATCTGTGTCCAACTTCTTATAAAGATATTTAGCAGCTGCTTTTAACCAAAGTCACTAACAGTGCTATTCAGATACCTGGAGATCTCCTGAAGGAACTGGAAGGGTTAGAGGAGTCTTGATCAAGGATGCCTACAGGTTAGTCGCCAGAGGGTTTGAACCCAGAACATTCAGCTGGGAGTCAAACGCCCTAACAACGAGACTGTACTTCCCCAGTGGATTGGCCTGCCGCTGTCTGACATTATTTCGATTTTAGCACCCTCGCGGGGCTAATTTCTGCCAGAAAATATCGTCCCTGATCGAGGGTTCCATCTTGCCTGTCCATCCCATGTGTGAAATGCACCCTTCTCAAGGAGAGAGAGGAACGTAGGGCGGGAGGGAGAGAGCACTGAGGGAGCGGACATCATGTTGAGTTAGCCTTTAAAACACTGCCCCCTTCTATACTCGTCTGCCTTGTCGACCACTCTGAAATTGTATCTAGAGCCACAATTAAAAAAAATAAAAGTCTGTCCTTCGAGTGAGTTCTCCGAGGGGCCATCTCGGGGGTCTCTGATTTCATACATTAACTGCAGCTCTCTGAGGGTCTCCAGGCAGAGTATCCGTCCAGCTGTCGCATGACATTGTTTTGCCATTTTGCCTGAAGATCACCCTGGCAGCGTACTCTGATACACTTCAATACTTATCTCACGGGTTCAGGTTCAGACGGACAGCGCAGGGCAGATAACGGCATACATTTTGACATCATCCCATGGGCCGGCTGTGTTATTGTCTGAGACAAACGCCATGATGTGCGCTTTGTGCGTGCGCCTGGCAGCCAGCATACAAAGGTTTAATTAAGGGCATGTTACTATAACGGCTGTGATTGACATTTAAATCCCTTCCTATTGGCATCTCGACGATATAACATTTTTGACCCGTTGTCCTTTGCTTTTCTTAGTAATTATAATATAAATTATGATTATGCAAATGTAGATCGTTTCTCCCAGGACCTGGCATTGATGCCTTGCTAGAGGAAATGTTTTCTCAGGTCTTATCTGTGCCTGACGTCTTGATTAAGGCCTTGGCTTTCAATAAGGATTAAACTGAAAGTGCTCACAAGCAGTTGCCTGGCCACTGGTAAAGCTATCGTTTAGGTCTATCTACTAATGTATTTGTCATATGTTTCTGGTTCCTACAATGTTGGTTTCAGACTACATATTGTATTGGAATTATCTGGAAGAAAAATCCATTTGTTGTTTCCTTGTAACTAACTAAAGCTTTGTTTCCTATTCCTTATGTTGTTTAGCTACCCTAGCTTTTCCTAGTGTCATCTAAATGTTAACCTTTGTGCTAGGGTGAACCGGTCACATAGGAGAAGGCATCCCCATATTCACTCTTCTGCTTGATGAGAACACAGGCAACTCTGTGTCTTGGGTAAACATTACACGATTTGATTATTTACATAGGCATTGTGGGGAGGATGTGAAACTGTTTAAATAGCTCTGTCTAACTGTATTCTGGACTGCTAGAAAGGATGTATACATCAAATACGTTAATTGTAATTGCTTTTTTGCATTTAGAAGTCTCATCCCTCCTCGACTCTATATCTCTTAAGGAAATTGCCATGACAATGGCAACCATGGAGGAAATTATGGAACATAACATGTAGAAGCAATCTCCCCGAGATAAAAACCGACAATTTGTATACCTGCCCAAATAAGTGGGCCTCCATGTGGATTAACCTTTTTTCCTTCACACTGAAAAAACAACAACACTCTGTTATCCAGATGAAATGAGGCCACTTTTAAGTAGGACAATCCTCTCCTCCCCTCAATCTCGTGATTAGACCATATGTCCGTGGATATAACTAGTAGGACCCTAGTGCTGGGGATTAGGACACCTAAGTAAGTACATCAAAAGTCTTCCCCTGGTCACAGCACCCCGCGGCGTATTGACTTTGAGAAGCGGCAGCGACTTCGTCCTTCTGGCCAAGTCTCTGAAGAGGAAAATGTCTGACAGAGAGAGCAAGAAAGTGTGCAATAGCAATAGCAATGGCATTGTAAATGCAAATTTTCCATGCCGATAAAGCTTTTTGAATCTTGATAGACAGAGAGACAAGATAGATTGAAAGAGAGACAGAAACAGAGAGATTGACACACACACAACACACACACACACGCACACACCACACACACACCACACACACACACACACACACACACCCCACACACACACACACACACACACACACACACACACACACACAGGGAGAGAGCGACAGAGTGAGAGTGAGAGAGAGAGAGAGAGAGAGAGAGAGAGAGAGAGAGAGAGAGAGAGAGAGAGAGAGAGAGAGAGAGAGACACACAAATCGAGAGAGAGAGAGAGACATACACAAATTGAGAGAGAGAGGGAGAGAGAGAGAGAGAGAGAGAGAGAGAGAGAGAGAGAGAGAGAGAGAGAGAGAGAGAGAGACACACACAAAATCAAGGGAGAGAGAGAGACATACACAAATTGAGAGAGAGAGAGTGAGAGAGTGGGCAAGAAGGGGAGTAAGATTGACAAGTTAGTAGTAATGCCTCCTGACACCAGCACAGGCTTTTGAGAAAAACAAGTGCATTACACAAACAAGGTGCCACATCCTTAATTCACCGCTAACCCCATTCTCTCTCCTTGCTCTCTCTCTGTTGCGGGCCCCTGTGGGGGGCACCGCCAGCGCCTCCAGAACCGTCGATAAAGACGTGAGCGCTGACAGCTTGACAGAGCGAGAGGCCCTCCTCTCCAGGGGCGAGGCGACGCAACGCGCATGCCCCGGCCTTCCAGCGGCAAGCATGCCGCATATAGGTGTGAATAAAATCGATGTTTTATCAGCGCCTGAGGCCCGGCGCGCCCTCCACCCCTACCCAAGGTAACCTTTAGCGGTGGACCGGGGGTTGTTCAGCCACCGCGGCCACCGGGCTGTGGTGAGGTTGTTGTTGTGGTTGTTGTTGTTGTTGTTGTTGTTGTTGTTGTTGTTGAGGCCAATCCAGGAATCCACAGGGCCGATGTTGTGCAGACACACCTCCTCATATACCCCCCCCCCCCCCCCCCCCCCCCCCCCCACTGCTGTCAGCCCCCGCCCCCGCCCGCCTGCTTTCCCGTCGACCCGCCAGTCTATTTCGGTTGCACAAGCTTTAAAGTATTCATGTCAGCGATTGGTTTGCCAAGGAGATGGGCGCCACGAGCAAACAGGACATAGGCGCCTGGCGGGCCGAGAGTATCATCACGCCACCGGTATCACGGGGGCGTAACGCGCATCATCAGGGAGTAAACACAAAAGGAGGCCGGCGAGCGGGGACGGGGGGCGCTATCCTACCTTGAGATGACTTTCACACTGCACACAGACTGGGTTCTGGTTCCCGTTTGTTGGGGTTATTTTGGCAGAGCAAGCGTTTCTTAAGGTTGGCAACTGGTCTATTTGGTTCATTATGACCACGTGAGGCACCAGCGCAAAGTTTGATTGATAAATGTAGCCTATTCCAAGACGAGATCCCAAGGATAGGCTCCTTAAGCCATGGCTCTCTTTTTTGTTCTTTAGCTGTCATCTCTCGGTGTTCCTGACAACGGTGTAAAATACAGCCATCCTACATTATCGAGATTACACATTTCTGCGCTGCAATTGGACATTTGCATAATATTGTTATGAATATCCGGTGGCCTCATTGTCGCGACTATGCAGGGAAATTGGTTTGAAAAATTGACATTTTTAATGTTCCAGGGACTTTGCTATGTCGTCAATGCCACCGTACAATGGCCTGTTTATCATCTGCAGTCCATCCCATCAAGCTTTTTTAAATTTGGCTTTGGCCCAACCAAGTCTGTCAAAGCTCAAAGGTATTAAATATATACATTGATCATCCAGGGCAGAAGGGAAGCAATCACTTGATAGACTAGCATGCGCTGGCAGCTAGCAAATATATAGCAAAACATATTGATAATAAAGTAACTGGAAGCCTTGGTCGAAAGAATGTTTGTAAAGCATACAAATAGTATTCACAAAACAACAATGGCTAACTAAGGCAAGGAAGATGTCTTGATGATTTACTCCATATGCCTATTGCTAAATGTTATTTTATCCAAGTCTGGCCAGCATAATAAATAGATAAATATTTTTTGTATATTTGTTAGAGTTGCATTGTGGGTCAAACTATATTGGAGGGTCCAGGCTTCCCGATGTTAAAATCCAATAAATTTCACCCATTGACACTGTGCCATTACAGGTTTGTGAGCATTTGTATATAGCTAAAAAGTATATAAAACTGTCTCAATAAACCATTACTCAAAAACATAATCAAACTAGTGTGAGAAAATTGTAGTTCATTTGTGGACATTTGTATGCAGTAACTATATGCCTTTGCAATGACTTGTGGAAACTGCAGCCCAGGTCATGCACGTTGTAGTTTGGTCGGCGCACACGTCTTTCCAGAGGGAGGCCGCCTCAGTACCGTCATCCCCCTGATCTAATCCCGGAGCCAAGGATCTCAGCACAGAATTAAAGAGTAAATCATTCACACCTCCTGTGAGTCATATTCTGTGTATAGAGAGGAAGGCCGAAATAATTGACCTTTCAGTACATGCAAAATGAAACCGGGGTCCCATGGCAAAGTAGTAGGCTTGGCTCTAAGGGCGTGTAAATCCGCACTCGTTTGGTTTTGACAGGCCTCGGGCTCAAGTGCCAAACAAGAGGGGGAGAAAATGAGACCCACATTATTAGTTCTTTTTGTCAACCGCGTGACTTGCAATCAGATGGGAGCCCCATGGTTGATCGCCGAGGAGGAGCGACGTTGCCGCGGCGATGTGAAGTTACGGCCCATCCCGCCAGCTTGAATCAACCACATTTCTCTACAACTGTTTCCTTGAAGCCTCAGGGTCAAAATAAAGCAAACACTTCACTACGGGGGTATGTGATCACATTTCCCTTTTGATTGATAAAGACATATTGATTTTGTTTTTGAAAGGCCTGAGTTCCAAGTTTGTTGCAAAATAATTAGTTATCACACCACCGCCAGTTGCAAACATCGCTGTATACACGTTCATCAGACCGAAAACGGCTGCATCTGTCTTCCAAGCGCCTGGTTTAACATTTTTCTTTGTCTTCAAGTTAAATCAATGGACAACACATTGCCTTGTTTGCCTATTTCATATGAAAAACATTCCATTTAAATGTTTATCAATCGTCAAACTCTCTGAACAATCTCAGAAAAAGGACTCTCACAAAATAGGCTATAAGCGATTTGCTGTTTGTTTCAACACAAAAATACTTGGTTGTTCCCAGCCCCGACATCGATACCGAAGCCAACCTTTCGCAACTCAATACTGTCAAAAGGGGCTGGTATTGCACAGTATACTGGCTAACGCTACTTTTTATTGGCAGTGTCCACACATTTTCACACGTGTTAAATGTCTAACTCCTGTTAGCCTGTGATGATTCCATTTTTTATGGTTTATTAATTATATAAAGTGATGAAAACAATTTTATATCCCAGTTTCCAATCTGAAAAGGCTTCGGAGGCCTTAGTCCTACAGCCTGTAACCCGTCCTTTCTTATAAAAGAAGAAAGAACCCATGAGAATTACCGTGGGAAGCGATCCCTCCTTCCAGTGATGTGACAACGGTGCCATAATGGACAGACATTTATACCGGCATATAACGCAAAACAGTTCAGGTTGTTGGAGACACATTTTGTGTAGCATATAAATCAGTGTCAGGGTGGTAGACCGGTGTGATTCATCTTTAAATCTGCAGGAATTGTGCATTTTTGTGGCTGCTCTTATGGGGCCGGTGGGAATACTAAAGGTCACGGCGTCATTGGGACCAGCGCTGTTGTTATGACACACAAGTTGAGACATGAATGTATGCATGCGCTGGGACCGCCCCCGCGCGGGCGCATGCAGGCTGATAAGCCGACCCGCATGGAGCTTGTATGACAAGGTAATCGCAGCGCGCGCTATGTTACGCCCGTGTTATTCCCAGGGAGTCCTTAGCTCCGTTTAAAGAGAAAGCCTTTGCTTTTTCACTTTGTTCTGTGCTTATCAAGGACTGCCATCACTCACACACAACAACACACACCACACACACACACACACACACACACACACACACACCACCACACACACACAAACACACACACACAGCAGATACACACACCACCACCACACACCACACACACACACACACCACACCACACACACACACACACACACCCACACACATCACACACACACACACACACACACACACACACACACAGCTGATTACAACACATGACACACCACACACACACACACACACAACACACACACCACACACACACCACACCAAACACACACACACACACACACACACACACACCACACACACACACACACACACACACACTTCCCTTGATAAACTCTGTACCTCAGCATCAAATATTTAGAGTAATCTACTGTATAAATGTGCAGAATAATCATCCAACACGGCAAATAAGAAATCAAGTTGAACTTGAGCGTGTGAGCACCACCAGGGACCTTGGAACAGACAGCATAGTGTTGCTCAATGGACAGAGTCATTTGATAAAATAAGTACCAGCAAAATCGTTAAATCTGGATGAGGCTGTCCTCAGTTTGCAATGCGCATGGTTTTGTGTTCAGACACTAATGATTGTCAAGAGGAAAAACTCTAAACATGTATGAAAAATGATAAAATCAGCACTTCAAAAATAAAGCAGAAACCATCTTTGCGCCGCTGCGATCCAAAGGCTGTGACCTCCCCAGGGGGAGGTGAAGGCCAGTCTTTCTCCTCTGGTGGAATTTGTCTCGCTTCAGCTGCTGCAGTATGTCGATTAGAATCATTTTGATTTACGTGTGTGATTGTTTACACCTCCGACGCACACCTCACAACAGCAATTGTTAGGCAAAAATAAAAAATATGACATATTTTGATACACTGTTATGGTACACCATTATTTTGCTGCACACAAGTGCACATGCAGATGTGCATGCCTATTCATAATGATAGTTGGCTGAGCTCGCCGCAGTATGTCTTATTGACGGGTTTATGTGTCCCTTTGCAATTTGAAGTACCTTGCTCTGTCAACTCAAGCTGTATGGGTGCCAGGCCTGGCCCCACTAACAACAGCAGTAATAATCATAACAGGGGCATTATAATCCGGCAAGGGAACAACATGAATTTTGTTACCAGGTGGTGGTGGTAGAATCACTTATAGTGTAAGTGAAGTTTCAGCCCGGTTGTGCACTATGAGATTTAAATGGATTTTCGGCCGAGAGTCCCAGGGAAAGGGGTTACACACTTTGTGATTGTTTTGTTTCTTTCAGTTAGTACCTGCCGTTGAGTATGAGCGATGATGTACATGACAACATGACGTTAGCTTTTCTTCTCTGTGATCTCAGTTTGGAATGAGTAGAAGGTTCACAAACTGATTGGTGGCGAAGGGCAAAATCATACGATTTGAAACAAGTTTTCATAAGGACGGAACAAGATCAGTACAAAGAGGTATACCAACACATTTATAACCAAGAATACCCATTTCTGTGGGACAGAGGCACTTTAAGAGCAGTTAAATTAAACGTCCTATTGCCAGCAAAGTTTCCATGGTAAGATCCCCAAGTGAGGGCCCCTAGTGGTAGCCGGTAAGCATCAAACCAGAACTAAAGTTTGCTTAATATTAGATCGGCCATCTTCCGTTGTTTCCCCCAAACAGCTCAACGGAGATGAGATCTCTCTCTCTCTTCTCTCTCTCTCTCTCGACTCTCTCTCTCTCTCTCTATCGTCTCTCCTCTCTCTCTCTCTCTCTTTATCTCCCATCTCTTATCCTTTTATTTCCTTATCTTGGCCTGCAGCGATGAGGCTGTTTCAAGGCACACTACCAACACTGAATTCCTCGCAAACAGTTTTGAAGCTAATAAATGCATAAGACTGTAGTCGTCAATTAAATGGATCCCCTGCTGTTGTATTTGGGGGCTTTTGGCACTCGATGCAGATGACTAATCAGGTGGATTATGAAGAGGCTAAATAACTTCTTAACACACTTGTTCGGCTTCTTTTGCATCTAACATTATAGCAGAAAAGGCATATAAAACCTTTATCCATTCGAAACAACTAGTAGGTATTTTACATATATTTTCTAAATCGTATTTTATGCAACTATGTGGAAGCCTGGATACATATAGATTTATCCTTGCCTTAATGTAATACATATTTGCTGATGAATGTATACATTAATTTGGCAAACTCTTTATCTTTTTACTTACCTAAGTGAACGAATCTGATCCCTTTCTACATGAACTATTAACCTTGCAACGCGTTGGACTTATAGCAGCACAGACGGAGAAATACCACATGCTCTTATATCTTCATTGAGTATTGATTGAATCTAAATGACTCTCCCTCTGAAGCAGCCCTGGAAAGGTTTCTCATTAAAACCTGAGAGCAGTGATGAATGATATGCAGGGGGTGAAGTGTATGGGCTTGCATGCGTGCGGGGGGGGGGGGGGGGGGGGGGGGCTGGAGGGGGAAGAGACGGGCCGTTAACAAGGACACTGGCTCTCTGTGTCGTTGAACTGGGGACAGAATCTCTTTCTCTGGACAGAAAAACAGGCATCTGCGAACACACATGCAGATGGACAGGCTGCAAACTAGACAGAGAGAGACGGTATGATTTTGGATGAATAAGAGGAGGGCAGTTGCTTCGATGACGTGTGTGATATCAGGTGGGCTGCCCTAGGGGATGCTGACACAACTGGTCTTCTGCTTTGGATGATTGAATCCCATGCAGCGCCACGGCCCATAGTGCTGGAATATACATCACTTTCTTGTCAAAATTTGACTTATGGAGCGCATTGTCAGGATATTATAATGTATAATACTACAATTTGTGGTAGGTATGGCAAACGGCTCGCGCCCACCCGGATGCATTCTTCCTCATGTGCAATGATCACGGAAGAGCTATGTATTAATAAAAGATATTGAGGAAAGTGGGCATTTCCGGTTGGCTATAATCATTATGCATCAGTCCTTTTCTAAACGCAAAGTACAATTTTATACGACCTAAACAGTTTCCAGTATGGTGATGGTGGACCATAGGGAAAGAAAACATAATCACATTTGTCATCATAGGCAACACAAACACGCTCCAAATAATACACAATACACTGTGTGGTTGCCTTGAAAGCCACTGCGTGAGCCGTCGCTAGTGCAAAGCTAGTGTCTCCTCTCTCCCAGAAACCTAGTTAGCAAGCAATCAGCGTGTCTATTGACGATGCCAGGAGGGCCATAGACATCCCTCTCTTCGCTGTCATAGGCTAAGTTGTGAGGATCTGTCCCTCCACGCGCGAGTCGTTAAGGGAGAAAAAAGAAAATAGAAAAAGGCTATCAGGGAGCTATTATGCCTGGGAATGTGAGACGGTGTTGGGAGTGGTATTGGTGGCGGTGCTGGAGTGATCGGGGGCATACCGCTCACCTCAATGGAAATCCTGATGCAGCTCAGAAAGAGTTAAACATCAGGCTCTGATGTAAAAAAAAATATAAATATTTTTGTGACTTATCTATTAGACATCTGCGTGTTCGTGTGTGTGTATGTGTGTGTGTGTGTGTGTGTGTGTGTGTGTGTGTGTGTGTGTGTGTGTGTGTTTTGGATGTGCCTCTCTTGGTTGATTCAGAATTACAAATTGCAATTCTAAATCAATTGGTGGACATGCAGCAATACATCATTAACCCCGTTTCAGACCGACCAATTAAAATGCATGGTCTGTAATCCAGTGACGACTGTACAGCTCCAGAATACATGGACGACAAACGGCAAGGTCTTATCGAGTTGGGAAGCAGAACTCGTTGTAAGGTCTTCACCCCCAGACACATTAATTAATTCAGCCTGTGTGTCTGTAAGGGAGTGTCTGACAACGCAATGTGTGTACCACTAATACGGGCTCGTTAACGGTCAGCCCGATACATTAGCTTCATCACTGGCTCCAAAAAACAGCCGATTACACGGTTTGTTACAGAAAAACGTATGGAGCACTAGTACAGTCTAATATGCAGTATTTCAAGGAGGCCAACAGTACGTTTAAGAGGCAGTTGTTGTGTCTTCGAAAACACAGCCGGAATTTAAAGGAAAACCGACCGACCTGTTTGAGCTGAGCAGAATCGCTACTCATTATATTTTTTAAATGGGATCCTTCTGACTTCTTTTTTCTGTATTGCTGTTCAGGCTTTCACCCTCTTACACAAGTCACTCCCACTCGTTCCAATCCATCCAAGCCGTCGGATTTGATCGATCCAAAACAGCCATAACACGTAACTCATGCAATAGCATGCGTTTAACCCAGAGGGCCATACATATGAGTCCATATATTTCTTATTTTAAGTACGATTGCTATGGATTGACCAGTCCACAGCCCTTCTATGTAACCGATAATTAAGGAGGGTTGGATGGTCCTTGAACAACTTTTCTTGGATGTACACTGACAGAGAAGATGGCTCTCCTACGCTGTCTCTGGCCCCGCCTCTCTCCTGAAGACAGAGTTTAGTTTGTCATTATGCACGGTCTGCAATATTGGCAATTAGGGTGAAAGAGTGCTGAGGTGGTTGGGTGGGGCCAGTGGTGTGAATAATGTGGCCCACCAGTCCAATATGTTGGGGGGTAATAGGACACACTCCTGTGAGCCAGCGAGGCCATCTCCTATAACTAACCTTTGTCCACCATGTGCAGTGGTGATTCACATCGGTGTGAAGTCGCATGACCCCCACACACACACATGCACGCACACACAAACTCACTCACCAACACACACTCAGAACTTACACAACTGAAACAAAGGGCAGAGAGAGAGAAGAGGAGAGAGAGAGAGGAGAGAGAGATAGAGAGAGAGAGAGAGAGAGAGAGAGAGAGAGAGGAGAGAGAGAGAGAGTGTCGTTATGTGTGACATGGCCTATTCTGGTAAAAGTTATGAAGAATTAATTCTCTAATGCCTCATTGATGTTATTTGAAACTGTGACACATTTTTTTTTATTTTTCTATATATAATTTCCTTTGAGCATGAATATTTTTAATATATTTGTGTACGCCAACAGATTGGTGTTTTTATTTAAACAATAAAATAAACTGACCAAAGGAAAAATAACAACAACATAACTAAGAATACCCAGTCTGCAGAGGAATGATGTCTCATGTTTGTATGCAAACAGCGATACTACACGGTTAATCTGCTTAGAATACTGCCACAGAATATGACAAGTCCGGTCCTCATACATTTTAGTGGAGCCCAACCATGCATTATTCCCCTTCTCCTATTTCTTACACAAATGATCATTCAGTGCGGCACTGGGGTATCTGATTGGCACGCAGGATTAGCAATGGTAGCGCTGAAACAAATCTCCAATCTATGGCTGTCACCAAACAGCTTCCCTCCGATGCGAAACCATTCATCACAGAATGCATAAATCATTTCAGCTTAATCCCATGTGAGCGATTCTATCGATGTGGTGTGAGGACAAGCCAGCTGAAGCAGAGTACACTTTGCTCCTGATTTCCCCAACGCACACATTTTCCCTTTCATTCATTCAAGCATAACGTCCATCTCAGGTGAAACTTCATTAAAGGTTGGAGCCATTTTTCATAATCCAGTAGAACCTGGAGATCAATATCTCTGCTGCGCTTATCCGAGCGTGTGTGTGTGGATTTGTGTGTTTGCATTTGTGAGTGCAGTGTGTGTATGTGTGCCTGTGTGTTCATAGTGTGCCCTTGTGTTTGTGTATGTGTGTGTGTGTGTGTGTGTGTGTGTGTGTGTGTGTGTGTGTTGTGTGTGTGTGTGTGTGTGTGTGTGTGTGTTTGTGTGTGTGTGTGTGTGTGTGTGTGTGTGTGTGTGTGTGTGTGTTTGCATGTGTGTGTGTTCTTTTGTACGCAGACATTTTCTTGCAGTCAACTAATGCAATTTATTTTGAGCTGGCCATAACAATGACCAGGACAAAGTCAATATGTTTTATAGAGGAGCCTTCCTCCAACCACTCACTAAAAATTATACTTTGAAGACAATGATTGCTTTTACAATGTACAAGAGGAAGATGAGTGTCCCTGTCAGGAACATTAAGCACACTGCGTTTTTCTAGTTGAGCACAGCATATTCCATTATGAAAGCTTACAGGAAAGACATACAAATATATCTATTTTGTGGTTTAGGTCATTTTTGGATTCATTAATTAAGTAAATTTAGTGTTCTGTCCTGATATATATTTTGGCAAGTAACACTCGTTACTTGGGCAACACTTTTGGAACGATGCTGAACATATGCCTTAAATCTTTGTAACTTGATCTGGACAGTATTTTGTTTGTGTTCTAGATGCAGGAGCCCTTTTTCATATTGTCTACAATTTCATATTCAAAACACAAGTGGAATTATTTGTGGATGGATTATCAAAAATGTCCAAATATCTTGGGTAAATTATGAAGTAATTTGAAGAAAGCATGCAGTAAGCCAAGTGGTATTGACTTAAATTCCAATTTTTAACCAAATCTCTCACTTTGCAAAATTCCACATTACAACCCTGGGAAAATGTTCATAATTAGAATAAAATGGCCTATGAATGTCTAAAGTAATTGATCAACATTGTTATTAGCTGCAAATAATCAGTATTTGTTTCTAACTTTTTCTTCCTATTGAAATAATTTGCTACCGTGTAACATTGCTGCATTCAATGGCCATTAATCAGCAGGTTTATGCACAACTACCATTTGGGTAACTTTGGTAACAATTCTGATAAGACCCACAACAATAAGGAGCAGTAATTCAGGGAACACATGCTATGAACCATTTGAGTCCCCATGGATGAATACATAGCTCTTCGAAAATCTAGGGTCCCAAAATCCGAAATGGGAATGAACACGCTACTTTTCTCTATACTTATTAGAATAAATGTGTAATGATGAGGTAAATAAATAATCATTAAGCAACAAAACAACTTTTCTCAACACCAATTCAATTGAACGTATGTACAGTACACTTATGTGCAAAAACATGGATTCAAAAGACATTGTAAGCTAATCCTTTCAAGGCACATATATGTCTATATATATATGTATATATATATATGTTATAGCCATAACATTTGCTGAACAAAAATGACAGTCGTTTCAAATGTATTTGACCGGACATGGCAGATGTGCTTGTTTTAATACATTCTCCAACAGGTAACAATGCCCCTCCAAGTATTTAAAAAGAGGGAATACTATGGTCTGCATTGTCTTCTCCAAACAATAATACAAAAAGTGGTGTCATGTCAATACATGACACCACTTTTCTCATTCATAATGCGGTTGCCCCAACTATCTAGATGTGTGCAACACACCTAGACCGCATTTCACCTGCAAGCAGAGAGGATTCTTTAAAGTGTGTTAAGCAAATGCAGATTACAAAAAACGAGTCAGGTGGTGGATTGTTGGTTAAATTCACTTTTAGGCACCACATAAAAACATGCCCTCTTGTGGCTGACTTGTGCGTACCTCTCACCTTTCTCTCTTTTTTGAATTCCTCAATATTTCTCTCATTAAACCTGCCTTTCTGTGCTCTGCGCTATGTAAGCTCAATAATATATAACAGTTACAGAATACTGCATATGTTAAGGTCAGAAATCGCCATGGCTTGAAGATCATTGATGAAAAAACTAAACTGAAAGACTAAGAAATTATCCGAATTGTACATGTCTGTCAGCACGAAAACCAAAACAACCTCATAACATAATAATTTATAAATCCAGTTTTACTAAGGTATATAAAAGGTACAGCTGAATTAAAACAGGTATTGTCCAGCCAAGTGTATAAATTACATATTTTTGAAGACACAGGGGTTTGTGAAATAATAATCATACTGTACAGCGTCTTTCATAATACGGTAAATCATCAATATAAAGGCTTCTGATGCTTTCCCAACCATCATGTGTGACATAGGTCTGCGTCCTGAACATTGTTCTTGCAGTACACTGTGCTATTGTTCCCCAGGGGGCAGTCTCGGAAGCCTGTGCCCCCATTAGGGGTGTAAATAGGCTGTATGCGGAAATCTCCCTTGAGGAGCTGCTCATTGTTGAGGGACACTATCTGGAAGCTGGTCTCAGTCATTTCCAGGATAGAATTATCCTTCTTGGTGCCCGCTTCACAATAGTCGTCTTTTCTCCGGCCTCTGTTGTATTTCCAATCGGCGGACGATTTGGATCGGCTTTTCTTGTGCATGTGCCAGCAGAAGATGCTGAGCAGCAGCACCAGCACCACGATCACAGCCCCTCCAATCAGCCCCGCTAGCAAGAAAGGTGAACTTGGGTCTGGCTGTGTGGCCTGTTCGGGCCCCACGGGCCCCTTGTTGTTTGGACCCAAAGTGGCCGTTGTCGTGGCGACCTCCGTGCACTTGGTATCGTCTTTGGGCCGGTAGTTATTGAACGCGTCCAGAGGGATGACACAGATCCGATACGTGGACTTTGGCTCCAGGTTAGGTAATCGAATGCCCCGGTGGTCTCCGCCCACCATCCTCTCCCGGACGGTGTCCCCCGTCAGGCTGGGGCCCATCCTGGCCCAGGTCACCTTGTAGGCGGTGACCGGAAAAGCGGCCACCCAGTTAACGTGAATCGCGGAGCCATTGAGAATAGTAAATGTGACCTGCAGACTCTCCCTTTTGGGATCTAGTGGCCGCTTAGTTCTTGTTCCACCCTGTCTGGTTGGATAGACTGGTAGATAGGAAGTGAGTGTGGGGGACAGGGGGCGCCTGGTGGGTGGGGTGCGGTCCTGGGACACTAAGTGGGCGTCTGGGGTGGAGGAGGCGGGTAGCGGCCCGACTGAGCCCCCTGACGTGGCGGGAGGATGAGAGGTTAACGTCGGTGTGGTGGTTGTCATCGGACACTGAAGCAGCTCTCCGCTCAGCTCCCTTATCACCATGCCACGGACCTTCTCTGGCTTTTGGCACATGAAGCCCCGCACATTAAGGGATCCGGGCAAGGACTTCAGCCACCATACCACCCACTGGATGCTACAGTCGCACAGCCAGAGATTGTTGCGCACCGTGAGCTGTCGTAGACTAACAAGGCTGTCAAAGACCCCCTGCGTTAGTGACTGCAGCTGGTTGCTGGAAATATCCAGCTTCTCCAGCTTGTGCAAGCCTGCAAAGGCCCCTACAGGGATGATATTTATCTGGTTCTCCTGAAAGTTCAGCTTCACCAGCACCTCCCCTGGGAGAAACGGTGGCGGGTAGGTGAGTGAGTTGCGAGCAAGGGACAGCTCCCTGAGGGTGACCAGATCCTGAAAGGTCCCTGGCGCAATCCCCTCGTCCGTCAACAGGTTTCCGTCCAAGAGGAGACGCTCCAAGCGGGTGACATTCCTAAAGGCCTCCTCAACGATGACAGCAATGCGATTCTCGTCCAATCGCAGCTCCTTCAGGTCCTCTGGGAGACCAATGGGCACGCTGCTCAGGTGGTTCTTGGTGAGAAAGAGCATCTTTAGACTCAGAGCCTCTCGGAACGCACCTTCCTCCACCCCTACGGTGGATATAGAGTTATCGTCCAGATGCAGCTCTTCCAGCCATAAAAGCTGAGCCAAGGCTGCCCTGGAGATTGTCTGAATGTTATTCTCTTGGAGGTGGAGTACTCTGACATTTTTGGGCAAGTTGATGGGAAACTCATCCAACTGGTTGCCATAGAGATACACAGTCTCCACGGAAGCCACGTGGTGGAGCTCCAAGGGGAACCCGGCATTATTTATTTGGTTATTGTGAAGATAGAGTGTCTTGTAACCTTCGCCGATACCAAAGGGCACAGAGGTCAAGCTCCTCTCATTGCAGTAAACAAAAGTACGATCACAGCGGCATTCCTCAGGGCAGTTGGACGCCCGGGAAAACTGTAGGTGCAGGCCGAGAAGTATGGGTATCCATGGCCGTAGTGAGGAGGCCCAGTCCTTATTCCATAGACGCCACTGTATCTCCATTTCAAAGAAATCAGTAAAATTGCAAAGAAATCAAATCCAAACAGAAACGCGGGAAATAAAAATGGGCAGAAAAACTGAAAATCCAGTGGGTTCACGTTTTCTGAACTTCTGGCTGGTGCAGAAAAAAAGTTTGTGAGTCATCCTTAGGCTAACAACAACAGAGCCACGGCTGCATTAGACGTCAGGATTATCTTCCCCAGCCTCGCTCCATACTTGGGTCAGGAATAAGGTGTTGAGCTGATCACATCACGCTTTCTATCAGCATCTTGGTCAGAGTTTGTTTCTGTACGGGCAAAATTGAGATATAACAGTGCAGTGCATGATAGGTGGTTGATGCGATCCTGGAGCAGTCGGCCTCCTCCCAGCTGGGGTCTGTTTCTCTATGTTACACACGGCCGGGCCCAGTAAGATGCAGCCTTCCTCGGACTTGACATTTGGATCCTGAAACCTGTTGTAAAATGAGAATAAGGGAAAAATCAGTGGGTTTAGTTTCCCTCTAAATGTAAGCTGTCTTCCAAGAAAACCGCAAAGGAATTCGTCCCTTCGGACTGCACAGATGCAAAGCGAGGCATTGGAAATTGGAAATGCTGAGCACTGCGCATACAAATGACTAACGCGGTTGTTACATACTCCTTGGCTAAGACATACAGCGGGCAGCGAGGCATATTGCAATGGCTATTGTGGACATGGTTTTGCTGTCAATAAAATTACAGTCAAAATGATGCGTAAAAATAAATAAAAAAACTGACTACAACAAAGATCACAAGCAAATATTGTGGAACCAATTGAGAGAGGCAGACTGTCACAGATAGCCCCAGAATGCACATACTAACATGAATTTGACATATAAAAAAGGATCCTGGTTGTGATTAAGAATGATAAAACTAAGAATAAGCATAAGATATCTTATGCATAGAAAATGATGTAAACGACTCAACCTGTCCCCCCTATTTAGAAGGTTATGGCATGGAAGATGGAGAGACTGCTTTAGTCCTAAGGCACATACACTGACAAACAGGTCCCCTATCACGGCTCACTCACT
>NC_079416.1:6031454-6046454 GCF_026213295.1 Gadus chalcogrammus | reverse complement strand
GGATATGTGCCCACGTGGACATTTAAGTGCATTTTCAAATGTTCAAAGTGGATTTTCAAATGAACAAAAAGGATTTATTTTTCCCATCTCTCACCCCATCTCACACACACCTGGAACTAGATAGCAATTATGGACAGCGTATTGCCGAAACGTATAAAGGTAACCAACATATACACCAACAGACCTGCACAGCTTGCTTTTAATTCACATGCCCTACCATCAGAATGTTTTTGGAGAGTTTTAGGCTTGAGGACAGTGGGCCAAAGACCACATCTGCTGCCCCCTCGCCACTAAAATTGAAATTCACACTAATTCGGACTGCAGTTTATGTAAGTATGTGAGCGAGCGAATGCCCCACCATTGCTCACTAGGGGCTTGAGGTTTGCTGTTATACCTGCTGGATGATACTAATGGAAGTGGTTCAAGGGAGCCAGAGGGTAAAGATGGATAACACACTAGTCCAATTCTGCTATTATTACAGCTATTATGAAATCTTTTTTCTCTTAATCTTTTGTGCTTATTCGCTCAGTCACTTTGTTTTCAACTGTTTCTAGAACTTTGTTATTTTATTTCTTGATTCTTATGCGTTCATTTATTCCTTTTCAATTGAATAATAATTCAATTAGAACTGAAAATCTAGAGCTCAGTGCAGATAACATAAGTGTGGATTATCATAATATGGTTAGAAAGGCTTTTTCTGTTGCGATCAAATCACATTCAGTTTACTTTGATCAGTTGGCCAGAGTTTGGGCAAAGTAGTCTACTCTGGTTGTCTGATATACTAATACCATTCCATAATGTTCAGTATAACAAGAAAACATCATCATTAAAATAAAACTCATAATTTTAACTTGAAAACAATATATGTGAGTGGAATCGGACTGAAGCTAAGAGAGTAGGGTATGCAGGGGGAGAACACATCAGGGCAGATTTTCGTTTTTAGAGCTATAGGCAGCAGCCAGACACTTCTATTGTTCTCTTATTAAACACATGTCCCTTTGTGGAAGAGCTTCGTTTGAACTCGTTTGAACTCCGTGCAGGTCTCAGTCTGCTCACTGAACGTCTGCGTAGACCAGCAGGGTGTCCCTGAATCTTGAAGTCAAGCTTGAGAAATTTGCTTGGGTATTGGTTCATTCGACAAACAAATCTTCTGAACGAAGCATGCTGACGCTTAACCCTGGTGGTGGGTGTTTCTGGGGTTGCTTTTGAAAATAATTAACCCCTTTTATGTTGTAAAGTATACCAGCATAGATCTGCTAGGCATGCGTATCCCGTTCATCCGTGTCTAATCAAATCAATTAAAAGCTCTATTCTATCCTATTCCCCTCTGCACTACTCACCTTTCGTGTTCACCAATGGATCGTGCCAAGGTTAGCAGTGTTTGCTTTTGTGACACAGCATTGCCAGAGTTTGTGAAATTGACCAAAATCATGGAATAAATAAATGCATTAATCTATGAAAGTCCTTATCAGGGCGGCTTCATTCAGACCCAAACGTGGGGGGAGACAGACGGAAAGCACACAATGGGCAGTTGCCTCACTCGGAAAAAAGGCATTTACTGGCACATTTGTACTGTGCAGGCTTTATACACACAACACACACACACGCACGCACGCACGCACGCACGCACGCACGCACGCACGCACGCACGCACGCACGCACGCACGCACGCACGCACGCACGCACGCACGCACGCACGCACGCACGCACGCACGCACGCACGCACACACACACACACACACACACACACACACACACACACACACACACACACGTGCATGTCACTGTGTCAGCCTTTAATTGTGGATCGAGTGTGGGTATGGAAGAGGGCAACAGCCTGAACCTTCTTCCTAGGAAGACCACCTTTGACCCCTAGGTGTTAATACAATGTAGCCCAAGGACTATTCCTGGCTTTAGACCGGTCTTAATGATAGATATGAAATCTGACCGCTTGGTTGCACTACTGACATCACCACCACATCTACCACCACATCTACCACCACCACCACCACCACCTCCACCACCCCCACCACCACCACCACATCTACCACCACCACCTCCACCGCCACCTCCTCCACCAACATCACAGCCACCACCACCACTATCTCCACAAACACCAACGCTGCCACCGCCACCACCACCACCACCACCACCACCACCACCCCCACCACCCCCACCACCGCCACCATCTATTTCAGTTTCATCATTTTGATGGATTCTATTGTGGCATTTTCGTCACTCCATTGAGCCAACAAACATTTTTGTGGGTTTCACAGTCAGATTCTGATGTGTTTTTCCCTTTGTGTCATATGGAAGCATTGTAAAGTTGAAAGATAACCATTACCAATACACTCTTCACATAAATGCACATTTCTTCACACCTAGCAATACTTCTGATCTTAGTATGCATGAACCTGGATGCTTTCTTCTTTTTATTCATCCGGTTTGACCTTTGAGTAATACTGCTGTGTGTCATCCACCCCCCCCCCCCCCCCCCCCCCCCCCCCCCCCCCCCGCAGCTTTTCTATCATTAATAGTCGCCCGCATCTCAGACAGCCAGACTCTCTAGTGTCGGCTCTGCACAATGGAGGCGACAATAAAGCAGCCTTTTCTGGTCTTCAGTCAGCGTCAGGTTTCGCCCCTAATGACTGTTCAGCTCAGTCAGCTCAGCAGCAACCCCCCAATCATCCCTCTTCTCATGGGCTTCTTATATAAAATCACAAGAAAAATGTGTGTGGGTAGGTGTAGGTGTGTGAGGACGTGTGTATACGTCTGTAGCCTGGTGTTTATGTGGGTCTAGGGGTGGCTGTGTGTTCGTGTGTTAGTGTGTATGTACATGTGTTTGCGCGTGCGTAGGTATCAGTGTGTAGGTGTAGGTATGTAAGTGTGTGCGGGCGTCATGCAAAAACTGAACCTTTCCAACAAGGAAGGCTCATTTAGTGACTGGTGCGAGAGGCAGGGAAAGAAACGCTAGTTGGAACGCCGGTGCATTGAAAAAGTCTTCCCATCTTTTCGCCCTTGAAAGTTTCCCATACATTTACATTTAAATTTACATTTAGGGGATTTTGCTGACGCTTTTATCCAAAGCATCTTGCAACCATTCATTCAACACATTCACACCGGGACGGTGGAGTCAACCACTCAGGGCGACAGCCAGCTCGTCGGGAGCAGTCAGGGTGAGGTGTCTTGCTCAGGGACACCTGGACACTCAGCCGGGGATCGAACTAGCAACCTTCCGGTGACACGTCAAACCGCTCTACCACTGATCCCTATAGATGCTGTCTGAAGGACGAATAACAAGCGGTACAGCTCAGCCTATACTGCGTGTTATCCCCGACCAGCAGGCGGCTGCATGCAGTCCTCTCTTTTCGCTGACCGGCGGTATCATCCCGCGTTTAGGATTTATTTCGACTGGCATCAAAAGCAGCTTCCCGACTGAGATGCTGGGCCCTCCCAGGAGGTCTGATTCAAGCAAGGCAGCTCACATGTAAACGTGATGACATGAGTTACATAAGCACGTTGGGACTCTTCAAGTTTCAATCACTTGGAAAGTGGAAGCCCACAGACACACGCACACACTTACCAGGGACACGCACACAAACAGGCATAAGCGCACACATCCACTTGATTATATTTGTTTAATTTTGTCTGTGTGTTTATGCGTGTGGGTGTGTGTGCTTTGGCCAACTTGCTTACTCTTGGCTAACACTCTCTCAGATGGTTGTTGCAGATTTTCCGGGGCCAGATAAAATGTAGGTTTTCTTGCAAAGTGGGCTTGAGTTGTCATGACTACTTTTCACAAGCTATAGCAATTTATTCATACCTTTAGGCACAGCCCGGGGTGTGTGGTAGCGAACACTCCTCAATCTCCTGGTCCCCTTGTTGCATCACACCATTCAAGAGTTAACAAGCATTATCACGCACCACAATCATTATTATCTGCACAACCGATCCCTTAAGGGAAGGGAGAGATCCCCTGACAGACTGCACATTCAGGAGGGAATTCAGCTTAATATCCAGGGTCATTTCTCTGTCGTTTTGGTTTCTTGTTGATGGTTAGCACAAAGGTTTTCCCTATGTTGCCGTATTGTCTACATTTAGGTGCTTCCAAATCATTTGATTCCTGTGATCGTTAGACCCGCTGTTGTGTGCCTACCTTTCGCCACCTTTTTACTTTTTAGTTAAGAAATAAAATCAGGATACTTTCTCTGAAGGTTGGAGGTGGAATCAGGCCATTTTAACTGCATCATGAGAGGCAGCACATTCACGCACATTCAACGCAAACACAAACCTTGTCTTTGGGTGATTCTTTTCTTTGAGATCAGTATGGTGTTGATATCAATCCCTATCAGTGTGATTTCTTTTTCTCCAATGCCATTACAATATTTTAGAAGCAGTCAGAGAGTTAGAAGTCAATCCCGTCATTGATGGAATCAGAGAACCATAAACAAATGTTTTTTTTTGCTCTCCATACCTCACTTTGCAGCACAAGCTTTCCCAAAGCTCCATTCTTATCTATTATATTGTTTACCCTACAAACCAAAGGGAGACAAAGAAACCAAATAAACGTCTAAAGCATATGCAGACAAACAGGAGACACATGTTTTGCAAGCAGTGACTCTCAATTCCCCACTAACAGAATAAGTGTCTGTTGAAGCCTTGTTACATGTACCTCCCCGTTTGTTCGCTGCTATTGTAAAGTCTTTGCATTGTGTTCCACCTCTAATAGACCATTGTAGAATAGGTTTTGAGCGAATGCCGAGCGAACGTTCTATGAGGCCAACTTTTTTATGCACCTAAAATGCTTTTCAGAGCGAAATAAGCAGTTTGCAATGTAACATATGGGCTTTTTAATGCGATAAGGGAAAAAGTCTGTCTGACTGTCTGTCTGTCTGTCTGTCTGTCTGTCTGTCTAACTCTCTCTCTCTCTCTCTCTCTCTCTCTCTCTCTCTCTCTCTCTCTCTCTCTCTCTCTCTCTCTCTCTCTCTCTCTCTCTCTCTCCTTGCATATCATCCTTGTTCACTGACTCTGTGCCCTGCATCTGTATTCACCCCAACAGCCTGGTTGGATGAGAGGAGCCGGCAGATGTCTGGGGCCTGGAGAAGCCTCTCTGGTCTAGCGACCCAGGCAGACAGAATGAAGGGAGAGCAGGAGAGGTGTGCTGGGGGAGCAGATATGCAGCTCGCTGGGGGTGAATCCTGCACCTATGAAACGCTGACCAATATTCTTCTCTTTTGTTAGGTCTTTTTTTTTTTTTTTGTTATAGTCCTTATTTTTGTAGCGTCTTATCCTAGCTATCTTTGTTGCATACGAGGAATGGGTTAACCTGGCGATTGTTAGTGCTGTTCACTTGGTTCTATGAACATCCTTACTGTAGCCTACCACCAGCGATATATTGATTCTCTTTCTTCTGACAATTGTACTGATTTGTAAGTCGCTTTGGATAAAAGCGTCTGCTAAATGCCCAAAATGTAAATGTAAATGTAATGTAAGCAATGTAACATCCTGTTGTGTGTAGTTAATATGGAATAATGTTATAGAACAGAGTTTCTGGTTTTTCAGTAATGTTGACCCCTAATCACACAGCATAGTTAAATCCTGTTCCATAATGTTCGATATTAAGTACACGCCATCACATGTTGCCTACTGCACCGTATTTACTTTAATTCACCGTCACAGAAGACTTTTTGTAAAGTGTATCAACGAGTTCTCCTTGCTTTTGAAGCACTTTGCATCTCAAGGCGTACATGTACATCCATCAACAACATCTGTGGCTGCAGAGAACCTTTCAGGAACGCGCATGTACGGCATGAATGTTGCATCAGCGATAGAGCAGGGGCTTTCGTCTTCCTCCACGGCTAAGTGCATTGCAGCGTGGGCCGGTCCGTGGGAGGGGTGGGGGTGGTAGGGTGGCTGGAGGGGGTGGGGGTGCTGGTGGTGGGGGAGAGCAAAGGCAGATGTGCGTGTGGACGTCCGCGGCCCTCTTGTCTCCCAGCTGTGCAGCAATGGGTCGAGGGAGGGTTATGGACCGGCTAAAGAGGGAAGGGGAGATGGGTAAGTACACAGGGGCGGTGGTGGGGGGCTTAATGATTCACAGATGGACAGATCGATGGATGATGGATTGGTACATGAACGGACGGACGGCAGACAGGAGATGACTGATGGATGGATGGATTGATAGATGGATAGGGTGCTGAATTGATGGATGGCAGCTGGATAGATAAGTGATGGAATAATGGATGGATAAATAATAGATGATGAGAGAGTGCAGAGAGAGAGGGAGAAGGAGAGGGAGAGAGAGGGAGAGAAAGAGAGAGAGAGACGATATATACACAGAAAGATAGATAGCCACAGGTATAGCTGAGAGATGAGCTCAGAGATAGAGAGAGAGCTAGATGGATATATGCACAGATGGATCGATAGATAGATATAAAGGCATATGATAGGCCAGTGTGTGAAGTTGTGGTTATTTGTGTTGCCTTGAGAACAGCCCATATAATCATTATGACATCTTCAAATACGTTGAATACAAAATACAACAATCAAACAATAAAAACTGCCTTTGTCATTGCTTTTGCCTGTCTTCTATATATAAACTATGTATATTTATGTTTACATTCTCAAAGACATATACTCTTTGTTCCTGTGCCGTCCAAACAAAGAATGAAAGAAATAATTCAATTAAATGAGCGGAGAGCTGTTGCGCTCATCATTCAAGGCCCTTGTTATAAATACAAAGTGAAGAGCGAGGAAGAGAAAAGGCTGTCTGAGGTCCTTCAGATGAAACACCACAGTAACACTGTGTTTATGAGAGGGGACGCAGGGAGAAAACAGAGAAATAAACACCAAAGGATGTCCAGATGGCAGCCGTGGACCAGGGAGAACGCACTGGGCGGTGGGTGGTGGGTTGGAAGATAGATGGGGGGTGGGGGGGGGGGAGGGAAGGCTCAAAAGGAGGCAATGGAGGAGGAGGTGTAACAAGGAGACGATGAGCGAAAGAGAGAAAATGAGAAACCGATTTGAGTAGGTCATCAATCTCAGTCAGAATCCAAGAGAGTTCTGGGGGACCGGGGAGGGGGGGGATCCAAGTGGGGGATCATCACGCTCCTCCATCCCAGGGCCAGAGTCTCAGGAGGCACGGGGGTCCCGGAGGTTGCCCCTATCATCGTCACGGTAACGGGAGGAGAAAAATACAGTTTCTCACAGAGTGAGGAGAGGGCAGGGTGTTGGTTAGAGAGGCAGACAGACAGAAAGACAGAGAGACAGAGAGACAAGCCGACAGACGGATGTGAAAACGGACACACAGAAAGACAGACATGCCGTCATGTAGACAGGCGTGCATACATACAGACAGACAGAAAGACAGAAAGAAAGACGTACAGAAAGAC
The DNA here is from genome assembly GCF_026213295.1 of Gadus chalcogrammus. Classification (NCBI taxonomy): domain Eukaryota; kingdom Metazoa; phylum Chordata; class Actinopteri; order Gadiformes; family Gadidae; genus Gadus; species Gadus chalcogrammus. Next base: position 6,039,066 of record NC_079416.1, on the reverse strand, counting down.
GGAAATAAATACATACAGACTGACAGACAGACAGACATGCATACAGACAGAGGGACGAGCATGCAGACAGAAAGACAGACAGACAGACAGAATGACAGACACACAGACAGACATGCAAACAAACATGCAGACAAACATGCAGATAGACAGACAGACGGATCGAGGGGGTATGGCTGGAGGGTTAAGAGCATGAACCGAATAGTGGAGAGAATATGGAGAGAATATGTGGGTCAGGAAGGACATGCTTGAGGGAGATAGGAGCAGGAGGGAGGGACAGGCTTGCACAAACAGCGAGACAGAAATATGGAACAAAGGGAAGGGGCGAGGACTGCTGTCCACGCCGATGACCATGCAGGGTCTGCCTTTCTGGGGTACTTCTGTATGCGTGTCCAGGTGTGTATCTACGTGAACATAAGCACTCACGTGCATGCACGTGTGTATATGTGTGTGTGTGCATGCGTGCGTGCCTGTCTGTGTGTGTATGTGTGTATGTGTGTATGTATGCATGTATGTATGTATGTATGTATGTATGTATGTATGTATGTATGTATGTATGTATGTATGTATGTATGTATGTATGTATGTATGTATGTATGTATGTGTGTGTGTGTGTGTGTGTGTGTGTGTGTGTGTGTGTGTGTGCGTATGTATGTATTTGTGTGTGTGTGTGTGTGGGTGTGTGTGTGTGTGTATGTTTGCATTTATGTGTGTATGATTGTATCTATGTGTGTGTGTGTGTGTGTGTGTGTGTGTGTGTGTGTGTGTGTGTGTGTGTGTGTGTGTGTGTATGTATGTATGTATGTATGTATGTATGTATGTATGTATGTATGTATGTATGTGTGTGTGTGTGTGTGTGTGTGTGTGTGTGTGTGTGTGTGTGTATGTTTGCATTTATGTGTGTATGATTGTATCTATGTGTGTGTGTGTGTGTGTGTGTGTGTGTGTGTGTGTGTGTGTGTGTGTGTGTGTGTGTGTGTGTGTGTGTGTGTGTTGATGTGTGTTAGTGTGTTTACTGCTGTACAGAGGTCAGTGTTGGATGCATGGGGCTCAGAGTAGACAATAGCAGTGCAAGGGATCTGAAAGGTTATACTATAGTTATAGCCATACCGTAGCTATGAAGCAGAATGCCTGTCTGACATGTTTCCAAAGCATGGCCCGGAGTTATAGAACACACACTGTCATGGGTCCTGAAAACCACAGGAAACAAGAGAGCGAAGGGAAAGTTTTATAAGCTTGTGTGGACAGAAGTCATGGCTCTTGGTTGCTATATCCGACCACTGTATCAATTTGGGATATTGTACCCATTGGAGGTTAGCAAAGTAATTGTTTGTGCTCTGAAACGGGGAACCCATGAGAGTCCACTAGTTTAGCCTCACAGGATAGAGGTGGGGGGTCCTGTGGGCGATCCAAGAACCGCTCGTTTCTGGAGGTGTTTTGCATGAAATTAACCAGAAGGGGGTCCGGGCAGTAGCTCAGGAGAGCGGGTGGACTGGTAACCAGAAGGTTGCGAGTTCAATCCCTGGCTCCTCCTAGCTGAGTGTCGAGGTGTCCCTGAGCAAGACGCCTCACCCTCACTGCTCCTGACGAGCTGGCTGTCGCCCTGCGTGGTTGACTCCACCGTTGGTGTGTGAATGAACTGTTGTTCTGACACAACTCTTTTGGAGTTTAAGGCGATTTCCTTGGTGGAACTTGAAAGGGTGATAAAGGCCTCAAAGCCAGCAACTTGTATGTTGGATCCGCTCCCTTCTAGGGTTCTTAAGGAACTTTTTCCAACGGTGGGGCCTGTTATCCTCTTGCTTATGAATCTTTCGTTTTCAACAGGAATTGTTCCTTCCATTTTCAAGGCTGCGGTGTTAAAACCGCTACTCAAAAAGCCTGGCATAGATCCTGAATTAGTCAGGAACTATCGGCCTATATCGAATCTGCCCTTCTTGTCTAAGGTACAGGAAAGGATTGTAGCAAAGCAAATTGTTGACTATTTGACGAGGAATAATCTCTTCGAACCTTTCCAGTCGGGGTTCAGGAATTTCCACTCAACTGAAACTGCTATTACAAGAGTTGTAAATGACATCCTTCTTGCTTTGGATAAAAATACAAGCACAATGCTTGTGATGTTGGATCTGAGCGCTGCATTTGATACGATTGACCATAGCACTCTTCTTCACCGTCTTGAACACTATGTTGGTTTCGGGGGTACGGCTCTTGGTTGGCTTGAATCGTATCTCACAGATAGAACCCAATTTGTGCTTCATGAGGGTGCAGAATCGAAGCATTGTAAATTGCGCTTTGGCGTACCACAAGGGTCGGTTCTTGGTCCATTGCTTTTTGCAATTTATATGCTTCCCCTCGGTGACATTATCCGCGGCTTCGGAATTAGTTTCCATTGCTATGCGGATGACACCCAGCTCTACATTCCTGTAGATTCCGGGGATTCTGCCCAGATTCAAAAGGTTGAGTCCTGTTTGGCTGCTGTGAAGGGCTGGATGTCACAAAACTTCCTACAGCTTAATACTGGGAAGACAGAGCTGATGATTATCGGCTCGAAGCGGGACCGGGAAAAGTTTGAGGATGTCTCTCTGTGGTTGGATGGCTTCGCCATCCCACAGAGTGCATCCGTCAGAAATCTTGGTGTCTTGTTTGACCCTCAACTATGCTTTGATCAGCATATAAGAAGTATAACTAGAATTGCCTTTTTCCATTTGAGAAACATTGCAAGAATCAGATCAATGTTATCTGTAGTGGATGCAGAGACACTGATTCATGCGTTTGTCTCGTCAAGACTGGACCATTGCAATGCACTGTTCTCGGGATTACCGAACTCTACTACAAAGAGTCTACAGCTGGTACACAATGCGGCAGCTAGATTGCTGACCAGAACGAGAAAGTTTGATCATATTACACCTATTCTCGCCTCTTTACATTGGCTACCAATAACTTTCCGATCAGACTTTAAGGTGCTATTGCTAACCTATAAAGCCTTGCATGGACTATCTCCATTGTACCTGAAGGACCTGATTATTCCTTATAGTCCTTCTCGGTCTCTCCGGTCTTCGGGAGCCGGCCTTCTTTCATTGCCGAAGGTTAAAAAGAAATCGGCTGGACAGAGAGCGTTTGCCTATCGAGCCCCCTTTTTATGGAATAGGCTGCCATCAGCGATCAGGGAAGCTGACTCTGTGGAGCTATTCAAAGGGAAGCTCAAAACGCACCTCTACAATCTTGCATTTGGAGTGTGAAAACAACAGATGCGTAGTGAAGACTACTCTGTTTGCTTGTGCTTTTCTTATTACATTATACATTCCCACTATGTACTTTTCCGTTCTAATTCACTATTCTGTCAGTTGTAGCGTGCTGCGGGTGCTGGACTGGATGCCTGGACTCTCCTCATGGATAACCGGCCAGAACCCCATCACCATTTTAATATGATGTACATGTATTTACCTGTATGCCAATTGTGGCACCCATTGCACTCCTGACCATCCCTGGAAGAAGGGATCCCCTACACTGCGTTTCTTCTCAAGATTTCTTCCTTGCTGATTCAAGGGAGTTTTTTCTTGCCCGTGTGGGGGCATGGGTAAAGGGGGGTGTCACAAATATTTGGCCTGTTAAGCCCTTTGAGACTGTAATGGTGATTAAGGGCTATACAAATAAAATTCAATTGAAAATTGAATTGTAAGTCGCTTTGGATAAAAGCTTCAGAAAAATCCCTGCAAAGTAAATTTAAATTTGCCAAGAAACCTTGGTTTGTATGGTTCTACTTAATGAGTCGGATTGATATTTGACGAGAGCATAGTTCATCGTAATTAGAATTTAATTTCGAAAAGTAGGTAGAAACTAGAGAAAAGTAATAGGCTCAAGCCTGTGTGGCTAACGGCGCTAAATTAATTTTCCCATTGTTCAGTTTCACTTAACAATAGCATATTAGCCTTGGTTAATTTGGACCATCGAGCGTCGTGGTTTGTACAAAAACATTAATTGCTATTGACGATTGGATGAGGTTAAATAGCGGGGTGCAGCGTTTTGTACAGGACTGTTTCCCTTTCCCAAGTCACAAAGGTGCTGCTGCAACCGCAAGTGAAGTTGCAAACATCAATTGCTGTGCTCTATTTTGACAGATGAGCATTGAGGAGGCTCATGGGTAGTGTACTAGATTTCAAGGAAACAAGTTCACGTTACGATTAAAAAGAACATATTCTCAGCGTCTACCGTAAAACATTGCAGTGGTTGTAGCAGTTATACAATGAAATAATATTGTCCCTCGTAAACGATTATGAACCCACATTAAATTAAAAGATTTTTAAATGGGATTTAATATGGGAGGAACTTGGCAGGAAGTGGAACCACACTACCCAGGTATTTGATATGAATGACTGATAGACAGCTGTGTACAGCCATCTGGATCCGATACGTTATACAAACCACCTCCCCTCATGATCAAAACATTATCGTCATCAGCCCCACGTACGGTTGTGCGGCAGATTATAACCCAGAACATCACAATACATATCTCATCACACTCATCATATCACAACATACAACCACAAGCCTGGCTCGCATGTTCCTCATGTACGCCGGGGCTGCAAACCGTGCATAAAGAGTGAATAAATCGCACCGGTCCTAGACCAGCCTTCGTTGCCATGGTGGCGGGCGGTTACATTTGTTTTGCCTTCGTCGACAACATGTAAATCAGTGGCAACAAAGCGTGCTGAAAGCCTAATTGCATAAATGCCTTCCTGTTTACCTTCTACACTTCCCTGTCAATCTGGCGCCCTTTGTCCAATGAGCAGCACTTTGACAACACAAAGTGGATGCATGGCAGGACCCCTTGGGGCTAATCTCCGGTGGGGTGAGGGGTCCCTCACCTTTGATTTATTCACAGAATAACTGGAAGGAGGCATGTTGCTATGACCTAGAAAGGATCTGCCTGACAGTCAGAGCAACGCTCTCTTCTTTGTGCATAGAAACTGTATTTTTAATGCAGCATTATGTGTGTGTGTGTGTGTGTGTGTGTGTGTGTGTGTGTGTGTGTGTGTGTGTGTGTGTGTGTGTGTGTGTGTGTGTGTGTGTGTGTGTGTGTGCATAAGTGTGCATGTGCGTGTGCATATGTGTGTGTATGTGTGTGTGTATACTAGCCGGGATGGAATTAAATGACTTTACTTCTAAAATGTTTGAAAAACTAGCCTCACTTATAGCAAGGTAGGGTCATGATAATTCTCTGCCCTCAGGACCCACTCACACCTAGACACACAGAGACATTACCTGCGAGAAACCCAGAGCACCTGTCCAGCCATTGAGTGCAGAAGCCTGCGGGGCATTTAAAGGTGTTGAAGTATCGCCAGTAGCAGATTGCAGTGGAGTCTCTGTGGTGATTTTGAAGTTGGCTGCTTTAGGCTGAAGGGAGCCTTAAGTATAATAAAACCAAAAAAATAGGAAATCTGATTTCTTCCCCCCTCTTGTATTTAACTTTAACCATTTGTCTGCTTGCACATACTTTGGTTTCAATCCATTGAGAATTAATTTGGTTTTAATAAATGAACATATGTAGCCTATCCTGAAAGAAAAATACAGTTTAGATGTTTTTTGTCCTTTATGTTTTAATTCCGTAGAGCTCCATTGACTCTTGAGCGTTTTTTTTTTATGTTATGGCAGCTGTTTGGTAGTGTGTGTGTGTGTGTGTGTGTGTGTGTGTGTGTGTGTGTGTGTGTGTGTGTGTGTGTGTGTGTGTGTGTGTGTGTGTGTGTGTGTGTGTGTGTGTGCGTGCGCGTTTGAGCTGTTGTGGGTCTGTGTGCATGTGTCTGAGAAGGAATACCTGCTGCTTAATAAATAGGCAGTTTAATGCTCGGCCATATGCTTCCATATGCCTCTTGCCCAGTCAGTAGAGCTGCTTGTTCAGGCAACAGACCACAGCTGTCTGGTGGGAAGGACAGTTCAACGTTCAACCTTTTACACATGTAAGCACTGGTAGAGAGAAAAATATAGTATTTACCAACAAAATATGCACATCTCGTTCATTTTTTACAGAATGTAACACACAAATAGTTTTTAACTACAGTGTTTCCTACGGCCATATTTCGGCATAAATGATCCAAGCCAAACATGTTCATTCACATGCCTTTGTCCTGAATATCCGAAAGCCGGGTTGTTAAAATCGGTTTCCACAATTCCAAAAAAAATGACCCCACAAAGAGACAAATGTTTTTTACCCTCTACTCATGATTGTTGCATTCAGAATTGTTTTAAGGAGGGGAGAAATGTTCCAAGCTACGATAAGAAAAGTAGATGAAAAGAAGTTGCACAGCCACCCGGTCACTTTTGTCTGGGGAATCATTAAATCTGCAATATGTAACTTTATTATTGCAGCTATAACTTCAGTTTCTTCAAGTTTTTTGCAAGTTTTTCAAGAAAAAAACACGGCCATCCACAAGCGATCCATCCAGAGAACCTTGTCTATAAATCATTTCATTATGGTCCGTTCTTGACGTTAGCCTTGATCCATAGGCTGCTATGTCAAATCTGACACCAGTTTCCCAGACTTTGATAACAACAGTTGACCAACACAACGAAGAATTCTTTGATTTTCAATGTTTTTAAAAAACATTCCTGGTCTTATCCGGCTGGAAGACGTGCTGGCAGGATACAGAAACCCTATGGTTTTTCTACTTAATAACGTATGTCAAACCCTCAGAATGTAATCCAGCCACCAGAGACCGCTAACACTAAAACGTACATTGTGCCGATTTAACGCGTTTACCTCACCTGTCCGTGTCCATAGGCAGACTGTTGAGGCCGACTTTATTATAGTTAGGTACGCTGTTTCCACAAGGCGTGGTCACTGCCTCATGCTTGTGATTGCTCAGTAGCCCAGAGGGGGAGCGTAGGGGGAAGTAGGTGGATCAATTCCTAGGATGGATTCTACTGGTCAACACAACAGGGAAGCTCGTACATTTTTATAACAGCCATATCCTTTAAAGACCAACCCGTAATGGAAATTGACTTTTTCCAGCTGGTCAGCTCATTACCTTCAAAGAAGATGGAGGAATTTGATTGTGTGGCCCAGTCTAAGTATGTACGTTCTGCATACTACCAATAATAAACAACGGATTGACTGATAACAATATTGGGTTACGGTTTAAGTATAGTCATGAATGACTGCCTGCCCTGATATCCAATATTAGGATATTTCCCAGAAGCATTTTCACTTCACTCGTAGCATTTCACTTCATCTTTTAGTTTGGGAGAAGAAAAAACAGAACTTTTCTCAACAACAATTGAGACGAGGGGGAGCATGTTTGGCATTCAACTATTTATATGGAATATAGGTCAAGGAAGCAAAGGGTTTTGCCACTGGGGTGCAATCACTTACATGTACTTACATTCAGAAGGCTACACGAGTACACCAGAAACTCAAGTGTACATTATGTTTTGACATTGCGGCTGCGTTCACGTTTAGCTTCCACCGTTGCATCGCTCATGTTCTTCTCAGAGTAATTTACCTATGTTGCCGTGTTTTTTTCTCAATGTCTTCTCCACACGCCTGACTGACCTGCCATGTGTTCAGAATGTCTCCTACCAATTACCCGTGTCTGGTCCCTGGCACCCTGGCACTGGACTAAGT
>NC_079416.1:5988954-6028954 GCF_026213295.1 Gadus chalcogrammus | reverse complement strand
TCCCTTTGGACTTTCAGTCGGCGTCCTTGTCAAACCCGGCCCCCGTGATGCACTGTGAGCGCGTTGGTGAACGAGAAACGGCATTCCATGGCAAAGACATCAAGGGTTGGGCGAATGGATGCACAAATTAGTAAATGGACTTGCAGGTGGATGGATGAGTGAAGAGGGGTGGATGGGTGAGGAATTGATGGATGCTTGGACGGATGGATGGATGAATGGGGAGAGATATGGATGGATGGATGGATGGGGAGAGATATGGATGAATGGGGAGAGATATGGATGAATGGATGAATGGGGAGAGATATGGATGGATGGGGAGAGATATGGATGGATGGATGGATGAATGGGGAGAGATATGGATGGATGGATGAATGGGGAGAGATATGGATGGATGGATGAATGGGGAGAGATATGGATGGATGGATGAATGGGGAGAGATATGGATGGATGGATGAATGGGGAGAGATATGGATGGATGGATGAATGGGGAGAGATATGGATGGATGGATGGATGAATGGGGAGAGATATGGATGGATGGATGAATGGGGAGAGATATGGATGGATGGATGAATGGGGAGAGATATGGATGGATGGATGAATGGGGAGAGATATGGATGACAGATGAATGATAGAAGGATGGTTAAAAGGCGGGCAGGACAGACCGAATGCAGGGCGGTTTGGCATTTCTAATCAGAGGCTTTGTGGCTCCCGCGGGCTCAAGTCAAAGCCTCTTGCAGTATTTGATGGCCGTCTTTCAAAAGCAAACACTAATAAACCCTTATTTCACCTGACGGCAAGCCAAGTACAACCATCAGCCATGTCACAGAATCCCTCTCCTCCCCTTTCTCTAAACTCTCTCTCTGTAGAAGAAATAGCGGCTCGGGAATGATTCCCCTCTTTGTACACACAGGACTAGGAGACAGCTCAAAGAGGGGGGCAAAAGAAAGAATGAAAAGGATGGAATGTTTTCAGCTTCTGGGAAACAGATCATCCTTCCCATGTTTGGGGTTGTGCGTCTCCTCCTCCTCCGCTATCACCGTACCCAGGGTCTCCCGTCTCAACAAACAGCGTGTGCTGGCTGGTACCGCCGCGCTACCTCGCTCCCACGCTACATGCTATGTACGCTCTTATCACAGTGAAAGCCCCGAGGACCAAACACCTGTCAAATCCCTCCGTATCTGCGCTCTCCCACGGAAACAATACCCCACATCGTACTGTAAACAAAGCAAAGTATTTGGTGCTATCGTATCTATTTATGTTTAACATTTATTTTATTTTGGGACGATAAATGATGTGAGTGAGCAGTGTGCTACATTATAGAAAAATTAATATGTAATCCGTTATATTCTTAGCAGTAAATTCAACTTGTGATGCTGGTTGTTTGTGTGTTAGCTTTGATATATCACACTCTGCAAAACAATTTGCACCAGAAAACAAAGAACTGAAATGGAAATGGTTCACAAGGCTTCTGAGATCTATCCTGACCCGAAAGTCCTTAATTAAAACTATTATAATCGTTCATCACAGCCCAGACGTGTTTTCGCTGAACTCGCGGGATAGAAGACTGTATTAACCACTCAAATCCAAGCATTATGGGAAGAGAAATATGCCTACACACCCTGCCGTAGACGTTCACCCTGAGCGTCTACACACACTCAATGGAGGCAAACACACACACACACACACTCGTATTGAGAAAGTGCCAGAAAGTTTGGGAAATTCCCTCGCTTAAGTGGACTTCTTTATGCATAGGATGTATCCGTCTCTTGTTTTCAGAGAATCAGGGGATGCGAGGTCTGGCCATTGTTGTTGTGCAGTAGGTTGTTTTTGCGAATGTGTGCTCAAAATTCCTATGTATCTTATGCTGCGGGTCTCCTGTAGGGAGCGCAGGACTGATCAGTATTCCATGCAGGGGCAGGCACAGACACACACACACACGCACACACACACACACACACACACACGCACACGCACACACACACACACACACACACACACACACACACACACACACACACACACACACACACAAACACAAACAAATGCTTTCATCATTAGGAGGGGGACGAAAAACGAGATTTCTTTAAGGTTTCTTTAAGGTTTCTTTAAGGTTTAAATTGGGTTTTCTTTGTTTAAGGAAGTACAACGTAAGATGTTGTTAATATAGAGGGAGCAATAACTATTTCCCTGTCTCTTTGACCCCCTCCCTGCCCTGTCTCGTCTCCCTTTGCCTTCAGAATTTGAAGAGACATCACAATTTGGGAAGATTGCTCCTTTTTGCATCAGCCAATGCCATGGCTTCTGAACTGTGTATTATTGATCTTCAGTTATTTGCCTCACATTACTTCTATGGAGATGCTGCTGGGCTTGTTATTAAATACAAGGTTTGGTAACACTTTATAATAAGGTGCCATAATAAATAGCAAACTAGTCATTACCTAGCCCTTTCTTAATATTTGTTAATTGTTACTAAAATATCTATTTGGCACGAGTTAATCGTTTTTCCATCATTAATTAAATATTAGTTGTTTGCATATCCCTGACCCAACCCTAACACACGACCCTAATCCTAACACACGGCCCTAACCCTAACACACGACCCTAACCCCAACCCTAACCAGCGACACTCTGTGGTCAGTGAAAAAAAACGATTAACCTGTGCCAAATAGATATTTTAGTAACAATTAACAAATATTGACAAAGGGTTAGGTAATGACTAGTTTTATATTTATTATGGTACCTTATTATAAAGGATTACCCACATTTTCTAGTTTTCTTTGCTCCTCTATATATAACAAATGAAATACAGCAAGATGGAATTCAATTATATACACTATTAATATTTCCTTCGATTATATATTTTATGAATAACGGCCACATAAAGGGACTTTTAGAAAAACACTTGAAATCCATACATACTCATATTAATAGACCTAAACCTTGCAGCAACGAGCTCAAATACTTTTACTCAGCATTTAAGCTTACTTTTGATTAACCCTGTATCCAATAGCCAAAGTAATTACTAAAGCCCAAAGTACTGTTTGTGTGTATATAGGTGTGTGTGTGTGTGTGTGTGTGTGCATTTACAAACTAAGCTTGTCTAATTAGGCAAGTGCGCATTACCTATCCATAAAACCCGGCATTGTAATGGACAGTCAGTTAACCTGTATAATGAGAAGTCACTTTAATTTGGCTGAGAGGAAATGCAAACTATTCCCACAGTAACACAACTTCCTTGGCCTTTCACACCTTCTCAAACACTCTCCAGCGAAAAAGTGGTGTCATTTTACAATCAGACTTTACAGTGGGGAACCATGATAAATTGTGAGGGTCCTTTACCGTCAACGTCTCGTTGAAACCATCTCCACCCCTGCAAACCTCCCACCCCCCTTGCTCACTTCACCCTCCCTCGCACTTTTCGAAGGCATTTTACGGGACAGGGGCGTAATTGACAACAGCTTGTAACTTAAGAATTTGCAACTTCCAGGCCCAAAGCCAGCTCAGCTCCGCACCTGAAGCCAAGAACGTGGAACTCAATCCGTAAAACTGTATACAGAGAGCGGAGCTGCTGACAAAGGCCTGAACTCTCTCACGGATTGGAACGGTTTGGAGAGCTGATAAAACACACTGCAGCCTTTATGTCACCAGCAGACCTCACTGGAGCCACGCAACGCAGCAGTCAGCACTGCTCAACCTGCATGCATGAAGCAGAGAGGCAGGTACACGTGCGTGACGAGCTTGGCTGCAAGAGGTCTTCGATTTTTGAAACGTTTTGCACAGTTTTTGACGGCTTATTTGAATAATCTCTTCAAACATCTGTTATGTGACGTGAACAGATGAACGTTCTCTACATCTTCCACCAGGTCTAAAAAAAGACCAGAATCTTAAAATATAATCACCTCTTTCATGGTGCTAACTGATATGAATGTGTTAAAAAAAAAAAAAAACTAATATGACATTAATTTTTGGTTATACCATTAAAGCTTAGTTTGGTGTACTGATGGCGTAAAAAATCAAGAATTATTATGGTTATGGCAAAACCTCCACTATACCCAGATTGCAACAATTTCCTCCTCTGCTGCATTGCATCCGAGCCTAAATGCCATCGTTGGATTGTTATTTGATACACAGTGATTACCATATAGACAAACAACAAATACATGAATAGAAAATAAAAGAATTGTAGAAGAGCAAGCATGAATCAGAAACATGCAATGAATGAAGTGCCAATGCATGAATAAAATAAAAATAGGTGTGACATCCAAACACTGAATCACTGGCTCACGCCGTCACAGCAGTGCTCATCTGTAAACATAAGTCGTAAGGACTCTGATTAAACAGGGGAAGTGGCTGTGAGGGCTGCATCTCCTCTGCTAGATTGTAGTATGTAGGAACCCTGGCAGAAAGCTCTCCCTCTTGTATCTCCCGTAGCTGTGACTCTGAAGGACAGACAAGCCTTGCTTCAGGTTATTTTGGCACTCTGAGACGTATATAGGGACACACATATACTCCACACACCGCTTAAAAGGCTTGTTATTAAAGGTTAATCAGTAAGAAACGCAAAAGCCATTCACCAGCTATCAGTGAGGGAAATGTGCTGTGAGAATATCTGCTTCAATGTTGATTGCTCTTGCCTCTGCATTAGACAATTTTATTGTACTACTGTTTCGGATTTATTTCTGGGGCGTTTTAGGGCATTTTCTCCTTGATTGTTTCAGAGAATCCCTCTCACCTGTCAATCAAACACTTTCTCCATGTCGGGAAAAATCTAGCAAATGTATCGCTAGAGTTTAGTTTTGGATCCCAACTTTCTCCAAAAGAGTTAGAGCCTTCTTTTAGATATCAAACATAGAAACCGAAAATATGAATGTTCAGATGTATTAGAATCATTTGTGTTTCTAACAAATAGTTGTATAATAAAGACACCCACTTATCATAATCCCCTGCATCCGCAGACTGCCATTCGCTACATTATCGCCCATCTGCAGGGATGGATGTTGATGTCCACGTCCGAGAGGGATAAGCTTCTAGCACACGTATAACGGCAAAGTGTGTGGCGCAATTCATACACAACAACTAATATAATTTTTAAAATATTACATATTATCATATATATATAATGGTATGCAAATAACAACAATTCTGCCAAGTCTGTTCTAGTAGATGCCACTCAATTCTAAACACTGGACCTTTCACGTTAATTTGGGAACTATTATTTTTGATATTGAGCCGCTGAGATAGATTTCAAAGAGGCAGAAGCACAAATTTCTTAGTAGTTTCTCTTAAAATCTTTGACATCCGTGCTACTGCGTGCTTAACTTGTGCCTGTTCGCGGCCCCCGTTCTAATCTCATTTTAATCTGGAGCAGCCCCATTAATGTAGTCAAGTATTTTGAGGCAAGCCATATTTAAACAAGAGGAGTAGACTAACAGTTGGGGAGATTGTCCTGCCAGCCTGACAGACACATTGCTGGCAGCAGACTACAGGGGAGAGTAGTGCCAAGCTGCTTGCTCAAATCCAGAGACACACAAACCCACACAAACGCATCTACATAGACAGAATATGCATCTATGTATGAACACTCCATGCATGTATGCATCCATGCATACATGCACATGTGAACACCATAGACATAGACACGTATGCACAGTAAACATTCACAAATGTCGATTTATATCAAGGAATTCTCTGTTTTCACATTCATGTGAACACACGCACGCACACGCACACGTACACACACGCACACACGCACACGCACACGCACACACACACACACACACACACACACACACACACACACACACACACACACATTCCAGTGATAACCTGTCCTGCAGTTGCGGCATCTCAAACACCACAACACACAGTGTTGGAGCCATTTTGACAAATTTGCAAATTAATTTGAGTGATTAAGATTGATAACACTATGGAAATAATTATAATATGACTGCCGTGTTCTGTCTGGCCAGTTGAGCGTGACATCTGACATTCTGACTGACAAATGTCAAATATATTGATGGGTTACATATGACCAGTTGGAGCAGAAGTGGCAAACAATAGACCTCTGAAGAATAATTCCCGCCTCCGAGGCTCTTGGTTCCATGTTTAAATGTCTATGGAAAATAGCATGGGGGTTTTGAATCATCGCACGTGACTAACTCTGTAGGTGGCGAAGAAGTAAAAGCTGCTCAGGTTTTGAACTACACACTTTTTCCATCTAGATTCCACTTGGGTATTGGATTGTCGGGGCCGTTAAAGTAGTTAACTATTATTAATGCTAACCGGAAGCTTGTTCTGATCTGCGCAGACTTCATACGTCATACTTGTTAGGGAGGCGGGAGTTGCTTGCAACCATTCACAACCTAACGTGATTGTCATTTTACGCGTGAATGGACGAGCAGCGTTGGTGACAGTGCCATTTCGGTGAAGACAAATTATGGAACATTGCCGTTGCTATGCAACCTTGACTGGGAGAGTCGTGACGTCCTAAGTCGGCGCAGATACACGTTAGCATAATGCTTCTTCATAATAGTTCACTACTAGCGGTTCAATAGAGAAGTCGAGTGTCTGTTAGCCATTTGGGCAGATAATGCTATTCAGGCACAGTTGGTGAAGAACTGTGTTCTCTGTGTTGTTGTCCATTGTTGTTAAAACTCTGACTGGCGGCAGACTTTATTATGGTCCATGCAGCGGACGCTTGGTGATGACGTGTTACGACGTGATGACGTATATACAAGAGCCTACCGTGGCTAGGCCACAGTTGCGACGGCCAACGGCCACGGCCACGGCCAGATGGCCTAGTGTGAGTGCAGGCCAGAAAACAATGGGGCCAGTTGAGCACGGTTAGGTGTGAAAACGGCCAGATGGCCTAGTGTGAGTGGCCTTCACACCTAACTGTGCTCAAATCTGCCAGTGTGAGTGTAGCCAGTCTGGCCAGGCCAGGCAAACTTGGCCACTTAGTAGAGGTGTGCTGCTACGGTACGGGCCGCCACGGTACAGATGCTAATGAGCCGACGCGCGCACACGCACGGCTACGCAACCTGAGCTGGATGACGTATAGTCCATGCGACGACCATGGACATAATAAAGGCGACGAGCCTTCTTTCCCATTAAACGGTAAACATGGCGTCAAGCGGTTCAACTGTTGGTTCACGTTGGTCCCATAGAGAAGTCGAGTGTCTGTTAGCCATTTTGGCAGACGATGCTATTCAGGCACAGTTGGAGAAGACCCACAAGAATTCCGATGTATTTGGGAGAATCCGCAACCATATGCAAAGTCGAGGACACCACCGAACAATGGCCCAGTGTCGGGACAAATATTATATTATTATGGTCCATGCAGCGGACGCTTGGTGATGACGTGTTACGACGTGATGACGTATGTATAAGAGCCTACCGTGGCCAGGCCAGTTGCGACGGCCAACGGCCACAGCCAGATGGCCTAGTGTGAATGCAGGCCAGAGAACAATGGGGCCAGTTGAGCACGGTTAGGTGTGAAAACGGCCGACGGCCACGGCCAGATGGCCTAGTGTGAGTGCACCCCCAAGAGTAGTTCAAAAGCATCATCAGCCCATTCAGCGCAAATTAAAATTGCTGTGGATAAAGCTGGTTTACTGGCCAGAGCTAAATCCTTGAGAGAGAAACACTGAATGGAAATGGAAAAGATTGAATTATGAGCTAAAATGGAAGCATTTCAACTAAGAGATGATCTTGCTGTCACAAATGCCAAACTACAGGCCCTAGAAGAAATGAATCCAACTGAATCAACAGCAAGAACAGCTTTCAGACCTGAGGATGTATGAACGCTTACCTAGAGAGATAAATGGAGAAATCACACAGAACGGAGGAACCAATTTCCGAATCAGTGGAAAGCAGCAGAGTTACAGTGATATCTCAGCCAGATTTTGTGGATCTGGGAGCAGTACCTAAAACACCACTACAGAGGGCTATGCGAGTACGGCTATACGCCTGCATCAGAAATCAACGGCAGCACCGCAAACAACCACTGCTGCAACAACTAGGCCCAATTTATCAAGCCGAGGCGCTAGAACTACTTTGACTCAACCAAGAAGAGCGCAATCTACGCCGGGAAGAGAACCATTAGAACCCCTAGATAACTCAGACTTCACAAATCTGCTTGTATCTGTTGTAGCTCGAAGAGCACTTCCAAAGAAGGAAGTTTTCGTGTTCAGTGGTGACCCCCTGGACTTTCAGTTGTTCTTGCAAGCAATCAAACACAACATAAAGAATAAGACTGACAGTAATGAAGACCGACTGTACTTTCTGGAATAACATACAGTCAGACAGCCAAAATAACTTGTCAGAAAGTGTTTTCACATGGACGCTGCGACTGGGTATGCTGAAGCAAAGCGCCTACTCAAGCGACACTTTTGCAATGACTTTAAAATCACGACTGCCTATATGGAGAAGGCCTTAAACTGGACTGTTATCAGACTAGATGACGGAACGATACTTCACAGTTATGCGTTATATTTAAGTAGTTGCTGTAATGCTGCCCAAAACTTTCAATACATGCCTTAACTTTACTTGCCATCCAATATGAAACAAATAGTCTCCAAACTCCCATATAAACTCAGAGAGAGATGGAGAACAGTGGTATCTGACATTATGGAACAAACACAACAGAGGCCTAAATTCAATGATCTCGTCAGATTTGTTGAGAAACAGTCCAAAATAATGCAGGATCCGGTCTTTGGCGACAATCAAGACGTTCGCAGAGAAGCAAAGGTGAGAGCACCTGTCAAAGAAATGTCAAAGAAAATAGAAATCAATTTAGAAATGTCACTCCTCCCAATGAAAGTGAGGCTTTTACCAAACCCTGTGTTAACTGTAAAAGAGAGCATGTAATGGAAAGATGTGAAGCAATGTCAAAACTCCCACATAGAGAAAGTTGAATTACTAAAGAAACATGAATTTTGTTTTGCCTGTTTGACAAAAGTACATCTCAGCAAAACATGTAAGAAACGCCTGACATCCCACTCAAAACATGTAAGAAACACCCAACACTCTTACACATTGAAACCTGGCCACCAGATGGCGCCATATATACTAAAGCACCTGCAGTAGCCACGAAAAATACTAACTGTGGCACAGCCGTTCAAGCCAACTCTGTCACAGCTACCCTGCCAACAACCAACCAAACAGAGGCCGGCAATACAGACCACAGACTGGCAATAGTAGCTGCGGTAGTGAAGGCGACCAAGGGTAGCCTTCACTGAACGATGGCTTTCCCTAAATGAGGTCAAGTTGAACTCCATTGAAGCTGACGTGAGTCTGTTGATCGCGATGAACATCCCCAAAGCCATGGACCCACTCAAGGTCATCAACAGCCAAGACAATTGCCCATTAGCTGTTCTGACACATCTTGGATGGAAAGTAATTGGCCCACTGGGAATCATCATGTTCACAAACATAGACGACCACAAATAACGACAAACAGAATATCAGTGGCTCGCTTGGGCGATCTTCTGATCCAACAATACAACCAAGACTTTCACAAACTGACCTATGATGAGAAAGCCGATTATTCATTTGAGGATGAAAGATTTCTGCAAATCATGAAAGAATCCTTAAGAAAAAGAGACGGTCATTATGTAATCCGACTACCTTTCCGTAAGGATGATCTTGGTATGCCAAATAATAGGCAAATGTCTGAAAAAAGGGCAAATGGCCTTAAGAAAAGACTTGAGAAGGATGAGTCGTTTAAGAATGATTACGTGTGCTTCATGAACAATGTCTTATTGAAAGGACATGCAGAGATGGTACCCGAAGAACAGCTCCACCGGGCTGATGGGAGACTCTGGTACATTCCCCACCACGGAGTGTACCACAAACGCAAAAAGACAATCCGGGTGGTCTTCGACTGTACTTCAGCCTACAGAGGTACCTCTTTGAACACAAGGCCCAGACCTTACAAACACCTTGCTAGGGGTACTTCTGACGTTCAGACAGGAACCAGTAGCTGTGATGGGGGACATAGAAGGAATTTTCCTGAAACGGATGTGGACTTTCTGAGGTTCTTGTGGTGGCCAGGTGGTGACACTGCTCAAACACTGAGAGAATTTCAAATGAGCATCTATTCGGTGCACTTTCATCTCCCAGCTGCGCAAAATTTGCCCTCAAGCAGACGGCTGAGGATAATGAAGGAAAAGCTGATAGCTCTGCACTGAACTCTATTCGTCACAATTCATGTGTGGATGATTGTGTTAAATCACTTCCAGATGAAAACCAAGCCATTAGACTGGTTCAGAACTTAAAGAAGATTTGTGCAACTGGAGGATTTAAACTTACCAAATGGACCAGCAACAGCCGTTCTGTCCTTGCACCTTTACCTGTAGAGGAAAAGGCAAAAGAAGCAAAGAACATTGACCTTGAGAAAGACAAGCTTCCTGTAGAGAGAGCACTTGGCATGCGGTGGGATGTTGAGTCCAATACACTTTTCTTTGACATCACTCCGAAACAACAACCAGTTAGTCGAAGGGGAATCTTGTCTGTGCTCAATTCTGTTTACGGTCCTCTGGGATTCTTATTGCCAGTGATGCTCACAGGAAAACTGGTACAGCAGGAGCTGTGTGAGATCAACTGCGGATGGGATGGTGAAATCCCACCTGCCCTTGCGTCAAAATGGATCTAGTGGCAGAAAGATCTTCATGTGATTTCCGACTTCAGAATTGAAAGATGCTACAACCCGTAGATTTTGATGTCACTGACACTAAATTATACCACTTCTGCGATGCCAGTGACAGTGGCTATGGGACTGTCAGTTGCATAAGATTTACCAGCAGAAGCAGACCTCCTCACAGTACGTTAGTGATGGGGAAAGCGAGGGTTGCACCCCTAAAAGTGGTGACAATTCCCAGAATGGAGCTCACCGCAGCAGTTTTTGCCGCTCGTATTGACAATATGCTCAGGAAAGAACTGTATCTTCAGATCTCAGACTCCTTCTTCTGGACTGATAGTACTTCTGTCCTGAAGTACATTCTGAATGACACCCAGAGGTTCAAGACTTTTGTGGCTAACCGAGTATCTGTGATCCGTGACCTGACACAGAAATCTCAGTGGCGTCACATTAAGACTGATCTCAACCCAGTAGACAATTTGTCTAGGGGAATGCGAGCTGATGCTTTTCTGAAAGAAAGATGTTGGCTTAATTGTCGAGACTTTCTGGCCAAATGCGAAGCTGAACTTTCCACCGAACCACAAGTACATTCTGACAGTGACTCAGAGGTAAAGAAAACTGTTGTGGCCTTCGCAACAACGGCCCAAGATGACCCTCTTACTCACTTTATCAGGTCCTTCTCATCATGGAAGAACCTCATCAGATCTACGGCGTGGCTTTTGAAGTTCAAAGGGACTCTGAGACACTTGATCCAATTGAAAAAAGCAGGTACCTCACACAGTGCATCAGTTAAATCTGAATATGTGAAGGACAAGCAGCTATCAGACCAGCAACTGTCCGTGCAGGATTTTACAGATGCTGAGGAATCACTTGTTGCTTATGTTCAACAGAATGCCTTCACGGATGAAGTGAATGCCTTAAGAGCAGGCCAAGCTGTAAGAAGGAGTAGCAGACTCTACAAGTTGGATCCCATTCTTAATGATGGAATACTGAGAGTGAGAGGTAGATTGAGTAAGTTGGCTATGCCACTTCTCAAAACTTCTTCTGAACCACACCCACCATCTAGTTGGTCAATGTGGAAAAATAACAAAATATTTGATTCCCAAAGCCAAACAGGCCGCAAGGAAAATAACCCGCGATTGCACACTCTGTAGACGATGGCATGGCGCTGCTATGAAACAGAAAAAGCCTGATTTACCACTCATACGCATAACACCAGATCTCCCCCCTGTTTTCTCACACTGGCTTGGACTATTTTGGGCCCATAGAAGTCAAAAGTGGCCGTAGCAGGGTGAAGAGATACGGAGCCTTGTTTACATGTCTTGCAAGTAGGGCTGTGCACTCGGAGATGGCCTACTCCATGGATACAGATTCATGTATCTCAGCCTTACGAAGATTAATCTGCAGATCTGGTCAAATCAAAGAAATAGTTTCAGACAACGGAACAAATTATGTGGGCGCAGAGCGAGAATTAAAAAAAGCACTTGCTCACCTAAGCATGAATAAAATACAGGATTCAATGAATACAAAAGGCATTAAATGGAGTTTCAACCTGCCTTATGGTTCTCACCACAGACCCGTCGTAATCCTCAACCCCTAACTCTAAATCACCTTCTGCTCTTGAAAGGAAAACCCATTCTTCCACCTGGGCTCTTTTCCAAGCAGGATAGCTACTCTAGAAGAAGGTGGAAACAGGTTCAGTACCTATCAGACCTCCTCTGGAAAAGATGGACACGGGAGTATCTTCCGCTAATGCAGGAGGGACAAAAATGGAATGAGGTCAAAAGAAATCTGAAACCTGGAGACATAGTACTGATCATAGATGAGACCTCTCCACGAAAACTCCTTGCCTATGGGACGTATCATGGAAACCTTTCCAGACAAAGGGCTTTGTACGTCGTGGCAAAGTGAAAACTCAGACAAACCTCTTGGAAAGACCTATTACCAAGCTGTGTCTTCTCAAAGACATGTCCTGACTGACCATCTTACTGACCCGACGGACTGACTTACACCACACTACACTGCTAACAAACACAACATTTAATTTGATAAGATCCCGAAACCTACTGAAATCCTTTACTATTAAAAAAAAGTATATTTCACTTTTGAATGAGTAAAGAATCCATATGAATCTGTTGGATACTGAAATAAACCTGTTGATGTTTATGAAAAAAAAAGGATTTAATTAAATGAATTAATGTGAAATTATATGATTGAAGAGGACTATTGAATGGACTATTGAAAGGACTATTGGATTATTTTTTGAGAAAAGACTGAATTCCCCTTGACTTCTATAAAGGGTAATATTTTTTAAGGAAAAAGAAAACTCTTTTGATAGACTTTTCATGAACTATTGAAACAAATGTGTGAAAGAACAAGAAAAAACAAGTAAGAAATGTGAAACGTGAATAATGTTGCAATGGACTTTTGAACTGTGTGGCTCCTGTGAATATTTATGTTATGAATTGCCTTATTATGGCCAATTAGGGGAGTGTTGGAGCCATTTTGATATTTATGTTTGTAGAATGATTTGAGTGATTAAGATTGATAAGGCTATTTAAATAATTATAACATTTAAGTTGATGAAATATGGTTTAATAGTATGGTGAATTATGGTTTACAATTACGTAATTCTATGTTTAAAATCAGATTGACTGCCGTGTTCTGTCTGACCAACTAAGCGTGACGTCTGACGTTCTGACTGAGAGATGTCAAATATATTGATGGGTTACCTATGGTACCAGGTGGAGCGGAAGTGGCAAACAATTTTTCAACCACGTGAATGCGATAGGGACATCTTTGCTTGTACTTTTAGTAAGAAGGGAACAAATAAATCGATCTATAATTCAAGACGCGCGTTGTCCAGATTTGTCCGCTCTCAGAAGCGGCCGCTGTAAAGCTGCCACTGCACACAGCCTTGAGCCCTGACAGCTCTGTCACTCTAGACTTCTGACAGATTATTCTCTACCAAAGCTCCTCCCCCTCATTTGGCCCTGGCCAATTGGCCTCCGGAAGCAAAGCTGCCACCTCTTCCCTTAACGGATACGTTTTCAGACAGGTTTGGATTTTTTTTGTCTTTGAAAGGGGGAGGAGGCTCGCCGTGCTTTCCCGAGTATAAAAAGTATGAAAAAGCTGTTGGTTGATGAAAAATATTAAAAATGGTCGATGAATAAAGTGTGTTTGTGTGAAGGTGGGGCACGCTCCCCCTGTTGCTGAACCTTCTGGCTGGTTCCGTTGCCTTGCCAACACTAACTCACTCACTTCTTGGAATCTTTTAAATGTGCCTCAATAAATCACTCGGAGCAGTGGCCAGCCAATCTACTGAAGGGACTGAAACTCTAGCTGCTCCATTATGTATAAACGGCCGTGTGTGTGTGTGTGTGGAGTGTGTGCGTGTGAAGTTATGTTCAATGTAGTTTAGTTCTGTGTGTGCATGTGTATGTTGTGTTGGTTTTAACGTGTAGGTGTATGTAGTTATGTGCCTGGCTTTTTGTGCGTTATAACTCAAATGGCGGTATGTGTGTGTGTTTGTGTGTGTGTGTATGAGCATGTGATTACTTATGTGTCTGTGTGCGTTTTCCTGAAGGAGCGCGCGTGGGTGTGTGTGTGTGTGTGTGTGTGTGTGTGTGTGTGTGTGTGTGTGTGTGTGTGTGTGTGTGTTTGTGTGTAGGACAGTGACCAGGGGGGGGGAGGCAGGGGGCGTCTCTCTGGATCTTATCGGTGCTACTTAATCATGTCCCGCAGCAGCTGAACAAATGGAGACTGATGCTGCTCCCACTCCTGCTCCTCGACCCCTCTGGGAAACTCACACACACACACACACACACACACACACACACACACACACACACACACACACACACACACACACACACACACACACACACACACACACACACACACACACACACACACACACACACACACAGAATTCCAACTCTCGCACGTCAAGAGGGTACATAGGGAGCTCACATTTGCAGGGCACTGGGGAGTGTGAGGAGGATGAGTGCAGGACGACATCATGAAGGTCTGTGTGTGTGTGTGTGTGTGTGTGTGTGTGTGTGTGTGTGTGTGTGTGTGTGTGTGTGTGTGTGTGTGTGTGTGTGTGTGTGTGTGTGTGTGTGTGTGTGTGTGCGTGCGTGCGTGCTTGGAGCTGCAGCGACTGTAACAGAGCAAAGTAGCACAGCTTTCCAACCTAGGGCGCTTAAAGAACAGTTGTTGAACTTTCATTTATTTATACTGACCTTCAGTGAACACTTTAATGTTTAATAAGCTCTTGTTGTACACTGCGGCTGTGGAAATGTTTCTTTAGCTGACCTGACTGTAACACAGCGATAAAGATTTTGAACAGTTTTTGAATTTTGCTCAATTATGTTATTCAACTACTTTTTCGTTGGGTTTAGTTTGCTGCATTTTCTTCTGATTGAATTACTTTATAGATATGAACACTGCGTCTAATGTGTACTTTTTCAATAAATATTAAGCATAGCATCTATACACCTATACTATTTATATATTAAATATATATATGCATATTTATTACGCTGAATATAATAAGTTTTCTTTCTACATTACAAAAATCCCACATCCAACCAATTGAACCATACCAACCGCCGAAAAAGTAAAAATAGCATGAGTAACATATTTGTCAATAACCAAAAGCATTTCACTTGCTCGACCTTGTTATTTCATGTTTCATCTGTCATAGCTTTGTTGAGTCTTTTAAACAAACAATTACTCCTTTACTATATTACTTATGCTTTCAGACGCATATACTTGTTTTCTTCCTCATGTCAATCTCTGTTTAAATTACACAATGCCTCCATCTTTCTCTCTGTTCATTACATTAATTCTATGGCATTATCTTTGCCCGCAAGCTAGCACGGGACAGTTATTAGCCCAAAATAGAGCCAAATTAACAAGACCACAGTCCAAACAGGTGAGGAATTGTATGTTTTATTCCTGCCTAATTCAGCTGATTCTCCTCCTCCTGTCTTGCTTCAGAACAGGTTTATCCTCTTGGTTCCCCTCGCCCACATTTGTTAATGCGATGCAAATCAAGTTAAATGAAACGCCATTTCTCTTTACGCCTTGACTTGTAATGAGCAAACCGAACAGCTATTTACAAGTCATTGCATCATTTTGTTTGTTTCACTGGAATCGCAATAAAATTCCATTTTAGCATCTGTGCCTAATGTATTGGCTGAGTGTGTTCGTTCTAATAGAGGGTAAATAGTTTAGCTGGCAGGGACAAGGCCTTGCTGATGGACACTTAAGCTTCTCATAAAGAGCCAATAATCCCCCACACTGGCACCACACTTGTCTCATCTCTTGGTGTGTGTGTGTGTCTGTGTATGTGTATGACCGGTTATGTGTGTTTACCCCACTTTCCCCTCCTGCTTGGTTTTCCCTTGCAACATCACTTCAAACTCTCCGCACCACTTAGCAGCCTCTCCAGACATACCTCACTACACCCCCGGCTAAAGTTCAAGGACGGCAGCTTTTCTTTGTGGGTTATCCCACACAAAATTACCTTTCAATCTCCCAGCGGGTTGATCAGGCCAGCCCTCAAATCCCTCCTGCAAACACACACACACACACACACACACACACACACACACACACACACACACACACACACACACACACACACACACACACACACACACACACACACACACACACACACACACACACACACACACACACTTTTCCACCACGCATGTGTATCTCCTGCTCACCTACTATCTATACCCTGCGTTTAGCTCGTGAAATAGTGCTGTTGACAGCCCATTAAAATAACGAAAACGTACCGCAAACCACCCAAGGAGTAATTTTGTTCATCTGTTTTGAACAACAGTTTTTACCCGTTGCTCGGTTGCTACTGTACAAACCGGGTGTCGGAGTGACGAGGTTCGAGCTCTGCCTGCTTGGTGACGGGTCAGATCCTGCGTCGACAGGAAATACAGCACACATTCCGACGTGACGGCGAGGTGCGTAACGACCTGTCAGAGCGTTTACATCCTCACCCTGGAAATAGATTTGTTACAGTACCGCTCAGCGACGTTAGAGGAGCTGACCTTTCAGGAGGGTGGCCTAATATTAGAGCCAGTTAGGTCCGGCTTGGAAAGCGGGAGAGAAATTATGAGGAAAGATGGTGTGACGTTGAATGGCATGGAGCACATCCAATTAAACTAATATAATAAAATGTAATATCATACATCTTTTATGGATTAATTCTAAAATTGTTATACTCACAGCAAAATTGTCTCAGTCATATTTTTGCCAATCTAAAATATCTACGTATGCAACTCTACTCTCCTGACGCTGCTGATTCACTGTGCCTCATTGGCTATATCCTAACCCAATCAGAATGCTTTTTACATTCCGTAATCATTATTTGCCTGAGCCATCTAATTGACTTGCAAAAGTCAAGATGCATGCATACAAGATGAACCTTAAAATATGACTTAGGCAATTATGCTATACGGCTAACGAAATGTAATAGTAATAGGGTCCTTTACCTCGATGTCACCCCGGGAACGACCACAAGACCAAAACACTGGAAGTGTGTGTGTGATGGTGAGGTAAGGCCAGCGGGCACATTGCTGTGATTTAACTGCAGCTGATCTTTAAGGAAATGGAACCTGGACAGAAGAACTAACACCATGGACATGACACGTGAGTGTGCACTCACCGGGCCTGGAGAGCTTTAGAAGGAAGCTAAAGCTGGTGTGTGTGTGTGTGTGTGTGTGTGTGTGTGTGTGTGTGTGTGTGTGTGTGTGTGTGTGTGTGTGTGTGTGTGTGTGTGTGTGTGTGTGTGTGTAAGGGAGGGTCACGGCTTACGTAGACTCAAAACGTCTCACCTCATTGCGGTAGGCTGCAAACCCATGGTAACCTGCGTCCACAAACCTAACACCCCCTGTCCCGTGTCTGGTCCCTTCGCCTCTGTGATGTGTGGAGCCAGTGTGTGCCCGCCCTGGCTCCGGAGGGTGGACCCGCATTCAGACGCTCGCCCCAGTCCGGGCCGGCGGAGCCCCGATGACGGCTCCATCGCCATGCCTGTCTGTGCCATTAGGTACCCAGCCTGCCAAAGCCACACTCGCGGCCTGTGTGTGTGTGTGTGTGTGTGTGTGTGTGTGTGTGTGTGTGTGTGTGTGTGTGTGTGTGTGTGTGTGTGTGTGTGTGTGTGTGTGTGTGTGTGTGTGGGGGGCTTGGTAGGATGTGTTTTACACATGCTACCTTATGAACCAACACAGTAAGCCTCCAGCCACGGGCCCGTTGTTGCCGTGGCGACATCATTAGCGACTAGGTAGTGTATCTAGGGGGAGCAGGGGGGGGGGGGGGGGGGGGGGGGGGGGTGGTAAACCAAATAGAGCAAGCAAAGCAACAACAAAAATTATTTTCTTGGTCATAATACAAATAATAATAAAAGTGGGAAAGAAATGTCTTGACAGTGTTCTGCTTCACTCCGTCTCTCATGCTGGGGCTTTATGGCTGTATTACGCTGACACACAGACATGAATACACATAATTAATTCTGTTGGGTGAGATGTTGTGTGCTGCCGCATTTTCTGTTGTTACGGGGAATGAATATTCTTTGTGTTCTTTGGTTTCTCCATGTCCTCCAACACCAATGCAGGTCAGACTAATTGGAGACCAGAAATTGCCGATGAGCGTGAATGGTGTATGTGTGCGCATGAACGTGTGTGTGTGTGTGTGTGACCCAGCAGTGGAATGGCATTCCATTCAGGATGTCTTCCCTGTCTTTCCTACATTGTGCTCAGGAATTGCACCGCCCTCTAATCTGTGAGAGCATATGGAAAGATGTTTGTTTATTCCAACAACAAAAGATAGCTCCATTGTTCGCACTAAAACTGAAGACCCCTTTTTAGCACACATTAGAAATAAAATAGAGTAGACTTCACTCATAAACATATGAGTTTACAAATTATTCAACGTACGTATATCAATCATACATCCATAAGTTACTTTTGTGAACACTGTTTTATTTGTGCTGCAATTCTGATGAAAAGTTCGCTGTATATATGAAGTGCTGGGCATCTAAAATTAGACACTGTGTCACAAGTGATGCTCTGTAGACTGTATCTAGTTCACTGGCACGTCCGACTACTCCATTTGGCCATGTTTCCCCTAACAAGATGAGGCAACCCAGTAAAATCCATTCATTACCTATTTATAAACAAACTTTATGAATGGATACAATGGCTCTTTATCACAGAGGTGTAGGGGTGAACTATGAGCGTAAATTATGAGCATGGGCAGAGAGAGGTAATTGACATAATGAGCTACACCTGTTTGACCCTACTTTCAGAAATACAAGCCTATTAGTAGGCAAATATGAAGCATAGTTGTCCAATAATGTACATTTAAATGTTTACCTTAATTCAAATGTATACTTAATTTATAATCATTGTATTGCGTTGAAAATGTAGTTTGAAGGCCGTAAAGACTGTCATATGAATTCTATTAATCGAGACACTCAGTTCAGAGACCGAAATTAATTCATATTTTGGCTTGAATTGATTACTAATGATATTATATCCAGACACAAATATACAGATTACAAAAGTTTGATTATGGTTACGTAAAAAAACATTAATAACAGTCTATTAAAGGTCATGAGTTTCAGAAATCAACTGATTTTTGTTTACATTTTTCAAGGATATCATCATAGGAGATAGAGCCCCACACCAAGGTAAATTCTGTCTAATAACTAAAAAGTCCAGCATTACCCATGCTCATGCCTGCTGTGACTCAGTAGCAAGGTGCCATTTCATAGAGAGAGGGGTAAACGGGTTCAAATTGTAACAATTTGTAATGAATTTGATACGTTTGATCTACAAAAATACAACCGAATAATAGCTTCAGATACTAGGGCATGTGGTTTTTGCATTCATCTGAATAAATGTTTCAATAATGACTGAAAACAATTGACCATAGCACCCCTGATACCGCACACAATATCATTGTCTTGCATTTCACTGTAAGCAGGAAATTTTAGGGAAAACTACACCAGTATTCAGATAAAGTAGCTGCCAAATTAATTGGTCTCCCCACACCCACACTGTCAGAGCTCAATATAAAGGCCATCTTACGCATTGCATCCACAATAGCACTGGACAACACTCACCCTCTCAACTGCCACTTCACTGTCATGCCCTCTGGACGCAGGTATAGCTCCCTGTTGTGCAGGAGGGCTCGCTACGGCAAAAGCCTGGTGCCTGTAGCCATAACAGCACTCAATAAACGGCCAGGATAAATCACCCCCAGCCCTACTCTGTGTAGATGTTTATGTAGATCTGTGTAGATGTTTATTTGTTTCTGTCTATTGTCTGTCGGCGTGCGGCCCAAATATGTAATGTACTGTGATGTGAAGAAAAATTTCCCCTTGGGGACAATAAAGTCTAAAGTCTAGTCTAAAGTCTAAACATTTGGTTTATAAAATAGGTGTAAAAAACAAGCAAAAATGTTACATTCCAAGTTTTCGACATCCATTTCTAGTCATCTCTTCGGATGGAACCACAACAAGGTAAATTTAGCCTTATAACTAAAAAGTCCCGTATTACACATGCTCATGCCTGCTGTGACTCAGAGGCAAATTATTCATTTGAAGAGTAATTTCTTTTATGTCAATGTTCTTTGACATAAAAAAGGGCAGTCATTTTACACACAGGCAACAGTTGAATTTCACAATTTGCCAAATCCTTTCAGCAATTGAAAACAAATGTAGTTCCGTCATTCAGCTAATTAACTAATCAACTGACCTCCCACGCTGCCTCAAACATAATTACAATTACTGTCAAAGCGTGAGTGAGGAGGAAAGCTAGCATGAATTCTAAAAATAATGGCGTGTCCATTAAACCTCACAAACAACATGCTGCCCAGGTCTCAAGAGTAGACTATTAATCACTTTGTTTAAACAATGATAATATATGGCAATTGATTCTTACACGGAAGGAGTTACCCAAGTATATTTTGTTCAACTTTTGTAGAAGGGTTTGAGGCTTGGCCAAATCAATTAAATCGGATGATTGCATGTGACATGACAACTGCAAGACAGATTAAATGTTTTTAGTTCAGAGCATGAAATTCTACCCTTCACGTCACATAAACACGGCCTATAAACGGTCTTGGGTTAATGAAGCACAACAAGTGAAGCACATAAAAAACGGTTTGATGTCATTTGTTGAACAGGCCTATGCAAACAAAAGAAAAAACGAATCTTATTCTATGTCCAAGAGGTCCATGGAAGAAAGCAGACTTTAATACATCTTGCAGTACATACAAAGGATGTAACATTCAAAGTTTTCGTGGAAATATATGGTGGACTTGTACACACTTTCAAAGTAAGCTTCATAAGGTACACATTCAATTAATTTTTTTCATCTCTAAACATTTTCAACAAGGGAAAATCTCTGCAACTGCAAAACATTTTTTTACAAGCTCAAAGTCATTACCGTACTGACTGAATCGAATCGTTGTTTTGAAAGAAAAAGAAAGACCATGAAATGAGTAAAAATATGATTGTTCCCACATCTGAGGTCCCAGTATAGGTGCCACAAGCCATTATTTTTGTGCTACAAAGTTATTATGTGTTTGGCATTGTGAAAAAAAGAGAAGCACCAGCACATTCCTCATCCTCTTATTGAAAATAGACTTAATTAGGCCAAAAAAGTGGAACCAAATTAAATTGAAATTACAACCAAGACAGGGGAGAAAACAGCCTCAAAACAATCAGGAGTGGATATCCAGGCGCTGGGCAGAAACTGTACTCCTGTGGGAATGCGTCTTCCTGGAAGAGGCACACACAAACAAAGGGAGGGGGAACCGCTCCTCAAAGAACTTCGGAGGGTATTTCCATCTGTCGCAATTCGCTTTGCTCACACTCAATACGCACTGACTTTACTCATACTCTCATACTCTCACGCTATGCTACACACACTATTTTCACTCTATACTCGCACTACCCTCACACATCACTGAATTGGATGTAAAGTAATTTCCGCCGGGCAATTTATGGAAACATCTTAGGAATGACCCTCCTCCTCGCTCACTTCAGCAAAACATGCCAGCTTCCGTCAGTGAGAAATCCACATGAGGCAGAGAGTGAGCAGCAGTAATTAGATGAATTCCTTTGAAACCCTACGATTTTAGGCTATATGCATTTTTTGCGAGCACATTTTCACTTCACTTACTGACTTGAAGGCTATTGCTGTCCTACAGCTGAAGAGCAACGAAAGGAGAAGCTGAGCCACCACATTGTGATACACATAGAAGGTGAATTATATTTCAGTTTGAATGGTCATTATAAACTGGAGAGAACTGTTTTTGGTCCACTTTGACATACTTTTTGTGAAAGCGAAGTGAGTAAATATAATACAGCACTAAAGATAAAAGCATGAATGTAAAAATTGTGAGAATGGAAGTAGTGGACAAGACACCACAGTGTCAAAAGCAGATGATAATGAGTGACATCATTATGCCGCCATTGTTAGATGACAAGTGTTATATAACGACAGGTTAAAGGAGTCTAGTACTTCTAAGGAGTATAGGGTGAGTGGGGAGACATGAGATCCAGACAATGTGTGTTTTTGTGGCCTTGTGACGGACCCATTTTGAATCTCTTTCACATTATGCAATCAAATGTCTCTCTTTGTAGCTTCTATGTGTGTGTGTATGTGTGGGTGTGTTTTGTAGTGGTGGTGTGTACGTTATTTTGTGTTTGGGTATGTGTGTAGGTTGTACTGGTTGTTAATGTGGGCTTGTGTGTGTGTGTGTGTGTGTGTGTGTGTGTGTGTGTGTGTGTGTGTGTGTGTGTGTGTGTGTGTGTGTGTGTGTTAACATATTAAAAGCAGACTCTGATGTCCAACTGTTATTCCTCCAAATTATTTGTTCATGGGTTGAACAAAAGTGTGCTTTAAACCACTTATCCTAAACGCTGCCCGTTGCGTTCCTGGTTAGAGAAGAACCAGGTCAGGGATTCCTGCTGAAGTTGACACGGATGAGATCAGGACACTTGTGTGAGGCAGTGTTGGATGTGAACCACTAGTAATGTACGAGAAAACTGCCATGGTATAATTTTAATCCTTTTTCCTTTTCATGTTGATGTATATTCTAAGGGTATATACTAGGGCTGTCAAGCAAACATTTATTCGTGGTTGATCGAATATCTTACATTCAGTTTCAGATTCAGATTCAGAAAACTTCATTGTCTGTCGTAAAATCTTCTTTGACGTGGCTCAACATGCAACAAGGACAATGTATTGATAGGCAGTCATCCAACGCAGATTTCTGCGAGCACACAGTGTGTATAGATCCTAAAACAAGTATAACGATTACAAGATAAAAGCTGTGGATACGTGTAAAGTGAGGGTCAGGGTTAATTTGTCCATTAGTTATTGTTTATTTAAGCTGTTCATGGCCATGGGTATGAATGATTTTTTGTGCATGTTTTTCTTAGAAGGACTTTATATTCAGCGTGATTGCAGAAGTTGGAAGAGCTTCTGCAGGGGGTGGATGGGGTCCTGTGTAAAGAGGTTGGCTTTCCTTTTAACTGCCTGGGTGTGGAGTACCCTCACTGCTCCTGACGAGCTGGCTGTTGCCCTGCATGGTTGACTCCGCGCTTGGTGTCTGAATGTGTGAATTAACCACTGTAAGTCTTTACAATCAACCGTAAAGGGCATTTGTCAAGTTTTTAATACTGTGGTCAAACTGGGAGTGGACAGAATATGCATGCCTTATGCAAATGTGTTTTATTTGAAATCAAAGAACAAAAACACAATGCGGTGTGTCAAACATTTGTCAACATGCTCAAATCACATTTCAAGGCAATTAAAATGATGATGAAAAAGACGGCAGCGCGTTGAAGGGGAGGTGCTAAAGTTGAACTTCAATTTACTTTATGTAAATTAGCGCCTAGTGCAGCGAGCGTTCGGCCATATGATTGGACAATCGACATGAAGGAGGTACTGGCGGACCATGCGGACTCGGGGTGAGCGTCATTTCCTGGTTTTAAGCACTTCCATCGACAAGGTGGTTAATGCTGCGTTCGAGTATTCTCTGCGAACCGACTCGGATCTCGGATCTGACGCCACGCCCACGTTTTATTATTTCGCTCGGTCGTTGGAGGAAAACATGGACGCCACCCGGAAAGTTGTTGTCGCGGTAGCATTGGCAGAGGACCAGGCGTTTCAAAATAAGTAGGCTATAGGCCATAGGCAGAGATACGGACGCAGTAAGGTATTGCAGTAATACGAGTGATTGAAATTGCCATTTAAACCACCAAAGTGGTCCAAGCACAATGAAAACAGTTCATACTTCAAGTCACAATGGGCGCAGCCATCTTGAATTCTGTCTCGGAATTTTTGTTCGGTCACCACTGAGTTCAACCGAGATGGCGAGTTCGCCGTCCGAGGAAAAGGGGCGTGTTTGTGCGTGTCGCTAGGCAACGTCCTTGGACCTCCGAGACGGATGGATATTAAAACGCAGCACTCCCGCAAGCCGGACCTAGGGAGAATGCGGGGCGTGGCCACGCGTTTTCATAAAGGAGACTGGAACTGAAAATCCCATTCATTGCATAGAGGTTTTGACTAAAGCCCTTTTGTCGTTATACTTATGCTAAAAAGTTCACAATGGTTTATGGGATGAGTAGTTCCTTCGCTCATTGAAAAAAAAATTATGTACCCAGTCTTATGTACTTCTTTTCATTAAATTTACCAATTTTTATTTTGCTCCGAAACAATTTTTTTATGTATACGACTACCCTCACGAACTTGGTTCCAGGATTAAAAGTCTTTCGATTTTATGAAGGTCAATGGAGGAAAGAATGGGAAATTTGCTTCGGGAACCCGAGCTGTTCTAAAGGGGGCGGTCACTCTTGAGCTCTATACCCCTACTGCCATACTATTTAGTATGCCAGGAGAATAATTACCATGTCCCAATACACGGTATGGAAAATACAGCATGCCATTTTCCATGCTATGGATGCATACTGCATTTCGCAGTATGTAAGTCAGCATGCTTTTTTTTGGTATTCTGGCCCACAAGAAACTTCAGATCAACTGAGCCCACAGAAGTCTATGGGTGGCAGCACAACAGGTGTGCTAATCAGTGAAATCACCTGTATGCACTCTGTAAGGGTAGCTGCACTAAGTACTTCAAGTAAAAAGGAAAAATATGCGATTTGGAATGCAGCCCACGCTTTTGGTGGGGCAGAGTCATAAAAAAAAATGACCTGCGTTAATGCGTCAAAGAATTTACTGCCGTAAAGAATTTACGGCAGTAAAGAATTATCTGCGTTAACGCCGTTATTATCCGTTCATTGCTGGGCCTTAGTACATAATCAAATCTGGATTTTCAGACAAATTTGGTATCCGTTAAAACCTATGTTCACAGAAGTTCCTTCCACAAGCAGCACCTGCAAATAATAAAAATGTAAACCGACAGATGACGAGGATGACCTTGACTGTACGCCTTTGTACCGCTCCCAACAGCTGTATCGTCTATGTTTTCACATCACCATGTCTCTCCTATACAGGCCCTGACAGAAGCATATGGAATGTCTTGGACGACTGACAGAGACACAGACCACCTGTTGAACAAAAACCTCTGCTGTGCAACTCACACATTGGTCGTTAATAGCCAAAGCCCTGTGTGTGGGATCAGCTTAGCTCAGGAGGTAGAGTGGGTTGGCTGGTAACCGGCAGGTTACTAGTTAGATCGCCGGCTCCTCTTAGCTGAGTGACGATGTGTCCCTGTCTGAGCAAGACACTTTCCCCTCCCTGCTCCTGACGAGATGGCTGTTGCTCTGCGTGGTTGACTCCGCGGTCGGTGTATGAATGTGTGAATTAACTGTCTTTGGATAAAAGCGTCTGCTAAATGCCCTAAATGCAAATCACAATGTGCGCATAGCACCGTCAGAAGCGTTCGCCACTCTGGACAAGGCAGACCTTTGACATTCATTCTTGACTGACATGCATTGGAAAGGCTCTTTCAGCACCAGAGCTTCACTAGACCACTTCACTGCAAATCTCCCCTGCTCTCCTATCGATCTGGGTTCCTTCATGGTACATTTCAATGAGCCATGGATTCTTTAATGGCATCACAGTTTGATCATTTTTTTAAACGATTCCATCCATCAGTATGGACAACTGTGTGTCTGCATGTGTGGCTGGAGGAATTGATTGACCGAAAGGACTGAGTGGAATATGAAGGACGAAACCACCGCACTTTGCATTCCTTACACCATCGGCTTGCCGGACGCGAGCATACTTTGCAAATGTCATTCCCGTTTTTTTGAGGCTTGGTGTGACCTGCAAATTTCATTTGAAAATATTTTTTCAAACCCCTTGGTTAAAGTGGGTCCTTCACGCTCTTCTATTTTGGCTGTAAGAGAGAGCTGCCTCATGCACGCGTTGTGTAACAGACGCCGTCGGTCTCCACAACCATTGACATCATTGGACAAGGGTAAGTGTTCTCCATTGGCCCAAATAGGTCACCTGTTTTCAATGTTTAGATCATCTTTGCAACGTCTACACCCAAGGGTCCGGGACCCCTGGCTCCGGGTCACCGGGGACGACATATTTTGCGCAAAGCAAAAATAATTGCAGCAAAATAATGTTTGATACGAAATAAGAAATCAATGATATGGAGGATCGTGTATTGATTTATCACTGGCCAACTGTAAAGTGTGAAGGATTTTTTCATCATGGGTGATCAACAAATATAGACATGGCACTTAGCAGTCATGAAAAGAGAGAGGCCATGGTCCCCGCGCCGGGGCGGCTGGGCCCCTTGATTATTTATTTATTTACGGGCCCTTGGTCATACCCGGGACCCGGGGCACTGGCCCCTGCTCTCTGGGTCCCTGGCTGTACATACCAATAGATGGCTTATGGCATCAGCTCAAAGCTCCTCAGCATGCTGCTATCGCTGAAATTATAGGCATGGCTGTCGAATAATATGAGCCTCAGTTGGTTCCCCATATTTCTATGATGGCTGAAGATATGATCACTGACTTTTGCTTGATGGTCGTAAGGCCATTGGTATCCATTTGGTTCTCCAAATGGACCCAACACGAATGGGTCCATTGAATATTATAATACATTTGGACACAATCTCATCTGCCATCCAGTTTAAACAGCAGGCAGGGATTTTAACCAATTTTCACATTTTCAACCTTGTCGACTTAAAAATAAATTCAAGCTGTAAACATGTGTTTGTGGTGTAAGTTTGATGACATCATTTTTGCAGGAAATGAATTGATAGGCTTAATATTTTTTTCATTTCAATCTGTCATTGAAAGGGAAATAACAATGCTGCTTTGCTCCATTAAGAAAGTGTTTTTGTTAAAAAGAGAATATTGAATTCATGCTAAGTGTCTCTCAAGAATAACCTCCAAGGAGAAAAGTTTAGCATTTTCATTCAAATGATGTTGTACACTTGAAATGTACATTTACTTTCCGAACATCCTGAGGCACAACGATCGGTCGGAGAGACTCTTTAACTTAAATGTACCGCATACAAGTGCAGAGAAGACAATTGGGTGTCCATTTAATCCACATGAAGCCCTATATGATGTACCCAAGAGCACAATGTGTCCTAGTAATAATGGAACTATTTCTGGGACAGCCTTCACCCACACAAGAGCCATCTCCAAGTCAATTAAATCACTTTTTTGTTCACTTCAATTTTATATTTATAAAATAGATTAAACTTGCGTCATCCGCTGTCTTTGAATTTGAAGATAACCATGAGTGCAGAAGACAACTTTGAGAGATTTCTGGGAAAAGAACAACCTCACTATTTATTCCTATTTTGCTGCTTATTTACCATGTGCACATGTGACCACAGATTCAGAGAGACTCAAGACTCACATGTTCAGAGTTCACCTATCCCCTGCATAGCCTCCTCCCTTACCCCCAACCATCCCTACTTCTCCCTTACTCCCCTAAAACACCCCTTTTAGGTACTTATTGTACATCCTAGCATTTAAAAAGCATTTAAAAAGCTACGGGGAATGGGTTAACCTAGCAATAGTCAAGGGCTTGGCACTTGTTTCTGTGAACATTCTTACTGTACCGACGGTGATCGATTGTTTCTCTTTCTTCTGACAAATGTATTATGTAATTATACTAAGTTGCTCTGGATAAAAACGTCTGCTCAATGCACTGAATGTAAAATGTAAACGTAAATGTAACATATCCTATCACACAGTTCAGTGTAACATGACCAGCACTGCGCTATTGTAACATAGAAGTTGGTCGTAAAGTAAAAAGCCTGGGCATTTAAATCAAATTCTGAGGTTATGCGTCTGCACACATACCTCCGCACAGTTTGAGGCAGGTGGTTTTGCTACTTCCCCAGATCATCAATGGCAAACCCTGCCTTAGGGATAGGGCTTCAGAGAGCCAATCAGCCTTACAATAAACAGAGGGAACTTTTCAGGGGGCAGGGGAATACAAAACACAAAGAAGGGGGTGGTGTTCCCCACCACCACCCCCCAGCTTACTCCCCCCCCCCCCCAACTCCTCAACTCCTCCACACCACCTGTCAGATGAAAGAGAGACACGTTCATCCCAACTGGCTTTTGGTCCCCATGAGTTCTCGTCTCTGCCTATCACACCCCACATGCACTCTTACACAGGCTGCATAAATGTTCAGTGTTTCTCATCTTCCCAGGGGAGGGTGCGGAAGTAATACATGGGGTGGAGGGTACAGAAGGTGGGCTGGCTTTGGAGATGGGCCCAGACACACAGGTTGGCTATGTGAAGCAGCACCATCCCTGTGTGTGTGTGTGTGTGTGTGTGTGTGTGTGTGTGTGTGTGTGTGTGTGTGTGTGTGTGTGTGTGTGTGTGTTTGTGTGTGTGTGTGTGTGTGTGTGTGTGTGTCTGTGTGTGTGCGTGCGAGCGTCTCTGTGTGTTTTTACTCCTTGGATAGAGAAGAGACCAAAAAAATTAAACGCTTTTATTTTTAGGGGTGAGTTGCGACTGAATGTGGTATATGCACCCAAACCATAGTGCGGTAATTAGTTTTTCCCCTGACTTCTTGTTTCTGTTTTTACCTTTTCTCACTGTGCTCATTTCACGCAGAGTCTTTATTGTCGTGGCTGTTGTTGCTCTCCTCTAGCACTGAATACAATCAAGCCAAATGTATTCATGGGTTCTCCCTGTAAACATGCGCTCACAGCCGCTCGACAAAGTGGGGGAAATGAGTTGACAAAAACCCCTTGTTACACTCTTAAACAGGCCCGGAGTGGCCAGCCTCTGCTCAAATGGAGGCACATGTGTGTGTACAGGTGTGCGTTCTTATTACGAATGTCCTTTTTTTCCATGTGTGAGCAGGCGTGGTAAGAATAATACAATTCAAAAAAAAGTCTCCTACACCTGTGAAAATCCACAGGGATCAGCGGAATAGGAAAATGTGCTCAAAAAGAATATAATATCCTTTCTTTTTGGGGGTGGGATGACAACGCTGGCTCCATATATATGCTCCAGTTGTGAGAGTAAGCACAGTCTGCAAACACACATTTCAACAAAAAGATCCCCCCCCCCCCCTTTTTTTCCCCCCCAGAGTTACAACCACAAACTGGCGATCGCAGCCAAAATGTGTGCTGGTCTATGCTGAGAGAGACCAGCACATACAAACCCTCATACCCAGTGGGTTTGTAATATGCATCCAATATGTATTCCCATATTGAGTATTTATTTCAAATTGATATGGCAAATATATGTCCTCAAATATGGTCAGCCTAGGTGGGGCGCTTTCCAGAGAAAAAGCAAGAGAGAAAGAAAGAAAGGTTTGGACATGATGAGGTCTTTCTTGGGCCTACAGGGGCGGTCACCGAGGCCCGGGCTCTATGCTTCCCACCCTCTTGCCCATGTTGGGGTGGGGGATCGTTTGACCCGTCCTTGAGGCTATTATGTCCCCTGCAGAAGGTTCTGCAATCGATAAAGAGCACAGGAAATACACACTTTGCTTTGTTTCTACAGCTACAGACATCCCACATTTCGCCTTTGATATATATAATATATATAATTATACATATATATATTTATTGTTTTACAAAAATAGCAGGGCACAGGAAGTCGTGGCATCTGCAGATGTGCTGGGCTAAGCAGTGCCGTCTGGTTCCTAGGACTGGGGGGGTGTTTGGAGGGGAATGCAGCCGGTGGCTCTGACTTCTATGCAGCTCCCGCGGGACTAATTAATTAGCATAGTGCGTGCATGCACGTGTGTTTTAAAGCAGACGGGAGGACAAAAAAGGGCAAGGCCACGATAAAACGACGAGGGAGAGAAAAAACAATGTCGTTGGAACGAGAGAGAGAGAGAGAGAGAGAGAGAGAGAGAGAGAGAGAGAGAGAGAGAGAGAGAGAGAGAGAGAGAGAGGAGAGAGAGAGAGAGAGAGAGAGAGAGAGAGAGAGAGAGAGAGAGAGAGAGAGGGTGAGAGAGAGGGGGGGTGGGGTAAACAGCTTTGCCTATCGGAGATGCAGGATGAATATCAGGCCGATTCCTTCAGATTCTTTCCACTCGAAAGCCACACAGCCCATGGTGAAGGGACTTATTGACCAGCATAGGCCCTGCCCTGGTCCAGAGGTTCTGTTGCTATAACATCATCAATTCCCAAGCAACTCCCTAGACACTCCAATACTTTGCACCCCACCCTTGCTAAACAACAAGCACAGGTCATTAGCACTCCCTGGTTGCAAATGAGTTAGCAGGCAGGATCGGGGTGGAAAGGAGGGCTTTTCCGTAAAAGGCATTACTTTTCCAAGGGGATCAATTTTGTGTGCTATTAAACACAGTTAACTAATTATGGTGACAGCATGAGTTATGATTATGGGAAAATTATAGGAGTTACAAGGTGGGAGGCGCGGGGGGGTATGGGGGGGCTGGGGTGAGGGGGCCCTGGGCCATGATATATCTTGAGCCGGGGAAGGGGGATCAGGTGCTAGACGAAAAAACATATCGTTCTGCCGCTAATGAACGTCCGACCAGAGAGCATCGCTCACGATCATGTTAATGTTGCATGAAGTTGGAGCAAACAGAGAAAGAGAGAGAGAGAGACAGATACAGATACAGAGAGAGTGCTGTTGAACTCTGGGTTTAAGATGGATCTTATCTTATCTATGTGGAGACGTTAAAAGTGTTAAAAGGCATTGAGCAGATTGTATCTTACCTTCTGTGATTCATTTGCGAGAATTTATTTTTTAATTAATAATATGAGGGAACTGAAGTGCACAACGTCAAATGTCAAAAAGTCACGTTTGGAATTGCATTCAGGGAGGTTTTTAAAATATGAAACCAATTTGTATTGAAGTCAGCAAATTGCTATTCCTATTGTAATGTGTTGCTTTATGCACATTTTTATATTGAACACATTTATGCAACCACATCATGAAAATTGGACCAAGAAGATGGCAGAAAAGTGTTCTGAAATCTTGTTATTCTGGCTTCAATGGGATTATTGAGAATTAATATCTTTGTTTGATGTCCTACAACCTACATGTTCACTTTGACAATAAACCAACGATTTATAGTCAGTAGTTATTCAGCAGTCGGTTTTCCCCAAAAAGTTAACCGCTCACGAAAAAGTAAAGTGTCAACTGCTCAAGGGTAGATTTTGACCATTCTCCCATGTAGAATGGAAGTGGATATGTCTTGTCTCTTATGTCGGCACTTACTCTACGGGGAGATGGGAGTAGGAGCACTTTGTCTTTAAACCAGTACAGCACATTGCTTCAACTTTTAAGAGTTTGAAAAGGCCTTTTTGCTCCCCACTGCTTTTTCTTTGAAGCACTTTGTATTTCTCTGACTGGGGAAGACAGCCAAGGTAAAATATGAAGGTTAAACAAGAGCTTGGGTCCTATTTCGGTATTATTTTTATTCCTCCTCAGGCTCTACCAGCAACACACCCTAATATTCCAATTCCAACGTACCTCTTAAAACAACACATATGAAAAAGCGTCTTAGAGTACCATATTAAGCGCTATATAAATTTCATTTATTATTATTATTATTATTATTATTATTATTATATGCCACGTTTCAAAGCAAGCAACAAACATTTACGTTTCCAGATCAAAAAACCTAGAATTATGCCCATCTGTCCCATATATCCATTATGCCCGAGTTATCTACTATTAATTAATTCATTTATAATGTTAGTTATTCATATTTATAAAATGCATAAAATCTCCATTTTAATTGTGTATTATAACAAAAAACATCTCCCTGATCACACAGGGAACACAATGTCGGTATCACAGGCATTTATGCTCGGATCTCCCTGCCCTCTCTTCTTTTATATATATATATGTGAAGCACTTTGAGTCTGCCTTGTTTATGAAAAGTGCTATATAAATAAAGTTTCCTTGCCTTGCCTTGCCTTTATTTAAGTAGTTTTTTTAAGAATCAATTTAAATTCCCGCCCCTTAGATGATGTGACTTATAACAGTGATGTGTTAATAATACTCCACTGCTACGAGGACAGGGATGCTGTCATCAACTGTGCTCGCAATCACAATTCAATGCCACTGTGCCTCTGTTTGCCAACATGACTCTGTTTTGTATTCAATGAAAAAAAAACAATGAAAGCTCCAGTTTTGCGTACGAGTGTGGCCGCGGGTACTTTGCCGCCGCCGCCTCCGCCGCGAAGCGTAAAAGAAAGAAAGAAAGAAAAAGTAAACAAGTTTATTCGCAAAAAGACCGTGGCCCTCAGAGGGGGTCCCCGGGGAGATGAAATGATGGTTTGGTTCAGCGCGTTCAGTCGCGGCGCTGTGGTCCGGGAAGTACGTCGCCTGATAAATGCTGAGTGTTTACTAAGTATTGAGCTCAACTCAACAACATAAATTGTGCTGGGCCACACCAAAGGGCACATACAAAGAGTCCATGAATCTCTCTGAAGCAAATAGGAGGGAAAAACCTAAAGACTGCTTTCGTCTCCATTCATTAGGAACACACACACACACACACACACACACACACACACACACACACACACACACACACACACACACACACACACACACACACACACACACACACACACACACACACACACACACAGACACACAGACACACACACACACTTGGACCATCGTCAGACCACATATTCGTCCAAAATACCCTCATTTAAATCCAATGTTGTTTGTCCAGAGGCGTGGATGATTGCACATTTCAGGAGGCCCGGGGATAACGCAATAAATATATTTAAATCGCCACTTTGTGTGTGTGTGCGCGTGTGTGTGTGTGTGTGTGTGTGTGTGTGTGTGTGTGTGTGTGTGTGTGCGTGTGCGTGCATGCGTGTGTTCATGGGTATGGGTGCGTTCTCTCCAGGAGTTGCATCCAGTAAACTCTACAACCGATGAGGACAACGTGACGGACAGCTTGACATCACCGGTAACCTCGCTAGACCCATAACTCTGACCCACTCACTGCACTCCTACTGGGCTCACAAAGTGGATGCGTGTCCACAATTCAAATGAGGACTTTTGGTTATTTCACAACTCACTTCAAAAGCGCTAAACTCGACAATTCTATGAATAAATAACTGAATAAATAAGGCGTGAAAACGCACCTTTGAAATGACAGCTTTAACTTTAATTCCCTCCCTCGACGGAAATCAAACCTTGTAGCCCGAGGGCTGTTTATTATCTTCAAGGTTCCCAAAAAAATCAAAAGAAAACAAGCTGTCGGGTGTGCTTACGGCGGAGCAGTCCGTCGGGCGCTCCTTGTGATTATAAGCATTGTCTCAACATGGCTGTGCAGACGGCGTTCACTTGTGTGTGTCGGAGTTCATGGGTTCAGGTTCCTGCATTCAAGAAAACATGGCAGCTGACAGAACATGGGAGGCTACGGTTCACCAGAGTATGCACCCACATTGGACATTTCTCAGAAGTGGTCAGTGATGACATATTGGTTCCATTATAAAAGCAGAGGAATAGGAAAAGCCTAGCTAAGGCAATAGCTAGCAATTATGTGCAAGCATTTACATCAATATAATGTAAGGCATGTTTAGTTTACATTGCTATGAATCTACAGTAGAACCGTAATATAGAAGCAACCCGGTCAAAATAACAAATGAACAGAGACTATCAACACAGAATGGTTTTGATCAAATTCAGCATAAACATGTACGGATAATTTGTGTCGATGGACATTATTGTCTCTGTATGTAATAACATTGTATAGTCGTTTGTTATTATATAGCTGTATTGTTCTGAAAAAGGCCACCTGTACTGTTTCCCTTGGTTCAATGTGAACGCAGTCAGCCAAACTCCTTCATGAGCCAGGAAATGAGCACCTTGCTACTTTCAAATGTCAAACAAATCTGAAAAGGAATAACCACAATCAGGCTTAACACCAAATAAAAAGACAAACTAAAGATACATCAAATCTACATAATGCAAAGATAATGCAAACTAAACTTGCTTACATATACTTAATGGATACTCGATAAACAATATTTATCAATAGAAGATAAGTAAATGAAAAATGAACTTCAGAAAGCCATTGCCTTCTGAATCCTGACACAAGAAGAGGATGCGTGCCACCCAACATTCCCACCATCTTTTAAGAGCAATGAGGGAAAGCCATAGTGTTAATTTCCTAGTTCCTGGGAGTCCTTTACTGTAAAGCGTCATGTCTCCTGTCAACAGGCTGACAAAAAATAAACCACATTTGAAAGTCAATGAATAGATGAGAAAATAATCAAATAAATAGCTTGTTTTTAAGCAATTAGCAATCTAAAAAAGATCTTTAAGCAGAACTAGCCCCCTCTCGTTCAGACGTCAGCAGACCTGGCCTTGGTTGGGCCAATCACAACCGGGTATCTAATAGGGGTGGGTTTGATACGATGATAAGAGGAGTCCTATGCAAGCGTCTCTGAGGCATTTTCATGAACAATCAAGGTGGCTGCCGCTTATTTATCACACGTTCCTTTGCTCTGATTGGTCGTAGATCCATCCAATTGAGTCATTTTGGTCCGCAGCCTGTGATAACACCCCTTTGGAAATCAAAAATCAACTGAGCGGTTCCGGACTAATGCGCATTTGCAAATTGTTTTGATTCCATAATTCTGAATTTGTGAGAACTGGCTGAAAACTTGGCACTATCAATGTCCCTGTGCTATATAATGAATGAATCGCTGAACTAATACATCATCTGAAATGAGCCAATTCTGTACAACACATTTTGCATCACCACAGTCATGTATACCGTGACAAAAGGGCCTCTTTCCAATGTTCTCTGTGGTAGAGCAGGTTTCATCCCTCACAGGGACACATGTATAGAAGGGGGGTTGGGGGGGGGGGATGTGGGAGGTAGTTTGCATAGCAGCCTCATACACACTGACTTAGCGTCCCTGAATATTGCAGGGTGGGGAGTAATAAAACTAAAATAACTTTGAAGGAGAGGCCGCCATTCCCTGTCCGTCACCCGATTTGGAGGAAGCGTTGTTTGTTTTACCACAGTCTTTTCTGGGCCTGCCACGTTTTCGGACGAGGTAACGATCCAGTTGGCTGCGTCCTACGGGCAGGGACATACGCCACACAGGGGAATACTCATTCTGTCGGGGACAAGCTGCCGTCAAAACTCTTGCGGTGAACGTTTTATAGGGCAGGCTAGAATCAATTTATGGGCTTGAGTTAGAATTTGCGATGGACTGAGTAATTAAGGACCATTTTTTGTGGCCCTCATCGGATGCCAAAAACAGGCAACTTTTTAACCTTATTGTTTTAGACAAACAGCACCACAGCCTGTTTATTGTGGTCACCCCAGTTATGAATAAATGCTGCACATGCAGTAGATGGGGTGGTGTAGACCCTCGTGTTCGTGTTGTATTCAGTTTGACGTCAGTTTATTCCCACTGCGAATAAACAGCAAGTGTCCATAAAATGTAATAGCTCAAACATGGCCAGTAAAGTACATCAATTTCCTGCGCCAATACACCCCAAGCATCCAATGTCACCGCCACAAATATCAGACAAATGCATTAAAACTCAGCTTTGAATAAACCATGAACCTTCTCTCTCACGGAGTGCAAGTAAAGTGAAAATTTGACATGTTTTTCAATTTCTTTTGTGATTAATTAATTTTG
Organism: Gadus chalcogrammus; assembly: GCF_026213295.1. Lineage (NCBI taxonomy): Eukaryota > Metazoa > Chordata > Actinopteri > Gadiformes > Gadidae > Gadus > Gadus chalcogrammus. The sequence continues at coordinate 5,993,194 of NC_079416.1, read as the reverse complement.
ATTAAACACGGATGGCTGAAAGAGTCGTTTTGCTTGATGGGACGATGTAATAAGACCATGAAAGATTGAACGATTTTCCTTGTCTTCATCGAGTCCACCCCCCCCCCCCCCCCCCCCCCCCCCCGCCCCTCGAGAAAAAAAACATTGCATTTGCTGTTGCATTGCTCAGTGAAGGACATTTCTTTCAGCATTCACTTCCGGCATGAATATTGAATCACATTTTGGGTAACTTTAAAGATAATAACATTGTTCTGCTTTAGAAAAACATGAAACGTGAACTATTAAAGAACTAAAAGACATTTGTCTCATTTCAGCATGGGTCAGGAAGTGTACCGTACGTGTGTGTGTGGATACGGGTTTGCATAAGTGTGCTTTAATCAAACTTTGCCTTATGCGAAGAATCATAGCAGTAGGTCAACAAATTGCAAATGGCAGTTATGCCACCGATATGCCAAAAATGTTGCTCAGATTAATATATTGTATGTAAAATGTCTACATTCTCCCAGATAGCAGTACATAACAATATAGTTATTACTGTGTAGCTTATATATACATTTTAGATTTTTTTTGAGAAAACTAGAAATGGTAGGAATGGTTTTTATTATCAAACAAATTCACAGTATATCTTTTGTTTATAATATTTTGACTGCAAGACATTCTGCATATTTTCATCCAATGGAAATAGAAAGCGTGACAGTAAAACCTTTCTGTAAGACCTTGTATGATATCCTTTTTGACAAATTCAAATCGCATGTGAAGAGGAGGTATTACATGCATCCCTTCTGATGTGCTGTGATTTAGATGCAATACTTAGCAGCAAACCAGATGGTAGCGGTTTTAAGAGGAAATAGGGTAATCAGTTTCACACGTCAAAGAAAAAAAAAGAAAAGATTCAGGTGCGTTTGAAAGCAATACTGTTGTAAAAACAAGTTATTTTTCCTGAAACCCCTCTGTAGGATATTATATTTCTGCAAAATAGACATGCAGTAGATAAAAACAGAGAGGGGACTCTGTTGCAGTCTTTCTTCATGATATAACGTCAGATATGTGGCTCTGTGAAGAATGTGTCATTTTCAATCACCATGGGGTCAAGTATTTCATGTTCTCCTGTAAGTGTGAAAGGTATACTGCTTGGCGCTTTTAAAGACTCACTTTTTCACTGCCTCTGCCATGGATCTGTGGGAACATTTCCCGTTCTCATATCTACTGACACCTGCAATGGAAGAAACAAAGAACTGGATTTAATTTGATCTCTCTCTCTCTCTCTCTCTCTCTCTCTCTCTCTCTCTCTCTCTCTCTGTGTATATATATATATATATATATATATATATATATAAATTTCCCATTTTTAGTGGAACCAATAGAGGAATATGACTTTGATAGAGTCAAGTCAGTGAAGTCATGCTGAGCCCAACCCGGCAACATTGACATTTATTTATTCCAATTCAATTTTCAAAAATCTGAATATAAGAATAGCCAGACCCAGGCAGTCCATATATAGGAGGCAGGCAGCCTGCATTGTACACTATATATATATACATGGATATATAAATATATGTTATACACTATATACAGCTCCATCATGAGTGGGCTCTGTGATTGCTCAAAGATTGCCGGTTCATTGTCATAGGTTCCCCATAAATGACTTTATTTGAATGGTCTGACTCTCTGTGCTCCCCTCTGGCCTGGAGAGTTGTTAGAGTCTTCTCCCTCCCCGGGAAAGTGAGGACTGATCACTGTTTTTCTGTTCGGCCTGCTTGAGTACGGCTGAAGCCTGTCTGTGTTCCCCACTTCTATGAAAGGCGAGGGGCACTCAGATGGTCTGATCCTCTCGTCCACACTGACAAACACACTTTCCAGGGCTGGCACTCTCATGCCAGAACCGTCTCCTGTCTCCTGGTCGTACGGTTGAGTCTGTTGAGTGTTAAGTCTGTAAAAACTCACTTCTAGATCGGTCTTTATTAGAGAGTCTGACATCATGTACTTACAATTGAGAGATTATAAATAGCTTTTGCACGTGGCTGCATTTTTAGATCCCCTAGGTTTACTTTTGTCATGTGGGTGAGTGGATGCCGGAATATTATCCTAATTCTTTATATTGAAATCGTTGAACTTCAACAGTTGCACGTCAAATTGGAAACACAAAAGAAAGAACAAACATGATAGCATACTCACTGTTCATACTGAGAGAGAGGGAGAGACAGAGAGAGAGAGAGAGAGAGAGAGAGAGAGAGAGAGAGAGAGAGAGAGAGAGAGAGAGAGAGAGAGAGAGAGAGAGAGACATGGTGTTATATTTCCCTGACCTTAAAAGTTATATATTTCACTTTGCAATTATATATATATATGATTCAATTCAACTAAATTGTAACTTTATTTCAGACAAATAGGTCCATATGAGTAGAAAATGAAATAAAACATAGCGCACTAGGACAAAATTACCATTATAGGAGAACCAGTCCCCAACATCACACATCAACTGCTTTGCATTAAAAGACTCTTGGCTGATAAGTTCTCCCAACCAGCTGGGATGCCTCCTATTCATGCAGCATTGAAATGCAGGGGACATCAAGACGTGTCTCAATAGAATATTTACAAAAAAGACTGCATGATTGGGCTTCCTTTTAGAGGCAGAATATACGTATCCTTTGCGGGTTAAGGTATCCCACATTGTGCTACAGCTTCACTGCTACGACAAGATTAGAAAAACAAAGCAATGGCTTGCCACAGTTCCGAGTAAATGTACAAATGTAAGTTATATTTACCTTTTTAAAGTCTGATGTTCTGTTTACCAAGAAACCAAAGGTGATTCACTGTATATACATTATATTTGGATGTATAACGCTTTATTAATACATTAATACATTTGCAAGTATCGGAATTCCGACGACAGCAAGACGTCATGATGCATTTCTGCCGCTGCAGTCCGTCTCAGTCGAGACTCCTAGTCTGAGTGCACCCTTACATGTACATAGATGACAAAGACGACACCTCTAAAGGATACTGCCTCGCCAGGCTGCTGTATTCTGTTTGGGACACAGCCACGGTCACCTGCTCATTGAGCGCTGAGCAGCGACACACCTTTCCTCTGCTTATTGAAATTGAAGGGTTTGTTCACAGGGGAGCCGTCAGCTCTGGCCCAGGATGAGAAATAAAACACCTTATGAAGACTTTAATTGAAGTTTATGAAACTGCAACAGGCTTCACCCAGACCACTGACTGAATTAAAAACAACCCTGTCGTATTGAAACATGTTGAAGGGATAATCTTTTGCAAATGATCCCCAATTTGCTAACCAACCACTTGGTTTAAACCATTTAATATCCTTATCATCACCTTCCATCTGGGAAACTCCACCCCCACATGTCAAAAGCGCATGCTCAGAGAGGACTAACTGCTCAGGGTGGGGGATTGGCCTAATATCTAATTTGACTACGGGGCAACTGACATTTCTAAATTGAATTGCTGGAGGTCAATGTATGAATACAAACGAGGCCAACACAGGCCTCTATGGCACCGATATCCAATCCCTTACCTTCCCCTCCTCAGTTGCTTTTTACTTATTGGGTTAAGTATTCAAAGCCCATTTGTTAAAACATCTTCCTCCCATTGGTGGACAACTACTTGTTCCCTCTATCCCAAATTGACACTGCCTCAAAACATGGTGTAGGAATGGTTTGATGGTGTTGTGTGACCTCTTTGCCAGGGCACGATTGCTTCATTTGAAAATCTTCCATAACTTTCGATTTCCTTCCTTGCCTACTAAAAATGCAATGGATGTTATACTGGAATTTGGGTCAGGATTTCTGAAGCAATCTGCTACATTTGCATTGGGCCAGTAGATCCTAGCCCCATAATTGCTGTCTTTGGGGTGTCTCCGTCAGAAGAACAACTTACTGTTCTCCAGGCCAATGCTGCGGCAATTGTTACGCCACTGGCCCGGAGGCTTATTATTTCGCAATGGAAGTCAGTGAAACCTCCCTTGTTTAATCACTAGGTTAAGGAAGTACTCTCTATGATACCGTGAGAGAAATTGAGATATCATCTGAATAATTCCCACAATAGATATATTAAATTCTGTCCTCCCCTCTATAGAATTTGTTGAAAGAATACCCTTCACGATAATCAATAATGTTATACAATATTCCCATTGCAAACACTGCTTAAACTTGTACAATTGTACAAAGTATTGCTGTATCCTCGACCAGGCGATAGGGGGCGCTGTCCAAGCGAACGCTAATGT